>NC_056733.1:1053945543-1054093043 GCF_019279795.1 Protopterus annectens
GTAACTGTAACACAAAGAATGTTGTGTATGTGGCAACATGTTTAACACATACCTCTTTTTATGTAGAGAAGACCACAAGAAGGTTAAAGGACCAGATTTACGAACACCTATATGATATAAAATGAAACAAATAGTATGAATTGTTTTATCGAGGCACACTACTGAAGGTACTGGATACAAAAAGCATTTTATTTTTTTATTATTGACAAAGTGGTACTAAATGGAAATGGTGGGATGTGAATTGTTTACTCGAATACAGAGAACTGGCTTGGCAGGTGAGATTAAATGGAGGGGAGAAGCCTGGCCTGAATGATCATATTTCTATTTTGAGTGCCTTCAAACTAAATGCAAAATAGTTTTAATGATGTGTTATTTTTATATAGGTTTTTATTAGGGTACTATATATCAGTCCCACTTTGCTCTTTCGTCTTTTGTCAGTTATTTTCACGAGTCATTTTATTTGTGCATATTTACACTTCTTTACTTATTATGCATTAAGAATCATTATTTCTATTAAATGGATCAGCCTTTTTTTTATTAAGAACTTGTTGCTATTGGTTGATTTGATCTGGGTAATCGAGTTGAAATGTTTTGTGATGCACTATTTAAATGTACTAATGATTATGACTTTAGACTCTGATAAAGCTTGTTTGCAACTGAGTGAAAAAACTTAGTCTGAATTGTTTGGCAGTATTCTATGTATTTTTTAGCTTTTGACTTGTTAAAACTGACATTTCCATGCTGAAGCTTTGTGTCTTTATATATTTTATACAGTGTTACACCCTTGTCATTTGGTGTGTGGTTACATTGCATGAGAAACCCAACAGGCTTCAGCTTTATAAGATGTGACATACTTTGTCATGCACAGAATCATACCATCATTAACCAATGAATTACATGTGCTGTGCAAAATTAATATATATCTAAATATATATATATATATATATATATATATATATATATATATATATATATATATTTTTTTTTTTCCCCTAACTTTAGTTATTTTGTGACAGTGCTTAGTATGTACTTCAGGGCACCACTGAGGAGTCTGACTCAGTTTCCCCGGAGCACCATCCAATTTAAAGATTTTGGTTAGATTTACACAGTAGGCAAATGGTGGCAGAGAGAACCAATCAAACTCTGGACTGTGGGCACTACTGAGAAGTCTAGTCCACAGGGCACACACACACACACACACACACACACACACACACACACACACACACACACACACACACACCCACACACACACACACACACACACACACACACACACACACACACACACACACACACGCACACACGCACACACACACACACACACACCACACACACACACACACACACACACACACACACACACACACACACACACACACACACACACACACACACACACACACACACACACACACACACACACACACACACACACACACACACACACACACACACACACACACACACACACACACACACACACACACACACACACACACACACACACACACACACACACACACACACACACACACACACACACACACACACAAGCACACGCACACATGCACACAGAGACACACACACACACACACACACACACACACACACACACACACACACCCCACACACACACACACACACACACACACACACACACACACACACACACACACACACACGCACACACGCAACAGACACACACACACAGCCCACACACACACCCACACACACACACACACACACACACACACACACACACACACACACACACACACACACACTCATGACAAATAATATTCCATATCGCCTTATGATTACATTAGTTCACTGTGAACATAGTACTGAACAAATGTTAAAATGCGTGCTCCTGTTCATTACTGCATCCTTTTATTTCTACATTGTGCTATTTCAGTATCTCACTGTGAGGTTTTACTATAACTGGCTAAGAATGATAGCACTGCCACAAAATAAATTAAAGTCTGAACATTCAGACTGGCGGTTTTGCCATTTTTTAAGATTAGTTTATGTCATTAAATTGACTGCACTTGAAAATGTAAGGCTTGTTGAAAAAAACACGTCAATACTTTTGTCACTTGCAGCTGACAGAATTTGCTGTAATTGTAATTGTTTATTGACACTACGTCTGTCTGAGATTTTGTTTTTTGGACTTGGGGCTCAGTATTACAAAGAAGTTTTTGAATCAATATTTTTTCTAGCCTAGTGACTTGTTATTCACATATTTTCAGAAATGCCCACATTTACTATAATTAGCTGGATCATGAAGTAAGGCTTAATTCCTCCAAACAGGGTAATTTCAAACATTTGTAAATAAATCTGGTTTGTCACCAATGTGAAAGTCTAAATGAGAGAACTTTGGTTTATTGCATGTAGATTCAGTTGGTTCAAGCCTATAGGCATTACAAATCAGGTATGCTGGACACTCCCATGGTCAAGACCAATTCACCTCTGACTCCACTGTACGTACACACCAATGATGGCTCCATAGTTGAGTAGCATCACCTGCCCCTGTACCGCTGTAAAACTACAGTCAGCTACACCTGACCATATCTGTATACAGGGTCATGGCTGGTAACATACTACTGAATACCATGTAGGGGCCACTATAGGGTACCTGTACCTGGTCCTGACATGGTATGTCCACCTTAGAACAGAATGCCTCTAGTCCTGACAGTGTGAGGCAACATGCAGTATTACTCCCATGGAAACTATGCTCCATTTTTGCAGTATGTGATCACCGACTTCCCCCAAACCTCTTCACCATGTGCATGATTACTGCATCTACAACCTATGACCCTTCCATGAATGCTAGCATTGCTGTCCCTTGTCACCGTGCACTACCCCACCTGAACAAATGCTGATGACTTTGCCCTGCCTTCCCTTCTGGACTGTTAGGTATGGTAATGACTGAAGCACCGAGTGATCAGTCAATGCACTGTGGTGCATAATCTGGTTAGGTTATCGCAGGCATCAACTTCATTCTGGATTTGTCTTGTCATAACTCATAGTTATGGACTAGATGTCATCTCTTTGTTATTGCCATAACCTACTAAGCCTGCCTATGCCTCATATGGAACAGTTTTCATACAGTCTTATCACAACTGCCATGGATTCACTATTAATTTGCCTTTTTGTCTGCTTGTCAGTCTGTTTTATACAGAACATAGAATCTGTGAGCACTACTGATGTACATAATAATGTCTCACCAAGTAATATCCCCATATTAGTTGGTGTCATACTGCTACATCCTTTGATGTAAAGTAGAATCTAAACTGATTAACACTGACTAAAATAGGGTTATGTAGACTCATGATGGTAGCTGATAACTATAGGATGCCTTCTCTCAAAAGGGCTTAAACTTTATGATACGGGTTTCTATTTCAAATTGATTATTAATGAATATGATTTTATTTCCCACTCAGATGCACTACTCACTATTCACAAGTTAAAACCTGATATATTTTGCTGATATGTCCGGCACTCGTGCTGTTTGAAAACTCATTCCTGATGATAAAAGCATAATTGACTAATTTACACTTGACTGACAAGTTTTGTCTCACTAGATCAGCAGCTTCTTTTCGGGGAAGACCTGAGGTGGTATTCATACTCAGTAGGAGACACTTAACCAGGTTCCTGGGGAAACTTCCCAACTTGTTTCAGTAAGAGCAGTGGGATATTGTATATCCATATGAGCTTCCATAAAGTTAAACAAATGAGACTTCAGTTTAAGATGTCAACCTCCCATCCACAGGATGGCACACTCAGGAATGAAGCACTTCATTTATGCTGCACTGTGGTGACAGTATTGCAAAAAGGAATCTAATTACCTGGTGTAGCAGTAAAAGACACAGTGATCTGACCTTTAAGAATCAAAACCAACTACTCCATCTACTAATCCATTGATAATTTGTTTACCCTTTGTTGACCTTTTTAGTCCCAGAAGGCTTGGAGCCTCCTTTTGGGGAGACTTGAGGTGGTATTTATACTACTAGGGGAAATTTGGCCAGGGCATCTGGGAACTTCCCCTATTGCTGTAAGATCTTTTACATCCACCTGTGCTGCTGACAACCTAAGTAGATGGGACCTCAGGTTAACATCTCATATGAACGATAACACATTTAGGATTGCAACACCCCTGCCCCATGATGCATTGCACTATTAATAATCAATCTACCTGGTGTGGAAATAGAACCCACAGCCTTCTGCACCAAAGGTGATTGTGCAACCTGAACCTGTTGCACCACTGACCCTGTATAATGACAAAAAGGACACAGCATCCACTTAAAGATAATTCCCATTTGTTAACTAGGTAGGCATACTAGACACAAAGTCTCTTTTCATTGATGACTTGGAAGAAATATCTGGTTAAGTGACTAGCAAAAGGTCACACAGTAGGCAAATAACAGCTGAGGGAATCAAACCCTGTACTCCAGGAATTATAGCTCACATGATTAACTCTCCGATCCTACTACCAGAAACCAATTTTATAACTTGAAACAGCTTCCATTTACATTCAATTGCAAAGTGGCAAAACTAATCTTAATACTTAGTGAAATCTAGTCATATAAATAAAATATTAATTAAAAAAAGACATAGCTTCATTGATTTTTTTTTTAGGAAAGTTCCTTTAGCAGGGCTTCATAAATGTCATTGATTTAAGGAAACATATTAACAGTTGTACTGTGTGTATCTTTCTGTTATATTGTGAATGCATTGCCACATTGATTGATGGATGTGTACATGCGTAGTATAACTTATAGTCATCTGCTCTGATTAATATCAGGACAAGGATATGCATGCAGCAAAAGATATGCTTAATAATATAGCCTTATTTTTTGTACTAATACAGACAGACAGAATTAGTGTAGTAACAGGGATATTAGGGACATATTTTTATCATAAAAGGCCACTAAGGGTGAGAAGCTAAGCAAATCTGGACATGCAACTCTCAACAAGTTCCATAGACTGTCATCATCAAAACTCTAGGCTCAGAGTGGCTCAAAATAACTTCAAAATTGGAAGGGGTGTATCACATTCTAAGACTGGAACACATTTCTGCCAAAAACTGTAGAGTCTTCTAACTTTATTCAATTTATGATCATGCCAAATAAGCAGACAGGAGTAAGGAAATTTAGTGTCAATATAAAGGAGTCTATTTTCCTACACAACCTTCAATTAAGAACACAGATAGGCCTAAACTTACAAAACTTATAATGTGATTACACAATAGTAAGTATTATGGGAGAATTATGGAGAATTTATATGTTTTCATATGGCAGGGGCCTGTCATTTGGTGACTAAGGTAACACTCTTACAGTCAGTCTAACAAGACTGATCTGCAAAGATTTGGAATTTATCATAACTGATTTCATCAATTATTATATCAAAATCTTTCTTTCAGAAGATCACTCAGGCTGCAGACAATGGTTATTCCATTTACACGGTGTATCTTGATCTATCCAGGATGTTTGACAACCCCAAGAAGGCACAGTAATCAAGGTGAATGCTCTAAAAATAGATACCAGCATGGTAAGATTGATAACTGACTAACTCAAGATTGAATCCATTTAGTTTCTGCGTTAGGTGCTTCATCCGAAAGTATAATGGTAAGCTGTTGCATCCCCCAATGCTCTATGTTGGGACACTTCCTCTTTGTCATATATTTCTTTCTTTGGTCTCCAGACTAGGAACCAGGATAAATGGTTAGCTAAGTTTACAAATGACTGCAAACTAGGTGTTTTGCAAAGAACCACTCTGACACATGTACTCGTCAGAACAAATTTACCTTAAATGCAGATAATTGTACTGTTATTGCATTTGACATACAAATCCTACCCTCAATTTATAATATGTTCAATATCCCATTTCTAAACAAAAATGTAGTAGACGTTGAAGCCATGATCTAGGGTAGAGTTTATGAAAGTATTTCTATTTGCAGCATGCTAAAATTATGTGCTGATAAATTATAAACTATACACTATATTCCAATGGCAATGATATTTTAGATGAAATATAATTAACATGATTTTAAAATCAACATACTTTTATGTTGTTCATAGGTAGGTTCTTGGCTATCTGCCCGAGGGCATTTATAAGCCTAGCCAGAGTGTGTCGGCTTTTGCTGCCCCATTGATTAATTAACAGATCCTCTGTCAAGCAGAGCCAATGAAGTGATCCCAGGGGTGTATTTTCCGTTACCCATCCACACGTCAAGGTTTCTCTTGAAGAGTGTTAGTGAGGGGCTCTGCCTGATGTAATTTGGAATTTTGTTCCAGAGCATGGGGAGTCTCTATGACAGGAATCTATCCCTCCAGCATGTTCTATTTATTGTTGTGGCAAGGTTTACCTCACTAGAGCACATGGCTCGCAGTGACTTGGATTTTTTTAGGTGGAGCATGTCCATCAATTCTGAGTTGGACATGGCTTTGTAAGTCACGCAGAGATCACCTCTGAGTAAGCGATATGCCACTGAGTACAGCCGGAGTTTTTCAGTTGGGCTGCATAGATCATATGTTTGAGGCCAGTAATCCTCTTGGTAAGGTACTTTTGTGGTCTTTCCAGCTGTTGGAAGTATCTTGTGAGGTACATCCCAAATGGGGCATTGTACTCTATGATGGGTCTAATGAGTGACGAGTAGAGGGGCACTATAACCTCTTTATTTCAAGATGCAAACCCTTTAGTAATTAGATGGGCCACATAGAAGGATTTCCTAACTAGTTTGGCAATATGATTGTCAAAGGAAAGATTACTATCTACCTGGGTCCCCAGATCTCGTATTACCTCTTCTTTATTAAGGGGGCTGCCACCTATGTGGTAATTCGTGGGTGTTTTGTTTTTCCCAAATGGGATGACTATGCATTTTTTGGCATTTAGCTTGAGGCCATGACTTTGACACCAGGTGTCCATCTCAGTAAGGCCCTTTTGGAGGATGTCCGTGTCAGCCGGAGAGTCAATTATGGCTCCCAGTTTGCAGTCATCGGTGAACTTGGTTAGCCATTAGCCATAGTCCTCCTATGATTGCCTGTACTTTTGAGAAGTATAGACGAACAGTAGGGGTCCCAGGATCGAGCCTTGCAGGACACCATTTGTGACTGGTTTAGAGTCGGACCTGGAGCCTGCTATTCTTACCGTGTGAGTTCTGTCTGTAAGCCAGCTGGCGACCCATCTCGTGACGTAGGGGTTTATGTTCAGGCTGGTGAGTTTTTCTGTAATACCCGAGTGGGGAATAGTGTCGAAAGCCTTGGCGAGGTCAAGGTAGGCTGTGTGAATCACCTTTCCCTCGTCTATGTCCTTGGTGACTGTCTCAAAGAAGTCAACCAGGTTTAGTAGGCATGATCTGCCCTTAACAAAGCCGAACTGGGTCGGGTCAAGTGTTTGGAGGTTCCCAATGTCTTTGTTAATGAGTTCCATGATGATGCGCTCCATAGCCTTGCAGACCAGGCTAGTCAGGATTATGGGGTAATAGTTACCAGGGTCAGTTGTGGCCCTCCCCCTTTGTGGAGAGGAATAACGGTTGCTGTGCCCCATTTTATGGGCACATAGCCTGTGGAGAGGCTGAGGTTGAACAGCGTGTTTAGGTGGGGGGATAGTTCGTTCTGTAGTTCGTGCAAGACGTAGCCTAGGATACCATCTAGTCCCATTGACGCTGTGTTTTTGGCTTTTGAAAGAGCTGCTTTCACCTATGCTTTTGTGATTTTTGGGACACTACACCTTTCCGGTATTGTTGTGGACCCTTTTGGAGGTGAGAGGGGGGGGGGTGAAGTTTGCACTGAATCTATCTGCTAGGATGTTGGCAATATCAGTAGGTTCAGTATATTTTGTGCTATTTTGCACTAGTTCAGTGCATATCTGCGAGTTGCCACTTAGATTCTTAACATAGCTAGAGAAGGCTTTGTGGTTATCTTTTGAATCCTTGGCTATTTTTATTTCGAAGTTAGCCTTGGATGATTTAATGAGGGACATTAGCTTCTTACTGATACTGATCATGGATGTCTTTCCTTCTTGGGATTTGCTTTTTTTCTGAACTAGTTTCCTCCTTCTATTGTATAGCCTGTTTATTGCAAGGGTCCACCAAACTGGTATCTTTCTCTTAGAGGAGTGAGTCTTGGTTTTGCTAGGGATGGCATGATCCATGCATCCTTATAGGTACTCATAGAGTGCATTTGTAAAGGTTTCTGCATCTTGAGCAGAATTATCCTTTAGCGTGGGGGCTGTGAAACTTACCACCTCTGTCTTAAGTAAGGTGAAATTTGCTTTAGAAAAGATTTTTACTGTGGTTTCCGTAGTTGGGGGTGGCTGTGGGGTGTGGACATCCAGAGTGATTAGTTTATGGTCTGATCTAACCAGTGACGGGTTGAACTCCGGTGTGGAACACCTGTCGCCCATGTTGGTGATGACCAGGTCCAATATCTTTTCTCCTCTGGTAGGGGAGTTTACCAGCTGACCCAGGGCATTTGAGTTGATGAATTCCAGGAAGCGCTGGGCCTGGGAATTTGTACTTGAGTAGTTTTCCCAGTGAATGGTAGGGTAATTGAAATTGCCCAATATCAGGGTGTTTGGTAGGACCTTCATGCTTTCCAGTGTCTCCAGAAAGGTGGAGTGGTGTCCTGTGACATGGAGGGTGATCTGTAGCAGGCCATAATTTGCATTGCAGATTTGCCTGATGTTAGTTGCACATGGATGATCTCAGAGGTATCATGCTGCGCCACTAACCTGGAGGTGCAGGTATCCTTGATGAATATGGATACACCCCCCTCCTTTTGTGTTTTGGTCCGTGTTCTGTAGCCAAAACATGTGATGTTATGAGTTGTAGTCTGGTAGTGCTGGGGTGCTCTCTGGAGCCTTGAACCAGGTTTCAGTTACTGCACAGATGTTGACATTTTTCATACTGAGTAGTGCTTCGAGCGCGTGCATTTTGAGATTTAAACTCCTGGCGTTGAGTAGCATAACCCTCAGTTTTTTGTTAATTGTGCTGTTTACAGAGGTGGGTTTGACTTTTGAGCCATGCCAAAAAAAGGCACTATGGGGGCAGCAAGGGCCTTGGCAAGTATGCAAAAGCCTAGGGGTGACAGGTGCAAGCCGTATCTTGTGAAGCAATGTGGCTTGTCGAGCATGTCATCCCAGGCTGATGACACTGGATCCCCTTTGAATGACACCAGAAGCTTAGCCAATTGTTGAAATTGATAATTTTTTCTTTATACTGAGGTATCATTCTTGGTGAGGGCAGGATGCTACTCAGGATCAGGGTCATACCAGCCTGGGCTGCATGATCAGAGATCTCTTCCATGTATCTTTTCATGTAGTCCAGCGAGGTATGTCTCAAGTCATTCACACCAACATGAACAATGACAGAGTCATATTTGCACTTGTTCTGGAGTGACCTGAGTGCTTGTGTTATGTGGCGGATTCTGGATCCCGACAGGCAGCTAACAGTAAACTTCTGCTTGTCCAGCCTAGTGAGTGGGATGTCAGTGTGCCTGACTATAGAGTCGCCTATTACTAGTGTGTTAGGTATGTTATTTCGCCTTAAGAGCTGTGATTGTGCGGCACACTGATTTTGTGTTTTATGTGTTGTCTGGTTTGTGACAGGAAGTGCAGGTTGTTTGGGTGTCTGCTTTGGAAGTCTCTGATGCTTTTGCAGGTTTTTATTTAGAGCCCCTGAGTATGATTTTGTGTATTTATGTGTATTTTTTGCCAGTGCTGTTTTAGTAGGTCTGTGTGCGGCTGGAGGTGTGGTGCAAGTGTTAACCTTCTCTTCTTGACTGTCTTCTCTAGTCTTGGGTGGAGACAGCTTAGCTTCCAGTTTGGCTGTATAATTGCATCTCTTGCATATGTTAGTGTTTTGTGGTAGGAGGAGAGGGTTGTCTGTGTACTTGAGGCAGTTGTAACATTGCCTTAGGATACCCAGATTCACCAGCTGGACTGGAGTTAACTTCATTTCATTTAAAGTTTTATACTGTGGCGTCATTCTAATCAGTCATGTGATTTATAGCTAATATTTATAAGTATTGTGCAGTTGTGTTATTTTAGTTTGAGGAACTCAATATCATTGGACAAAAGTGTTAAACTTTATTCAACAATTTCAAATGTGAGCCATTTTGTTTGTGGATTTCTGGGTGTAATCCTTTATTATTATTATTGACAGCCAATTAAATAAATGGTACTGGAAACTAGTTGACTGACATTTTATTCATGAATGAAAGCTGCTTATTGGTCTGAAGTACCTCAGAGTCAAGCAATGGCACAAATCAAGAATATTAATGAAATTTCAATCTGTATTTCTTGTTACTTGTGGTAGTTACTAGCTACTGTATGTAGAATGCAGACAAGTTGCTGTGTGCTAATTACTGTAGATTACTATGCATTATGTTCCTGCTGAGCCACTGTAGCTAGATATCATGTGCTAATATAAGTACTGAGCACATGCGTGAACAGTGCCATTTTGTACAGTCAGCCAGAGTGAGGGCAGGCATGAATGGAGATGCACATACGAGTGCGTTTGAAATAACGTGTGAGTCAGTTAACTTGTTTCAGTTACAGTTCCTGAAATGGTTTATATACAGTAAATGTCTTGAACCCGTACACCACTTCATCTTCGTTTATTATCATTATCTGTGTTTTTACTGGCCAGACCGAATTATACCGAGGGAGCAGATATTTCCACTAAGTTGTTGCAGTTGGAATCTAAGTTTATTATTAATTTTGTTACTCTTAGGCCTAAAGGCCTAAATCAGGAGGTTAATATTTGTGTCTTGTGAGTGAAACTGGACAGCCAATATTAGGGTTCATTCTCAAGACACAGGGAAAAACACCCACAGAAAACACACATTTATTTTCTTTATACTTATTATGGTACATCAGTTACGGGCATAATAGCACTTAAGAGCACTGTAGGGTTAGAAGGCATGTCAGTGTGATAATGCTATAATATAATTTATAATTTATTTAGTAAAAACATAAAACAAATCAGAAAATGTAATGAAACTGCATATTAAAATGTATTAAAACATGTTAGAATGTTGGAAGATGGGTATTGTGAAACAATGGTAGCTTCTGATCATCCAATGAGTTAATTTATTTATTGAATTAGATAATTAATGGATGATTAGGAGTGGTTCAATTTAATGTTTAAGATGTTGCACATGATGTGAAAATGCATTCTCTTGAAGTCTGAGAACCGAGGTACCAGGCAGCATCATTAAACTTTTGGATTTTACCTGCGTGGTACATTGTTTTTCTTTCCAGTACTTTTTCTTTCCGGTGCTTTTCGCTCGGTTTGTTTTTTGAAATGCAGGAAGACCCTGAAGGCTTAAAATGTAAATTTAGGGAAATGTATAACCCTGAAATTAATTTTACAATGGAAAGGCACACATTTTACATGAGAAATCAAAAGCCTGGTGAGAGTACAGCAGCATACATTACTGACTTGAAAAATAAAGCAAAACGTGCAGATTTGGCGATTTGCGAGATGAGTTGATAAAGGACAGACGTGTGTGGTGTTAATAACGATGCAGGGAGAAAGATTTTGAATTGAGATAGTGATTTAATGTTGAACAAAACCATTGAGATTTGTCAAATATACAAGTTTAGAGAAAAGCACACAAATAGGCTTACAAATGAGAAAAGTATGCATGCAGTGTCTACCTGTGTGAATGTTGATAGTGTGAGACACAAAGCTAAGATGAATAAGAGATATAAGCTGAAGAATGTGGCAGTACACAATTTTAACCATAAACTGAATGGGGCAGCTACAAGTAATCTTATTGTCAGCTAATTGTGGAACAACCATGAACCTAAACAAGAGAAGTGCTTAACTTTTGGTCAGCAATGTCTCAACTGTAAAAAGTGGAATCATTTCAAAAGGCTTTGCAAGTCTAAAGTACCACAATCTTTTAGTAAAAGAGAGCATCCCAAGAAGCAAGTAGATCAGTTAGAAAGCCGTGAGTAAACTTTTTTATGTTGTTGGTGTATCTGTGATTGATGAAACAGTTAATACAGTAAACTATAAGTCAACTGGTAACCTAGTGGTGAAGAGCAAAATATTTTGTACTGTTCGGATTAATGGGAAAGCTGTCGAGCTTAAAGTAGACACTGGCTCCAAGTGCAATGTTATATCAGCACAAATGTTTGCCAAAGTGAAGCCTAGTGAGAGACTTGATTCAGCAAAGTGTGCAAAACTAGTTGTTTATGGTGGTGAAGAGATTCAAACTGATGGAGCAGTAGTTCTCAAGTCACACGCCATTCTGCTGGAAACAGCTATGGCTTGCAGTTTTATGTAGTCAAAAGACATGTGCAGTCACTGTTAGGCCTCAAATATACTTTAAGAATGAGACTGATTTCATTTAATAAAGAAGTCCACCATATAAGTCTGAACAACCAGGACAGTTTTACACAGAATATTGTTTGTGAATATGCTAATGAGCTTGGCAACCTACCATTCACTCATTCCATGAGGTTAAACCATGAAGTAAGCCCAGTTGTCTGACCAGCACTGAAGAATCAAAGTAAAGTAAGAACAGCACTGGACAAAATGGTGAATTCAGGTGTGATAACGCCACTAAAAGAATTGACTGCATGGGTATCCTCCATGGTTGTAACTCATAAGAAAAGCGCAGATGATATTCGAATATGTATTGAGCCAATAGACTTAATCGAAGCACTTACGTGTCCTTATCATCCAATGCATACAGTAGAAGAGGTAGCAGCTCTCCAAAGGCCATTATTTTATCAGTCTTAGATGCAAAATGTTTGTTTAGCAAATTTTACTTGACTACAAATCTTCATTGCTAACTACTTATACGGCACTTGGAAGGTACAGGTTTTTGAGACTGCCATTTGGAATAAATTCTGCCAGTGAAGTCTTCCAGCCTGCGATGGAACATTTTTTTTTTAGGTTATCCATGTGCTATCATAATAGATGACATTATTGAATGGGTAATGGCGAAGACGAACATGATAGAAACCTTAAGAAAGTTCTAGACCATGCATGTGAACACAATCTTAACCTGAATCCTCAGAAATGTAAATTTAAGCTGAGAGAAGTTACTTATGTGCATCATTTGTTTATTAGTTGTGGCTTACAACCAGATCTGTCTAAGAAAGCTGCAATTCTTTAGAGGCCTGTTCCAGACAATGTCTCATCTTTGCAATGTTTTCTTGGTATGGTCAACTATTTAGGAAAGTTCATCCCAGATCTAACTTTCAGCGCCGTTAAGTGAGTTGACACACATAAATGTAAACTGGTCCTAGTTAGAACAACACCAAAGAGCATTTGAAGTTCTGAAACAGAAAATTGCTAGTCCACCCACATTGAGATATTATGATGTTCACAAACCAGTAATTCTTTTGCACAGTCCTTCAGAGTATTGTCTTGGTACAGCATGTCTTCAAGAAGGCATATCAGTAGCCTAGGTATCCAGAACTTTAACCCAAACTGAGATGCAGTATGCGCAAATTGAAAAAGAGCTTTTGGTAGCAGTGTTTGCATTTTCGAAGTTCAGTGATTATATTTATGGCAAACCTGTTCAGAGACTGAACACCAGCCTCTAGTGACAGTTCTGAAAAAAACAATACTTCTGCCCCAGCACATCTGCAGTGCATGATGTTAAAATTGCAAAAGTACAATTTCAATATTGTCTCCATAAAAGGCAAATGTTTATACCTTGCTGATACTTTGTCAAGAGCAGCCAGACAAACAACAAAACAGCATGACAATGAGAAACTAGACTTAAAAGTCAAAAAATGTTTCCTCATCACTTCTTAATGAACTCAGGCAACACATAGCTTTAAACCCAGTTTTGCAGTAGCTGATACATGTTATTAATCAAGGATGGCCAGTGCAGCAAAGCCACCTACAACTTGATGTCCACAAATATTTTCCTTACTGAGACGAGCTCATGACGGAAGATGAAATCAACATGAAAGGTCCTAAAGTAGTTGTTCCCACAGCATTACAAAAGAAATATATCAAGATCTTACATCATGGACACCTGGATACTGATTCTACCAAAAGAAGGGCAAGAGGCGTAGTATTTTGGCCTTCTATGTCAAAAGATATAGAGAACCAAGTGGATGTTCTATTTGTAATAGTACTAAATGGCACCAACAAAAAGAACCACTTCAGCTAAACCAGATTCCTGAACTACCATGGTTGATGGTTGCTACTGATATTTTCAAATGGAATGGTCAACATTACTTAGTGTTAGTAGACTCTTACTCAAATTGGTTTGAAATTGACCTTCTTCCTACTTTAATGTTCAGCGCTGTCATTAAAAAATTGAAGATACATTTTTCTGTGGATGGTAGTCCACAAAAAGTTGTTGTATCTGAGAATGGTATGCAGTTTACCATTCAGCAGTTCAAGAAATTTGCTGCAGCTTGGGACTTTGTCCATGTTACTAGTAATCCTTAGTACCCACAGTCCAATGGATTAGCTGAGCATGCAGTCCAATGTCGAAATGTTTGATAGAGAAATCTAAGAAAGATGGTACGGATGTTTTCCTTAACCTTCTCAATCTCAAAAACATTCTCTGAGATAATTTACTTGGTTCACCTGCTCAGAGATTAATGTTTAGACAGATGAGAATAACCTTACCAATCAGTAAACAACTATTGCTTCCAAATGCAAAGAACAATAAAGTGATCAAAACCCAACTTTTGAAGAAACTTCAGTCACAAAAGTCATACTACAATAAATCTGGCAAACCTCTTAGACCACTAAGACAAGGAGAAATTGTATGGATGCAGGCAACCAAAGGACACGACCAAGTGAGTATTATCAAAAATGCTTGTAAGGAACCAAGATCTTATATTGTTCAATCAGAGGGAATGGAATTTAGAAGAAATCAAAGACATTACAAGCTGCATTTTTCTTTCTTTAATTGTTACTAAACCTTTGTAAATAGATCTATTGTTACTTTTTAAATATCTTTTAACCTACATCATTAATTGTTACTAAATACCTACATTTTTATTGTTGTTACTAAATGCTTTCAAAACATGGAGCTTTTCTCCCCGGGCCTCCGCTGAAAATGGATATGTATCCAGTTGGACTTTCCCGGTTAACAAATGTAAAATACATAAATAAATAAATATGCTTCCAGTTACTGCACCAGTGACGCAGCAGATTGCATGTGCCAAAGGCTCTACTTCTCAGAGCGACCTTACACTTGTTTCCATTTCACAGGACAGTGTATTTTCCTCAAACAATCCTGATGTTATCCTTGAAGTTCCTAGTGAGAAGAATTCCCCAGAGACTGCCCCTGTTGCTAAAGCCCATCAAAGCTTTTAAGTAACCAGACTGGGTAGAATTTTCAAGTCCAATCCAAAATACACAGCGACTTGGACTTCAGTTTGATTGTTATTGATACTGAAATGTTATCCAGCATATAGAGTGTCTTGTTCTCCTACTGCATGTCGAACAAGTCAAAGCTAGAGATGTAGATCATTATGTGTAATGTTCCTAGTGAGCCACTGTAGCCAGATAGCACGTGCATATAAGTCCTGAGCACGTGCGAGAACAGTGCCATTTTGTAAATACAGCCAGAGTGAGTGTAGGAGATGCACATGCGAGTGTGTTTGAAGTAATGTGTGAATCAGTTAACTTGAATATACAAGTTTCAGTTATAGTTTCTGACAATGTTTATGTACAATAAGTATATGAAAGCCATACACTGCTGCATGGTCTCTTTTGGAAGATTTCCTAAATTCCATTCCCTCTTTTGTATGCATGAGACAAGCGACAACTGCTATACAATTAAAAGTGATTTTTATTCAAAAATATGTATGCTGGTTAGAAAGAGTAATCTGCATGTCCAGTACAAATCCTCCATCTCCTTAGCAATGAGTTCAGGCTACTAAATATAGCTACCATGTTCGCTCTTCTGCAATGTGGAAAAAATAATTCCAGTGATGAGGTTAAAAAAAAAACTAAAAATATTACAAAAAAATTTAACTCACCTCTGTTATGTTGGGAGTACAAAAGTGGCCTCTGGTAAACAGTAGGACACATGAACATTCTTCAGTCCCAAACAAAAAGAAACATAGCATAAACTGCATTCTAACAAGTCTACTATGCAAGCTGCAGCACATACATGGCCCATGCATATGCAAAGAATGGCACATACTCATCCAATGCATGTGGAAGCTTTAGCACATACATGACCTGTACCTGTGTGAACTATGGCACATATATGTCTAATGCATGTGCAGTACACTAAGAAGCTATCCCATCAAGTCATCAAATCGTAGAAAAAGCATGATAGTATGAAGAAGCTCAGAGATATAGTGCCATCATTTAACAGGTAAGCAATTTCTTTTCCTTTAAATAATGGCATTGTGTAACAGAAATTATCATCTTCTATGTTTTGGTAATGCTGATTTACTCACACCTAGATTACTAATGCATGCGGTCAAGCCAGGATTACACACACACCCAGCTCCTAATTATTATTAAACTATACCAACCTATGTTCTAAACTCTGGAATGTTTGAGTTTAAGTATCCTTCACTTTTTAACTGACTTCCTGTTAAGAAACAGATGTGCTTGTAACTGCGCCACCTGATTTACTAAGTCTAAGGAGTGAGTGGTTTATGCATTACTTTACACAGATTACACGTGCAGAGTGAAATGTATACCGAAGAATATCTATATGCCTATTTTCTTTGTGTTTCCTCAGTGTTTACAGTTTCATATTGTGAAAAGTATGACATTACAGTATTGTACAAATTCTGTGATAGTCATGCTGAGGTGGGATATACACCGTAAGCATCTCTAACATTTGTCTTTGTATTTCCTCTTCAAAGCTGTCCATTCAAAGTATGCATTGCCACTCATCTATTGTGTTTTCTTAATGCTTCAGATTTGTGCTGCTTTATGCATACTTACATTGCAGCAGCTGCATTTAATTTAGCAGGAATGCTCATATTGGATACATTCTAGTTATACTGAGGTGTGTGCACAGGCAAACAGAAATATGTGTTCTTTTGATTAATTCTTTGCATCCAGGAAATGAAAGCATGTGATTTTCATTGATAAAGTGAATTTATTTACACTGTTACAAAATACAGAGGTCATGAATGAGAAATTAACCAGACTGTATGCAAAGTAAATAGACAGCACTTGAGTAACATTGAGAAAGGAATGATACAAAACTAATCTTTATCAGTTACAGAATTTTTTTTGAGGTCAGCGGCATCTGATGGACAAAGGTTCCTAATGAAAAGCTTGAAGAAACATGTGTGCATGTATGTGTGACACACACACACGCACACACACACATGCACGCACACACACACGCACACACACACACACACACACACACACACACACACACACACACACACACATACACACACACATATCTATACATATCTATGTACACACACACATATAGAGAAATAGATAGCTATATCTAACTATATTTTATATACCAATGGGTAAAAAACTCTTAAAGACAAACCATTCAGTAAAAACTACAAGAAAGACCTAGACAAGCTAGAGCGTTCACTGTGTAATATCTTAAACTTCATGAAGTGGAGGCCCTTGGGATATATGCAAATTACTTCTGAGAGACATGACAGTGTTTCAGCTACATGGCTTTTGAATGCCCATGATTTTATATATCTATATATATATATATATATATATATATATATATATATATATATATATATATATATATTTATTTATTTTTTCCACTTTTAAGTCTTTTTAGACTTTATTGGTACATTTGGGCCAGTAAACCCACACCCCACTAGTTATGAATAACACCAGGTTTCAGCCTTTTTTGTAACCTTGTCAATACAGCAACCTACAACGAAAGCATCTAACACATCAGGTGACTATCTATTTGCAAATGTTGTACCTAAACTATGGATCTGCATTCCACTACCACTGAAATCCACTCAGAATGCAATCTCATTTAAAATGACACTTTCACTTCATTTATCAAATCAATAAATCTGCTTCTGTACATCTCTACGATAAATGACACTGTTATGTTCAGCTTGTCGTGTCATCAAACCTTTTATCTTCACTCAAAATCCTACTCCCCGCCACTAGTCTTCACCAATACCTGAATAGTTTTATAGTTCTACAAGCATCTCCCAGATATATACATTATTTTGTCACACTGCTCATCCCCGTCTATATACTTCTAATTTAATCCTTATGATATACAATGGATATAAAAAGTGTACACACCTGTTAAAATGCCAGGTTTTTGTGATATAAAAAAAGAGACCACAATAAATCATTTCAAAATGTTTCTCACCTTTAATGTGACCTATAACCTGTACAATTCAATTGAA
This sequence comes from Protopterus annectens, assembly GCF_019279795.1. Taxonomy (NCBI): domain Eukaryota; kingdom Metazoa; phylum Chordata; order Ceratodontiformes; family Protopteridae; genus Protopterus; species Protopterus annectens. Next base: position 1,053,963,877 of record NC_056733.1, read on the forward strand.
AAACAAACAAATGTGTTAGTGGAAAAAACATACAAAGTACAAATTGTACAATACTCTGGTTGCATAAGTGTGCACACCCTTAAACTAATACTTTGTTGAAGCATCTTTTGATTCAATTACAGCATTCAGTCTTCTTGGGTCTATCAGCACGGCACATCTTGACTTGGCAATATCTGCCCACTCTTTCTTGCCAAAGCGCTCCAAATCTGTCAGATTGTGAGGGCATCTCTTCTGCACAGCCCTCTTCAGGTCACCCCACAGATTTTCTATTGGATTTAGGTCTGGGCTCTGGCTGAGCCATTCCAAAACTTTAATTTTCTTCTGGTGAAGCCATTCTTTTGTTGATTTGTATGTATGCTTGGGGTCATTGTTATGTTGAAAGGTGAAATTCATCTTCATCTTCAGCTTTCTAGCAGATGCCTGAAGGTTTTGGGCCAAAAGTGACTGGTATTTGGAAATGTTCTTAATTCCCTCCACCTTGACTAAAGCTTCAGTTCCAGCTGAAGAAAAGCAACCCCAAAGCATGATACTGCCACCACCATGCTTCACCGTGGGGGTGGTGTTTTTGCGCCAAATGTACATTTTAGAATTGTGGCCAAAAAGTTCAACCTTAGTCTCATCAGACCATAAAACATTTTCCCATATGCTTTTGGGAGACAATGTATTGTTTTGCAAATTTTAGCCAGGCCTGGATGTTTTTCTGTGTAAGAAAAGGCTTCTGTCTTGCAACCCTACCCCATAGTCCAGACATATGGAGAATACAAGAGATTGTTGTCACATGTAGTACCACAACCAGTACTTGCCAGCAATTCCTGCAGCTCCTTCAGTGTTGCTGTAGGTCTGTTGGCAGCCTCTCTGACCAGTTTTTGTCTTGTCTTTTCATCAACTTTGGAGGGACGTCCAGTTCTTGGCAACATCACTGTTGTCCCATATTTTGTCCGCTTTTTGATGACTGTCTTCACTGTGTTCCATGGTATAGCCAATGCTGTGGACATTTTTTGTACCCTTCTCCTGACTGATACCTTTCAACAATCATGTCCCTTTAATGCTTTGTAAGATCTCTGTGAAACGTAGCTTTTGCTGTAGCAGGCAATTGAGTAAATAACAGGAAAATCCTACAAGGGCAGCTGAACTTTATTTGGGGTTAATCAGAGTCTCTTTAATTGATGGCAGGTGTGTACCCAAGAAGACTGAATGCTGTAATATAATCAAAAGGTGCTTCAACAAAGTACTAGTTTAAGGATGCGCACACACAACAAAGTATTAGTTTAAGGGTGTGCACACTTATGCTACCAGTGTATTGTACATTTTTTATGTTTTTCCCCTAACAGATTTATTTGTTTTTCAGTTAAATTGTACAGGTTATTGGTCACATTAAAGGTGGGAAAAGTTTTGAAATGATTTATTGTGGTCTCATTTTTTATATCACAAAAATCTGGCATTTTAACAGGGATGTGTACACTTTTTATATCCACTGTATATCTATAACTATCTCTCTCTCTCTCTCTCTCTATATATATATATATATATATATATATATATATATATATATATATACATATATATATATATATATATATATATATATATATATATATATTATCTCTCTCTCTCTCTCTGTATATATAAATATATACATATATATATATATATATATATACACACACACACACACACACACACACACACACACACACACACACACACACACACACCTATTTATTTATTATTTATTTGCAGTTTGATTATTGGGGAAGTCCACTGGGCCGAATTGACCCATTTTCAGTGGAGGCCCGGGGAGAAAATCTCTAAGATGCTTTATACAATTTAGATACAACTGATACTTAATATTAAAGATAATATTATGTAGAATAGTTACTCATAAATGCATTCAATATCATGCATAGTTAACAAATTCATTAGGCTTGAAGGTAGGGATCATACAGTTTCATTTGAGGAAAACAGAGATGTGTTAGCTGTGGAAACAGTTTACATACAAACCTTTTAAGAAAATGTAAATACTCTTTACATACTCACATCAACAATAGAATGCTATTTACAATATTTACAAGGTTGGGCTGTGTGAGGGTAGCTGTAGGAGTTGTTGAGAGCTTAGAGAAAAGCTATAGAAATTGTTGAGAGCTTAGATAGTCTCATAGGAACCAGAGAGAGAACCCCCCTTTGATTAGGTTGAGTGAAGGCAGGTACATTTCCATTTAGTGGACGGGTGTTTGAATAGTTGGATTTTGAGGTTTTCTGAGTTTGGTATGGTTCTTAGTGTGGCAGGAAGGGAATTCCATTTTTTGCCTAGTGAGAAAGATAGGAGAAGTTGGCCAGCAGGACATTTATTTTATTTTATTTATTTATTTATTTAACATTTGTTGACCGGGAAAGTCCGACTAGGTTCCACAGATCCTGTTTTCAGTGGAGGCCCGGGGAGAAATGCTCCAGAAGCATGTCTTTAGAATGTGGGAGGAAACCGGAGTACCCGGAGGAAACCCACACGAACGCAGGGAGAACATGCAAACTCCACACAGAAGGCACCCCAGCCGAGAATCGAACCGGAGAACCTCTTGCTGTGAGGCGACAGCATTAACCGCTGCACCACTGCGCCGCCCATTTAGGTTTATGGATAGCAATTAAGTTCTGATTTTCAGATCTGAGAGCTCTGTTGGGAGTATAAGGGGGAAGGATGTTAGTTAGAGTGGGACATTTTGTTGGGTGAAATATGAGTCTATATGCAGTAGTAAGTTGGAGATAGTCTAGGTAGTTTGGGAGTTCACGCCAATTCAGGGATTGTAGGGTTAGGCAGTGATGGGTGGTATTTTTAGATTTAGAGGCAAATTTAGAGATTTTGTTGTAGCAGTTTTCTAGTTTAGAGGTGATAGAGGAGGACAGGTTGGTTAGGAGAGGGGCTCCGTATAATAAGGAAAGAAGAAGATAAGTTGAGGCCAGAGTTTGCCTGGTAGAGTTGGAGAGAAAGTGATTATTCCTATACAGCATACCTAGCTTTTGGTGGGTTTTCTTAATATCTTGTTGAATATGAATATCAAACTTGAGGTGTTCATCTACAGTAATGCCAAGTAGTTTGGCAGAGGGGACCACTTCTATAGGTGAGTTGGTTTGACTATAGCGGGAGGGAATAGTAGAATCTTCGATTCATTTGCATTGAGAGAGAGGTGGTTTTGGGCATCCAGTTTTCAGTTGTTGAGAAGGCAGTTTGGGGTTTAGTCAGCAATTTAGAGAGGCTTGAGGCAGAGCAGATGAAGGTTGAATCATCTGCATATTGAATTATTTTAGCATCAGGAATAGCAGTGTGAAAGTTATTGATGAAGATGTTAAAAAGCATTGGCCCAAAGATGGATCCCTGTGGTATGCCAGTTGGGGTATGTAGGAAGGAAGAGATGGAGTTCTTCCATTTGACTGCCTGTGATCTGTCTGATAGATAGCTGGAGAACCAGGATAAAGCATAATGTGAGAGCTTAAGGTTTGAGAGATGACAGAGAAGGTGTTTGTGGGAAACAGTATCAAAGGTTTTAGACAGTGACAGTGGCTGAGACAATGAAATCCTGGGGGCAGAATCTCAGAGTTTGAGATAAAGGGCTTGAGCCATGTTTTGGAGATGGCTAAGATATCTGGTTTGTTATGGCTTAACCAAGCTTGAAATTTGGTGTACTTTGTTGTTTAGACTTTGTGCATTAATTGTAAAAATCTTTAGGGTGTTAAGTAGAAACTAAGTGCCCTGAATCTCAGGCTTGATTGACAGTTTCTAGGAAAGAGAGTAGAGCGGTTATTGTGCTATGGCCTAGGAGGAAGCCAAGCTGGGTAGGAGTGAGAAGATTGGTTTTTGGTCAGGAAAGGCATAAGTTGGAGGTGGATGCATTTTTCTAGGATTTTGGAGATTGGTGAGAGCAAAGCAATGGGGTGAAAGTTTGAGATGCTGGTATTTTTGCCTCCTTTATGAAGAGGAAGAATATAAGCTGAGTGCTAGAATTTGGGGACATATGATTCTTTTATGGATTGGTTAATAATGATGCTGATTGGGAGAGCAATGCCATTAGCAGCACATTTTAGGAAGGAAGAGGGAATATTGTTGGGAGCATTAGAGCAAGGTTTAAGTTTGGACAAAAGTTTTTTATAAAGTTAGTGGAGATGGCTTCAAGCAGATGAGGTGAGTTAGAAGGGGGAGAGTGTAGGGCAGTTGGGTTATTATTGGGAAATGTCTTGGTGAGGGCAGCAATATTTTCTATGAAAAATGAGTTAAATTCAAAGCCTAGTTTGAGATCAGATTTACTTGGGTCAGGACAGGGATTATTCTTGGAGCCTGGATTCAGGAGTGAGTTTATTGAGTTCCAGATTTTTTTTTTTTTTGGGGGGGGGGGGGGTATTGTTATTGGACTGAAGTTTGATGTAGTAGGATTTTTTTGTCTTTGGTGATTAATCATTTTGCATGGTTGTGGAGCTGTTTATATTGGAGCAAGGTATTGTCCAGTTTATTGTTTTGGTAAAGCTTCCATAGTTTGTCTCTATGGTGCATACTCTTTGTCTCTTTGGATAGCCAATAAGCAGTTTTAGTTTTTATCCTTTTGTTTCTTAGTGGGGCTAGTGAGATTAAAGTATCAAGGAAGACAGAGTTGAAGTATTCTATAGCCTTGTCAAGAGGAAGGATGTTTAGATTTTGCCAGTTCATTTGTTTGAAAGTATTTGAGAAAGTAGTTGAGTTGAAGCTACTGAGGTTACGAGTTTGAATGTATTGATGCTGGTGTGGGGAGGAACTAGTTGACTGATGCATAAAGGCTGGGAGGTGGTCACTAAAGGTATCAGGAATTGTGCCAGAATTGGTTATTTTATTTGGATCTGAGACTAGGATCCAATCTATAGTGGATCCGGGAGGGTTTATTTTGTTAGGTCAAGTAATGGAGAGGATTATTTAAGTGAAGTTATAGAGGTTAATGGATAGGGAGGGAGAGGGGCAATTGATTTTATTCCAGTCAATATTCACATCACCAAGGATATAAGTTTCATAGTTAATTTCAGTAGAGGCCCATAGGAGAATATTTTTGAGTGTAGAGATATTGTTACCAGGTGAGATATAGGGCAATGATACAGATATTTTTATGTTTATTGAGTTTTAGAATTCCAGCAGTTAGTTCAGTGTTCTGGAATTGAGGAACTGGAATTTGGAGGGGAATTAAGGTAAGAAGGTTGGAGTAGACAAGGTCAGTGCCTCGCCCTTTTTTATTTAGTCAGTCATTTCTGAGACAATGAAATCCTGGAGGCAGAATCTCAGAGTTTGAGATAAAGGGCTTGAGCCAGGTTTTGGAGATGGCTAAGATATCTGGCTTGTTATGACTTAACCAAGCTTGAAATTGGTGTACTTTGTTGTTTAGACTTTGTGCATTAATTGTAAAAATCTTTAGGGTGTTGAGATAGGAGGAAGATGGTAAGGGATGGGTGTTGTTAATAATGGATGTAGGACCAGGATTAGGATGGATATCACCAGCTTGGACTAGGTTTGTTGAAGGAGATATCCTTTAGCCATATTGGTCTGTCAGGCATGAATTTTGGTAGACTGGAGCAGGTGACAGTGTCTTGACTTTAGAGGAGAAGAGTTTAGGATGAAATAGGTGCAGAGGGTTGGGCTGAATGAGAGAAGAGGAGACAGAATGGAAATGGGAGTAAGAGTGAGGGAGAAGGGGGGTTTGTATGGTAGTTGTCTTTGTAGGTGGCATTGGACAAGCATAGGTGTAATATGAGGTAGCATAGTATAAGGGAAGTAGGAACATAAAGAGGAGGCTGGGGGACTGGAGGGTGTGATAACTTGAGGAGAGCATGTTGGAGCAAAGAGAGAGTGGTATGAGTGGTTAGGAAAATAGAGAAGGCTATGAAGAAGAAAGGGTTTAAAAAGTGATGGAGGTATTCATGAGATTTAAGGAAAGAGGAGGGGACTATAATTATTGGGTGGAGTACAGATTACAGAGTTTAAGAAGGATGGCTATAGGTGGGAGGAGTAATGAGGGGGGGAGCTGGTACTGGGAAATTAGGCTGAGCGGGTGTGGTAAGATAGGAATAAAGCTAGGAGTACTGGGGGCAGGGTAGGGGAGCGGAGTGAGCCTGTAGGGTGAATGGAGCGGGAAAGAACACTAGTGGTGAGTATGACAAAAAAAGTATCAGCAAAGAGCAGTTTAAAGGCTGTAGTTGGAAGGTATGAGCTAAATATTCCCAGCCAGAAAAAGAAGGCTGCCTTTACAGAGTTTTGCAGGGGGGAGAAGATATTTACAGTCTAAGGATATTAACTCACAACCATTTGTGAAAAAATAAAACTTGTTGGGATTATAAAGAATATCTAGGATTTATATTGGTAGATGCTGCCACCTAATGGTAGAAGGAGATAGCAAACAGCAGGGATAGTTGGACCAGTCTTAGGTTTAAATATATTCTAGGGTAGTGATAAAAGGAGAGGGCAAACTGTCTGTGGTAGGCTGCTAGAATGCGCACACGGGAGGGCAGACTAACTATAGATAGTACATCAAGTCTACATTTAATTAGTGTTAAGCAACATACATTTACACAATCTTGTTGTGGGGGGGGTCTTCTCAGTAGTATTTTTCTAAGTACCAGGCAAGCTGGTGTAAATATCTATCTATCTATCTATGGGTCCCCTTCACATGGTCGTCATTTCAGAATGTCGAAGATCATATGGCCGAGACCATATGACTGACATTCGAAATGTTGACCATGCAGAACTGGCATCTCCATACAGTGCGGAATGGAAAGATTTCCATCTTCCGCACTGTAGTGCGATCTCAGAGTTGGTATATTTAAGTTACGGAGAGTGCAGGGGGGCCCCCCCTGCTAGTACTGTAAAGGTAAGTTATTGTTGTGTTTTTTTTATTACATGGTCGACATTTCGAATGCCAGTCATATGGTCTCGGCCATATTATATATATTTATTTATTTATTTAAACACAGATCCTTGTGTTGAGGCACAATAGTTTTCCAGCCTTAGAGGGGTAAGACAGTAAGATGTCTCCCTCTGATAAGGAAAAACAATAGACCGCAGGGGAAAACTGGGACTTTTGAGCAAGAAAGCAAAACAGAGCCATGCGCTGTAGACAACCTCTATTGAGACAGAGTAAACTAGCAATTATAACTTGTTTAGCAATCAAAACGTTGTGTGTGTGTGTGTGTGTGTGTGTGTGTGTGTGTGTGTGTGTGTGTGTGTGTGTGTGTGTGTGTGTGTGTGTGTGTGTGTTTGTGTAAAGTGTAGGGACAAAGAAATGCCTTTACCAATCAAGTGAGCTGCATGGAAAGCTTTCCTTACAGATGCGGACATATGGTGGTCAAAGTTATGGTTGCAGTCAACCTGTGATCCCTGGTCCCTTACTACTTCATGGGTACTTAGGGTATTGTTATTGATTTGAGAGTGTGAAGGGACATTGTCTGTGCCAAAGGGAATGATGATGCATTTCTTTGCATTCAGTTTGAGACTTAGACTAATACACCAGAAATTGGCCTGTGTGAGAACATCCTGGAGTATACTTTCATCATTTGGGGTTCAGTGATTGCACCTACTTTGCAGTTGCCTGCATATTTAAAACTTTTATGTCAAATTTTATAGCAGAATCACTGACAACCCTCTGCTGATAACTCACTCTAATACAGAGTGTGAGAGATGTATCTAGACCAGGAATCTTGCTCTCTTGCACTCAAAACAGTAACACTGAAGAGGTTCTCAACCCACCCACCACTACTTATGCACATAGTACCACTACTCATAGACACAGTACGCATCCAACACATAAATCAACATGCATGGAGGTTCTCTCAAAAAACTTACAGAAACACCAGAGAACTCCAAAACTAAAAACTACTACAACTAACACAGCTCCTACAGCACCCAAGACACATAGCAACACCAGTCTCTCACCTACCAAGCCCTTAAGGTGTAACACTCAAAAAACAAATTTTCTTGTCATTGGAGACTCAATAGTGAGACACACAGATGTCCCACTCACCAGGTTAGATAAGGAGAAAGTCATGGTTATCTGCCTGCCCAGTGCCAGGATTCATCAGATCAGGCATGACCTCAGGTCTCTCAGCAACAAGTACCGTCATGACTCTGTTATAGCTCATGTTGGTGTGAACGACCTGAGACGTACCTCATTGGACTATATGAAGAGAGACTTGACTGAGCTTTCTGAGAATGTGTCTCAGGCAGGTATGTCCTTAGCCTTGAGCAGCATACTACCCTCATCTAGAATGATGCCACAGTATAAACAAAAACATGATTGATTTTAATAATAGGTTTAATTTTTGGTGTCATTCAAAGGAGATTCAGTTCCTGTCAGCCTGGGAATCCATGGTCAAAAAACCTCACTGCTTTGACAGAGACAGTTTGCACCTGATGTTACTGGACTTCTGACTTCTGGCAAAAGTGCTTGCCTGCCCCATAGTGCCTTTTTTAGGCATGGTCTTGATACCTTACTGATGTGAAATGTGCTAGTCACAACAAAATAAGGGTCATGCTACTAAATTCTAGGAGCTTAAACCAAAAACTGCACACCCTTGAAGCACTTCTATCACTGGAAGATGTAGATCTATGTGCAGTCACAGAGACCTGGTTCAAGGCCTCAGAGAGTACCCCGGTCTTACAGGCCTACAGTGGCTTCCATAACTTCAGACCTCAAAACGAATGTATGAGAACGAAAGGAGGCAGCATTTATATATATATATATATATATATATATATATATATATATATATATATATATATACATATAAATATATATATATATATATATATATATATATATATATATATATATATATATTAGAGATAAATTCACCTCCTGTCTAGTTACACTGGGCAACTCCATGGAGTTACTCCAAGTTTAGGTTATGGTGGGTAAGGTGCCCATTCAAGTCATAGCCAGTTATAGATCCCCCTCCATGGGTCATGATGTGCATGAGGCCTACTTGACCAAACATGAGACGATCCAAATATTACCGAACACTCTGGTTATGGGGTATTTCAATTATCTCAACATCAACTGGGAAACCTACCCTACCTCTAACTTGCTAGTACAAAAGTTCCTTCACTTTGTTAACTCAAATGCCCTGGAACAAATTGTTCATACTCCAACAACAGCAGCAAACATGCTATATCTGGTCCTCACTGACATGTCAAACAGATGCACTGCCACAACTGTCAGACCCTCCTTAGTTAAGTCTGACAACAAATCAGTCACCTTTGAGCTTGCTGTAACACCAGAACTCACAAAGGGCAAAATCAGACTAAAACACTTCCCCAAGGCAAACTATACCCTCCTAGGTGAAGGTATAAATGCATTCCAAGCCTCAACTCCAGCTGGAAGTGGTAACTACTCCAAACCTTACACTAAAGCCCTGTACAATCACTTGCATAAGTGCATAGACTTGGCTGTACCAGAAAGAAGCAAAGCCAGAGCCCCAAGTAAAAACAAGCTGCCATCGTAGACATCCAGCATCAACAAACTTTAAAATAAATACAAAAAGTTGCTGTCCAAGAAAACAAAGGTGAGACCCTAGCAGTGGAAAAGCACCCTCCTCAGCCTCAACAGGCAAATAAGACAACTTGTCAAATCCTCTAAGGGCTCCTTTGAGAAAAACTTAGCTAGTACGGCCAAGGATAACCAAAATACCTTTTACAGTTATGTACATAGCCTAAAAAGTAGGGCCCAAGCATGTGCAGAACTAGTGACTAAAGGTATCACACACATGGACCCCACATAGATAGTAAACCAGCTAGTGGATAGGTTTGGTGAAAATTTCACTTCCTTATCCTCTCCAGACTTATCACAAACCTTCCCCCAAACTTCTCCCTACCCTATATATCTGAAGACCAGGTCATCAAAGCCTTATCCAACGAAAAAAAACAGCATCTATGGGACCAGACTGCAACCCAGGCTGTCTTCTAAACAGGCTAAAACATGAACTCGCATCACCATTAAGTACCCTTTTCAATCATAGACTAAACACAGTCTTAGTTCCTGCAGAATGGAGAACAGTAATAGTTATTCCCCTCCACAAAGGGGGCCTAGCAACAAACCACAGGGAATTAGAGACCCATAAGTCTGAACAGCCTTTTCTGTAAGGCCATGGAACGTATCATTATGGACCTCATAAATAAAGACATAGGCAACCTCCAAACCCTGGATCCAGCCCAGTTCTGCTTCATCAAGGGTAGATCCTCCTGTTAAATCTGGTTGATTTCTTTGAAAATGTGACCAGGGCCATTGACGAGGGCAAATCTGTACACAGAGCATCCCTCGACTTTGCAAAGACTTTCAACACAATCCCACATTCAGGCATTACTGATAAACTTAGCAAACTGAATATAAACTCCTTTGTTGTAAGATGGGTTTCCAAATGGCTCATAAACCGGGCACACACTGTTAAAGTGGGAGACTACACATCAACCAGCAGACCTGTCACCAGTGGGGTGCCACAGCAGTCAGTACTGGGTCCCCTACTGCTTGATATATACTTCTCAGAAGTTCAGGTCAAAACTAAGGGGTTGTGGTTGACCAAGTTTGCAGATGACTGCAAACTGGGTGCAATTATAGAATCCCTAAATTATGTCAGTATACTCCAGGAGGGTGTTACACAGACCAATAATTGGTGTCTTAGTCACAGCCTCAAACTGAATGCAAAGAAATGCATCATCATTCCCTTCGGCATAAACACTGTCCCTTCACACTATCAAATTAATAACAATACCCCAAGTACTCACAAAGTGGTAAGGGATCTGGGATCATAAGTCGACTGCAATCCTAACTTTGAGCACTACGTGTCTACTGCAGTAAGAAAGGCTTTCTCCGTAGCACACGTGATTAGTAAAGACATTGCCTCAAGAACACAGGAGGTTATAACCATACTATACTCCCATAATTGAGTATAATGCCGCATTTGGCATGTACAAAGCATCTGCAGCAACTAACAAAGAAGATCAAGGTTCACTAGCATGTACCTTACACAGACCAACTAAAGTCCCTTTCACTATCCTCTGTATCATGTAGACTTCTTAGGGGAAACCTTATGCCTGTCTTACAGAGCAATCTCAGACCCAAACCTAATGAACTTGCTGCATATCTGGAAATCAAACAGGACTGGAGCTACCTCTTGCAGGTAAACGCATACACAAGAAGATGTGTTAGAAAGAATATTTCAGAAAATAGAGGTGCAGGAGGTAAGGATAAGGTGCTTCATTAGAAGGGAGATGGCCTAAATTGCCATCTAGGAAACCTGATTTACTTATATATATATATATATATATATATATATATATATATATATATATATATATATATGGTTCTACCTCACTTCAACGACACGCCGGAACATCGACAGGGAAATCGCGAGCCCCAGAAGATCGACAGCGCAGAAGACCGACGCGACGGGACCTAGAAGATCGACAAGCAGAAGACCGACCCGACGGATGAAAGCACCAACGCCGAGGATGCTGAAATGGGAAAAGGCTGTGTAAGTATGCGGTAGTGACGGACGTTAGGGTGCGAGTAAGGTAAGTGTGGATAGGGGTGGGTTAAGTGAGTTAGGGTTAGGGAGCGGGTCAGGTAAGTGTGCGGTAGTGATTGTGTTTGGGTTAGGGGCGGGATAAGTGAGTTAGGGTTAGGGAGCGGGTCAGGTTAGTGTGCGGTAGTGATTGTGTTTGGGTTAGGGGTGGGATAAGTGAGTTAGGGTTAGGGAGCGGGTCAAGTAAGTGTGTGGTAGTGACGGACCTTAGGGTTAGGGTTTGGGTTAGGGTTGTAGGTAGTTGTGTATGTGAGGTTTAGTGTGGGTTTGTAGGGATTTTGGTGTGCTTGTGTTGTGTATGTGGTTTTTGGACGGGGAATGTGTTTTGTTTGTTGATTGTGGTGTGTGAAGTGTATGAGGTTTCGTGTTTGTGTACCGTCGGTTATTTCGTTGTCGGGCATGTGGAATTTCGTGTTTTTGTACTGTCGGTTATGTGGTTTCGGTGATTGCGTTGTCGGTGTTTTGGTGTTTCGTTTATGTGAGGTAGAACCATATATATATATATATATATATAGATATATAATCTTCTGATTAATCATTGGACTACTACAGTTAGGGGGACTGACTAGTTACTGTTTCAACAGACTAGGTTGTATTTTGTACCAGTTTTGTTCATAGGTTCATAGGCCGATAGGTTCATGGGTACATACTAGGCTATTGATCTGCGAACAGTGTCAGAAATGCCCTTTTTTCTTTATCTCATGGTAATGTTTACTCAAGAAAGTGATTACTGTTTTATGTACTGAACTAATAAGCTTTTGGCATTTCATCAAGTTATAAGTATCAGAAATAATTGTATGATATTATATTTTCCTAGAACTATGAATATAATCCTATGCATTTAGATCTTTAGATATGTTTTACATTGTTTTGTAGCCAATGCTTTTGTCAGACTTCTAGCTAGAGGATAGACAGATAGATCTCTGGACAGATAGATAAATAGATGAATCTCTTTCATTTTTACAAAGAACCAGATTATTGAAATCCATAAAGTCGACAATTTAGTTTGTCAATAAACTACATAAAGCAAAACAACACTCTCAAATAACACAAACAATGTTTTTGCTGGGGGGGTCAAGTCTCCCAGTACCACCCACACCCTTGCTAATTATTTATTCCAACTTTGACATCCCACTACTCTGGGGAGAAGGACAAATTACCTGATCCCCACTGTACTGCAGTCTCACTCAGAATGGTTTGAGGAACTAAATTGCCAACCATGTGGTCTTGACCATATGGGTTTCAACCATCTGTTTCCTCGATAAGATGCAACAGACCCAGATAAATAGATAGATATGTAGATATATAGATAAATGCCTGAAAGCAGTGTACTAAAGAGATTTTAAATGGTTATGTGTCATCTACTGAATAGATCTTAGGATGATTGAAAATGATTGTTCTGAAATGGAAAAGTAGGCCATCAGAGCTGACGCAATGCAGTTAACATGGGGATATAGTAGCAGTGCCCATTGAATGGCTCTGAGTAGTGGGTAACTCTGATAAGTCTACTGAAAAAATAAAAATACCGTTCCATACACATTATATATCTCTTCCCATTACACTGCTTCTCAGCTGATCCCATGTATTTTGATGATACCTCATATACAATGGCTGGCATTAGAAATTTTTATTTATTTTATTATTTATTTATTTATTTACATTTGTTTACTGGGAAAATCTGACTGGACACATAGGTTCATAGGTTCATACTGGGCTATCTGCCCTGGGGCAATTATAAGCCTAGCCCGATTCTGTATGGCTTACGCCACCCCTTGATTTGAGTATACTGTGCCCTTTTTAAGGTTTAGTTTACTGTGCCTCTGTCTAATAGTGACACAGGAGTAATCCCTGGGACAAACCTATGATCCCCCATCCACCTATCGAGATTCTTCTTGAAGAGATTCAGTGAGGTGCTCTGCCTCACATGAACTGGAATTCTATTCCAGAGCGAAGGGAGTCTCTGGGTTATGAACCTGTCCCTCCAGCAAGTTCTATTTATTTCTGTGCTGAGGTTCAAGTCCCTCGAGCATGTGGCACTAAGGGATTTAGATTTACTGAGGTGGAGCATGTCCATTAATTCTGGAATTGACATAGCTTTGTATGTCAGGCATAGATCGCCTCGAAGTAAACGGTATGCAACTGAGTAGAGCTGGAGTTTTTTAACCGAGCAGCATATGGCATCTGTTTGAGACCCTTGATCCTCTTGGTGAGATACTTTTGGGGTCTTTCTAATTGCTGCAGGTGTCGGGTAAGGTACATCCCAAAAGGGGCATTGTATTCTATGATGGGCCTGATGAGGGATGAATAAAGGGGCACGATTACCTCTCTTGATCTAGATGTGAAACCCTTCATGATGAGGTGGGCTATGTAGAAGGTCTTTCTAACCACTTTGGCAATGTGGTTTTCAAAGGAGAAATTGCTATCAACTTGGGTCCCCAGGTCCCTAATAACTTTCTCTGTACTTAATGGGTTTCAGCCTATGTGGTAATTTGTGGGCACATTGTTTTTGCCAAAGGGTATGACTATACATTTTTTGGCATTTAGCTTTAAACCATGGTGCTGGCACCAATTATCTGTCTCTGTGAGACCTTTTTGAAGGATGTTTGTGTCAGCTGGAGAGTCGATTATGGCACCCAGTTTGCACTCGTCTGCGAACTTGGTGAGCCATAGTCCTCCCACGTTTGCCTGTACCTCAGAAAAGTATATACCGAACAAGAGTGGTCCCAGGACAGAACCCTGTGGGATGCCACTTGTGACTGGTTTCAAGTCTGACATGGCTCCAGCAACTCTAACTCTGTGGGTTCTGTCTTTGAGCCAGTTTGCCCATTGACTTGTGACATAGGGGTTTTCAGTGGAGGCCCGGGGAGAAAAGCTCCACAGAGTGTTTATGACATACATTTCAAATACAATAATAAAAGTGATCACATACAGTATGTGAGAAATTAGTAAAAAAGTAGATAATTAAACAAAATAGATTATAAAAACAATTTGATGTTAGCACAGTAATAATAGGCTACATTACTAGCACGAGCATAGTAAACTAGGATGATTAACATTGCATACAGCTTATAGAGGTAAGTTGAGTAATCCATGTATGGAAGAGGGAAAGCAGCTAGACGGGGATGAGGATGACGGACTAGTCAGGGTGTGACCAAAGGCAGAGCCAGTGATTATTTAGGTGTGATTTGAGGGCAGTTTTGAAATGACTGCAGGAAGGTAGGGTAGTTATGGCAGGGGGAGGTTGTACCAAAGTCTGGATATGGTGCAGGAAAATAGAGCTCCACCTGCTATGTTTTTGGCTTTGGTAATTTGGCGAAGAGTCTTGTTGCTGGATCTTAAAGGTCTGGAGGAGTGGTAAGGTTGGAGAAGTGTTTGAAGTGATGGGATATTGAGGAGGTGGTTTACAAGTTTGTGAGCAAAGGAGAGTTGGTTCAAGTGTAGGAGTTGTGAGAGTTCAAGCCACTCTAGCTCTCTAAGGGAGTCCCAGTGTTGGCTGCGGTAGGATGCTCCAGTGGCAAATTTTGTGGTTTTATTGTAGCATGCCTCACGTTTGCTTAGGTCGGACTGCTTTAGTTTTGTTAGTATCGGAGATGCATAGAGCAAGGTGGAGATTAGCTGAGAGTTGGCTACAGAGATTTTAGCTGTTTTGGTGAGGAATTGGGTGTTTCTATATAATGCACCAAGTTTTTTGTGAACTTTTTTATTGTAAGGGATGTGGGTGTCAAACCTGAGATTGTTGCCAATCTCCACACCAAGTACTTTGGTGTGGATTGTTGGAGAGATGGTGGTTTTGCCTTTGGCAAGAATACTGAAGTTGGGGGAGCTTGGGGTAGATTTGGTGGGTTGAAATATGAGGAGTTTGGTCTTATTAGGATTAAGTAGGAGCTGGGTATTGGTTAGCCAGTTTTCTATGGATGAGAATAACTCCTGTCTAATTTGTTGGAGTTTTGTTAAAGTGGGGGCAGAGCAGTTGAAAGTGGAGTCGTCTGCATACTGTATGAGAGACGCCTGTTTGGTGGCAGTATGTAGGTTGTTGGTGAAGAGGGAGAATAGTAGGGGGCAGAGGATGGATCCTTGTGGGACTCTGAGAGTAACTGGGAGGTGAGGGGATAGGTTATTCTCCCAGACTAGTGATTACTGGTGGCTGTGTAGATAGCTGTAGAAGCAGTTGGTGGCTGTCTTGGAGAAAGAGAGGATGAAGAGTGCAGAGCAGAAGTTTGGGAGATAAAATGTTGAATGCCCTAGAAAGATCCAGGGATGCAGAAGAGGAGAAGAGGCCATCACTTTTGGGTTGTAGGATAGTGTTGGTGAAGGAGGGCAAAGCAGTAGTAGTGCTGTGATATGGTCTGAAGCCATGTTGGTTCACAGGTTCCTAGGTTCATAGGTAGGTACTAGGCTATTGGCCCTAGGGCCTATATAAGCCTAGCCAAATGTACCTTGGCTTTCACCACCCAAGAAAATTATTTTCCTGTGCCACTGTCGAGCAGAGCCACAGAAGTGATCCCCGGGGTGAATTTCTTATCTCTCATCCAATCATCAAGATTTTTCTTGAAGAGTGCTAATGAGTAGCTTTGTTTGATATAGATAGGTAGTTTGTTCCAGAGTATGGGAAGTCTCTGGGACAGGAATCTATCCCTCCAGCATGTTCTGTTTATTGTGGTGATGAGGTTTAGGTCCCTAGAGCGTGTAGCTCGTAGGGATTGGGATTTATTTAAGTGGGGCATGTCTAAAAGCTCTGGGTTTGACAGCTTTTTGTGTTAGGCAGAGATCGCCTCTGAGAAGGCGATATGCAATGGAGTAAAGCTGCAGTTTTTTGAGACGGTCTGCATAGGGCATCTCTTTGAGGCCGGTAATCCTCTTTGTGAGGTATTTCTGTGGCCTTTCCAGTTGGGTGTTTGAGAGGAGATTATTGGATAGGAGATAGTTAGAGATCTGAGAGTTGATACATTTTTCAAGTATCTTGGAGAAGGGGGAAAGGATGGTAATGGGTCAGTAGTTGGAGAGGTTGGTGGAGAGATCACCTTTATGGAGGGGGATGATGTGGGATATTTTCTATTGTGAGGGAATGGTTTACTATCAAAAACATGAAAATTACTTATGCAAACAGTGATTTCCGCGAAAAATAATGTCGAATCAGACATATTAATTAGGTTGTATGGTCAAAACAACAAAGTCAACAAATTCTGTTGACCATATTTTGCAAATCTCCCATTTACATCAATGCTGTGAGCCCCTGCCCTGTGTACATCCTTCTAAATGGACGTACACATGAAAGTCGACATTCCGACTGTCGCTCCTACCATGTTCGAGGAGGTGACTGTTGTGCATGTCAATGTCGACCTTTTGACTGTAAACCATGAGGGAACATATGACTCACTTATGGAATGGTTAATGAATATGGAAATGGGATAAGCTAGGGCATCCACAGCTATTTTTAGGTATTTGGCGGAGAGGTTGTCAGTTGCTAGTTAGGTGGGTTTAAGTTTTGTTACAAATTTTTTTATGTAGGAGGTGGGTACTGAGGAGAAGTGGAAGGAGGGGGGTGAATTGGGGTTAGCGGTGGGTGGAACAGATGTATGGAAATGTTGTTTGGTTAGGGTTAGAATGGTTTCATGAGATGTTTGTTGAAGGAGTCAGCTGTACTGCAAGAAGAGGGAGGAATGGATGGGGGTACCTACTTTTCCTTGGTGGAGGATAGATTTAATTGTGGACCATAACTGCTTGGGGTTGTGGTGGATAGCATTTAGGGAAGACTGATAGTAGAGGGATTTATCTATTTTTATTTGTTTTTTTTTTTTAAACAAATTTATTGTTTTAACATATAAGAGAAATATCATAACAATTTTATACAAATAATTAAAAATAGGTATTATTATAATATTCAACAAAACAACTAAAGTATTTACAAAGACATCCACTACAATCAGATCAATTAATTAAACTAAAATACTGTGCTATTGAAATTAGAATTTTTTTAACAAATTTTGTAAATTATCCCATACAATAAAATGTGATGTTTTTCTAGTTGTTCTCATTCTAATTGTGCTTATTTCCATATGACACATTATATTCATAACATTTTTAAATTCATTGAACGAAGGAGGTGTATCTGAAATCCAATTTCTAGTTATTATTTTCCTAGCCACTGCTAGGATAGACCATAACAAGGGAAGCTTAATCTTTTTAACACATTGAGGTACAGATGTGTTGAATAATATAAGAGACTTAGAAATAATTAAATTATCTGTAAAAAGAGCCTGCAAAAATTCATTAATTGACTTCCAGTATTCTTTCAACTTCATACAGTCATAAAACATATGAGCCCAGTCAGCATTAATTTCTACATTACATCTCTTACATAGATTATCTTTATTATTAATTTTATTCATCATCAAAGGTGTATAAAAAGATCTATGTAAAAATTTCCATGTATAAAGTCTCCAGACAATGGAAGATGTAGTTCTATAAGCAGATTCCAATATATATTGTTTATCTTGTTGAGTTGGTGGGTCCCCATTAATAGAGGTGAAATAATTCCAGTATGAATCTACATTGTAAAAGTTTCTTGTCTGATAATTTTATGTATATATGAAAGTTTACCTTTATCAGAAACTTTATGCTGTAAATTTATTATCAAGTAATCAATCAGTTTTGGAATAGATTCTTTAACTGTTATAGACATTAGATCTATTCTATCAATGAGATGTTGTCTAAAGATCTGAACCTCTAACCAGCAAGTTTCTCTTAGAGCAAATTCTTGTTTTAAGAAATCTAGATTTTTAACTTTATTATCAGATATCAGCTGATACCAGTACTTTAGATTATTATCTATAGCTAAATGAGCTCCTTCAGAAGTAGATGACATAAGCATACCCTGAGTATAAATTATAGGAATACAATAAAATTCCATTCCCTATACTTAGGGTGCATGAATATAAAGTTACGATAACTAATAATAATATTTAATGGGTAACAGACCATATGTTTAGGTGTAATAGGTGAAGTACAAAATTCCTTTAGCAACCACAACATGGAGTTATTTATAATCATATTTTTATGTGTTAAGGAGATTTTCATGAAGTGCATACTAATTAGCTCCCAATAATCTTTCCATTTTGACATATGACCGATCTATTAATAAAGTAATAACTTTTATAATAGAAGAGATAATATATAAATTAAAGTCTGGAAAAGAAATACCCCTTGAGACCAGCTATTAGTATGTTTCTTTAATGCAATCCTAGGTCTATTAGGTGCCCATAAGAAATTTAACATTAGTGTATTCAGTTTCTTGATAGTTATTTTTGTAGGTGAAAGTATTATTGATTGTATTAAGTATAAAATCTTGGGAATATTATCATTTTAATAATTGTAAGTCTCTCCTCCATAGTAAAAAACATATTATTCCAGGTATTAAAAAGATTTTGTATATTAAGAAAACAGGTATTATAGTTATTATATATAATAGATTTAATATCTTTAGATAGTATTATACCTAAATAAGTTATCTGACCTGAGTTGGGTACATATTTAGTAAAATCACTAATGAGAGTATTTTTTCGTGTATATATAGGTAGTATTTTAGTTTTTTCTTCATTGAATATTAAACCAGAAATACTTTTAAAATTCATCATTTTATCAAATAAAGACTGCATAGAAGAATTAGATCCTGCTGATGTAATTAGAACATCATCTGCAAAAAGTTGAATCTTTGATGTTGTATTTTCTTCTCTTTCAAAACCCTCTATGTCAGTACTGTTTCTAATCAAATTAGCCCAAGGCTCCATTACTAAAGTGAATAATAGTGGAGAAAGTGGACATCCTTGCTTTGTACCTTTAAGAATGGGTATTTTTTGTGAAACATATGTTCCTACCTTAATATAAGCCAGCGTTCCTTTGTATAAATGCTCAATTAAATTTACAAATGCATCAGAGAAATTTGTGCATTTCAGTAAGGTAAACAGATAGTCCCAACTTACTGAATCAAATGCTGAACCTATATCAAGACTAATAAGTGTTAAATCTTTCTTTTCCTATTTGCAAAATCAATTAATGTTAAAGTTCTTCTTATATTATCAAAAGTATTTCTATTTACAATGAAGCCCGTCTGATCTATGTCTATAATGCCGGGATAATTGTCTTCAATCTATCAGCAAAAATACTCATAAACATTTTATAATCAACATTAAGTAATGAGATGGGTCGATATGAAGAACATCTAGTTGGATCTTTATTAGGTTTTAAAATTGGTGAAATAAATGTATATTGCCAAGATGGGGGTTATTAACTCAGTTTGGGCCAGAATAAAACCTTATGTATTAATGAATATGTAGTTTTAGAAAGGATTTTATATATCTCTGGTATAATACCATCATTACCCGGTACTTTGTTTGATTTAAGCTTATTTATTTGTGTAATAACTTCTGTATATGAAATACTCTTGTCCAATAGTTTAATCTGTTGTTTATTAAGCTTTTATTCATGTTTGTGGTTATAAACTCCTTTATTTTATCTTTAGGTTCCATGTTAATGTTGTTATGGTTAATCCTGTGAAAGTGATTTCTAAATTCATCCAGTATTTCTGGTATACTAGAAACATTCTTCTTTTTCCTTAGAGAAAAGATTTCTTTGATATGGTTTTGTTTATTCAATCTTTTTGTTTTATTTTTAAGTCTATGTAAGTATTTGGAGCTTATTGAATAAGACAAAAACTTGTATTTCTCTAAAGTTATTTTTATTTGTTTTTTGACCTTGTTATGCAGTTCAAGGAAGGATTGCCTATTTGAGGGTTCTTTTGTTAGGCGCCAGTGTTCCCAGGCTTTATCCCTGGTTTTAATTAGGTTCCTGGTGATTTTGTAGCAAGGGGAACACTTAGTTCTTACTTTGGCATTTCTGAGGGGGGCATGGGGTGTTCAGGATGTTGAGGAAAGTACTGTTAAAGAGGTGGATGGCTTTGTCTAGGCTGAGGTATTTTAGTGATGACCAGTTAATTTTCTGGAGGGAGGAGATAAAGGAGTGGGGAGTGAAAATGGTTTTGTTTCAAATTTGTCTGTGGATAATGGACTAGGTAGTGTTTATGTGATGTTTTAGTAGGAAGCTAGGGGAATGGTCGCTGATGCCGTCAGGTAGACAGCCTGCTAGGTAAGATTTGGAGTTTTTGTTAACTAAGATCCAATCTAGAATGGTGTGATAATTAAGGATTTTCTTGATCTGGGTGGGAGATTGGATTAGTTGTGAGAACCCATGGAGATTTAGGTGGAGGGCAGGGTTTTTACAAGATAGCCAGTTGATGTTGAAGTCACGAAGGATGAAAGTCTCTTGGGGTAGTGTAAGTTTTGCCCAGCTCAGAGGGTTTTCTAGGGGAGGTATATTTTACCCTGGTGGGAAATAGCATCCTATAAAGTTGTTTTCTTTGGGTTAATTTTGAGATTGGCATAAAGGATTTCCTCATTGGCAAACTGGGGGGCTCACTTGCTAAGCTTTTGGACATTGAGGTGGTGTTTATACATCAGTGCAACACCACCTCCTTTCCTGGATAGTCTGTCCACTCATAGGATGTTGTATCCAGGTGGGAGTATTTCCTTATTTTTGATATGAGGTTTGAGCTAGGTTTCAGTTAGGATGAGGATGTCTGGGGACTACAAGTTTATGTGTGCAAGCAGGTCTTGGATTTTGTTTCAGATGCTTCTGATATTTAGAGACATAATGAGGAGGTCGGAAGGCTTTTTGTTGGTTGTAATTTGGGTGATGAGGAGTTTTTTGGAAGAGGGGTTGGGGAGGGGTTATTGATGGAAGGGCCAGGGTTTGGGTGGATATCTCCACCGAGGGCTAGTTTTGAGAGGGTGTTAAGAATGTGTTTTATATAAGAGGTGAAGGCCCTGTCATATTTGAGGGATATACTGTGTTTAGGTGTGGTGGGAGTTTAATATGTGGGAAGGTGTGTTGGGTGGAGGTATTTAGTGTTAGGGGCGGTGTAGTTATAGAGTGAGTGTTTGAGGGAGGCCGATGAGAATGTAAAGTGAAAATGGTTGGGAGTTGTTACTGTGGGGTACCGGTAGGATATAATGTAGGCTAGAAGTATGTAGGTAAGTAGGGTGATTATATTAGGTAGTGGCATGACTGTGTTAGCTTTTCTAATGTGTTGGAAAGATAAGTGGGGTAGTATGGGGAGGGGCGAATTAGATGGTTTGGTTTGATTGGTGGAAAGTTGTGGGAGTGTTTTATGTTACAAAAATAAATGTAGAGGTACTGGGAGTGGGAGGAATTTGGGGTAAAGAGGGGCGTGAAGTGAGCGTAGCGAACGGAGCAGGGCTTTAAACCCCAGGCTAAGGATTGCAGGGTAAGTGTGAAAGTCTGTAAAACTTGTTAGTGCTATCTTTCAAATTGTTTAGTTGTATAGCCAATTGTAATATTTTTAGCAGGAAAGTCTTGAAGTTGGAAGGGCAGGTAGTGAGGAGGGGGGCTGTACTAGAGGGATCTAGGAAGGTTTGGCTTTAGCCTGATCGAGTGTATACTACCCTGAAGTTAGAAAGGATAGTAACACATACACTTTTATTTCCTTTAGGTGTTGTTATTCCTTTTTCAGGTAGATAATTTATACAGAGCAGGTTCCCGAGGTTGCTATCTGTGGTTCTTTGTTGGGCAGGGACCGAGTAGCCAAGCAGGGAAACTGTGGGGGAGAGAAGAGGTAACCAGACGTTAGGTTGGAGATATGAAAGAGTTCAGCCATGAAGCAATGCAGTACATATTAAATACGAGGTATTGGCCTAGGAAACTTGTTATGAGCTCTATGCAACTATTTCTATAAGCAGAAGCTATTTTTAGGCAGTTTATCTTTTTTAAAGGAATAGCGCTACAGTATATAAACACAGCAAATGTGAGCTCTATACCGTGTGAAATAAGCCGTTCCGGTAGATATTATGCAATTAAACAAGTACGCATCAAGATACATTTATTTATTTACATTTGTTGACCGGGAATGTCCGACTGGACGTAGGTCCATTTTCAGTGGAGGCCCGGGTAGAAAAGCTCCACAGTTAAAATAAACAGGCAGTAGTTACATTGGATTACATAGCGATTAACAATTTAACATAGCAATTAATTACAAACATATTTACAGATGAAGAACATGGTACATCAGTAGACAACTAGAATCTTTATCTGCGAAGTACATAACAGACATTAACAAATGTTACAATAAGAAGTTCCTGCTGTATAATAAGCACTAGGCTTATGAGCATCTGAGCTTGCTATAATCAAGGTAGTTAGTGGGGTGGAAAGAAAGGTAGTGGTTGGATGGGGTGGGTGATATTAAAGTGGGAATTGCAAGGGCATAGCCAGCATATTTTTAGGTGTGCTTTTAATAAAGTTTTGAAGTGGGTGCATGATGGTATGGAGGTTAATTGTGTGTGGGAGGGAGTTCCATAATTTGGCTATGGTGCAAGAGAATAGTGCTTCACCAGCAGAGTTATTGGCTTTAGTGATCTGCAAGTGATTTTTGTTGCTGGATCTTAGTGGTGCGATAGAGTGGAATAGATTCTGGAGGGATGGGACATGTAGTGGATGGTTTACTAGTTTGTGGGCGAGTGATAGTTGATACCATTGAAGGAGGTGAGGGAGTTCAAGCCAGCCCAGTTCAGCAAGTGAAAGACAGCGGTGACTATGGTAGGATGCTCCTGTGGCGAATTTGGCAATTTTGTTGTAGCAGGTCTCTAGCTTGTTTAGATCACATTGCCTTAGGTTGGTATATATTGGAGAGGCATAAAGTAGGGTGGAGATAAGGTGAGAATTCGCTATTGAAATCTTTGCTGCTTTGGTGAGAAGTTTCTTATTTCTGTATAACGTTCCTAGTTTTTTGTGGACTTTTTTATGGTCATGGATATGTGAATGTCAAATTTTAGTTTATTGTCTATTTCCACTCCTAGCAATTTGGTGTGTTCAGTTGGGTATATAGTGGTGTTGTCTTTTGCTGTAATGTTAAAGTGAGAGTTGTTTTGAGTATGTTTAGTAGGTTACATATATATATATATATATATATATATATATATATATACACAGATATATATATAGATAGATAGAGACATATACCTCTCTGTACACGGCAGCATCGTTTATACAGGTATTATGCATTTAAACAAGGAAATAGTCTTCTAACATACCTGAAATACCAGAATAGGCCCATATTCATTATGTTAGATGGACTACTAGGTGCCATGCATGTCACTCATGATATGATCTGAGCCACACATCATATACCTCGAAGATGTCTTTTACCATGAAACATAAGATATGTGACAGCAGGATTGGTCAGTGCAGGAAATGTACCTAATGTCCCCAAATGATGCATGCTGTTTGATTGACTACATTCATCTGCACAAAACATGCTCTCAGCATTTCCAGATGTAACATTACTACTAATCTCTGCACGGTAGACTAAAAGTGATTTTCTGTCTTGGTCAGTGGCGCAGATAGACTGAGCCCTGACTATAACCATGGCAACCTGAGTTTCACTAGTGAGTTTAGTTGTTAAAGAAGCTGACCATTGAAATATGGGTGCACAACTGGTGGAGTTTGCCCATTTCAGGAAGAGCAGGATGTCATTAAAGGAAGCTCAGTATATGAAGAAAATACTGTGAGGCTAGGATGAGAAGACCGGAGGTATGAGAATGTTCTACAGTGTTCCAGACATTGCAAGTACATTGTCAATCTAGGCAACAGAGGATGAAAACTAGGGAAAAAGCAAGACATTGTAAATGAAGGTGTACCTTTGGCTGGACCTGATGAATAAATCAGTCACTGTTGCGTGTGGAGGATTGGATGCCCTACTTGCCCAGGAGAGAAAAAGTAACAAAAATGGTATGCTCACATATATGCATAACCAGATGGTCATGCCTGCTTACAAATCACTGCATCTGTTTGTTCGTTTGTTTGTGTGTTTGTGTGTTAATGAGGTAACTGGACTGACTGACCAAGCTAGACCTGTTCTAGTCATAGCCCAGGTCACAGACACCTGTAATCATTGTTGCTTAATACTGTCTTCCATCCTTGCACTATGCATGATTATAACAAGGGATATCAGACTCTGTGGTGACACTGGCTGTATGATGGTACACTGGGCTATCATAATGTATTAATACATGGCAAAGTATGGTGTCATTACCGAATACATGGCTACAGTAGAACCATCTAGCCACTTCATCTGGATCTCTGGAACTAGTACTATACACCAGTAAGCAAGTGGCTAATACAAAACCATGAAAGAAATTTAATTAACCCAGCCATTCAGACACACACACGGGCACGCACACACACACACACACACACACACACACACACACACACACACACACACACACACACACACACACACACGCACGTGTGCACCCACGTGCACACACACACACACACACACACACACACACACACACACACACACACACACACACACACACACATATACATGTAAAACTTGGGGTGGGAACATTGTTAGATAAATTGAATCTCTTGTACCGTAGGGTAAGAGAAACAGACAAGTGCAGGTTTTGTAAAACAGAATTGGAAACAGTCGCACATGTTGTTGCTGGGTGTGATATACTAATGGCAGAAGGCCTGTATACTGGAAGGCATAATAATTTGGCAAGGCTGTTGAATTCGGAATTGTGCAAACATTATAATATTGAAGTAGCTGAAAAACACTGGAAACATGAGCCACTAAGCATCATAGAAAATGATGACGTTATATCACATGGCATTACCCCTTACCAACAATTCAAAAAATAGATATGAAAAAAACAGATACTGTAGTCCATGAAAAGAAGACAAAAGTAGCATTGATCATTGGATTGCTACACCCAGTGATTATAATGTCTTATTTGCAGAGAGACACAAAGTCATAAAATAACAGGATTTGTAGGCAGAAATTAAGGTGATGTGGGAGAAAGATACTCAGAAAATTCCAATAGTAGTAGAAGTATAAGAAAGGGTCTCATAAAAAAGAATTTACAGTCATATTTAAATATGCTACTGATACATCTAACTCCATATCAGTTGCAGGAGGAGTCAGTTATAGGCACATTTTGGGTGCTCAGAAGGGCACATTTGGCTAACATTTGAAATAATACTGATATTATGAACTTTATTCATACTTTGACTTAGGAATGGGGTCCATTCCAGTCATGATATTATAAACCCAAAAGACTTGGAGAAATGAAATTGGGAGAAATCTGGGGGACATAGCAAATTTGCTGGCCAGTAAATTTAGTTCCAATTTCACCCCCCATCACCCCCACTCCACCTAGGGAATACCCTCTACTATTTCACCCCCCCCCGACTATCACTAAAGAATATGTCCTCACTGCACTCTTCAATGCTAAAACACTGTAACAGTGGGTCCTGATAATATTCCAGGATGTCTCCTAAATAGCTTGAAACATGACCAATCAGGCCCCTAGAATCTTTCTAAAACCATAGCCTCCAGACAGGCTTCATCCATAGGGAATGAAGTACTGCAACAATCCCCATCAACAGACCCAGGGAACTACAGACCCATACGTTTGACTAGTCTTATATGCAAGGCCATGGAAAAAAGTTATCATGCACATGATAAATAAAAATATAGGAAATCTTCAAACACTGGATGTATCCCAGTTCAGTTTCATCAAGAGCAGGCCATGCCTACTAAATTTGGTGGACAAAGAATAAAATAATTGAATTCAGTTCAGAATGCAGTTTGAATAAATTGCATTTATTTAAACTATATTTGCTCTAATATTGCTACACATTTAAGTGTGCTAGCTTGCACTGTACTTGAATTGTTTTTAGTGCTATTTTAGCTGCTTTTCTGTAAAAAAAAAATTCTAAGCTTGTTTCTGTCTTTCCTGTAACTAGTATAGTCCAGATACAGATCTGCTGTATCCAAGACTGTTTGTAAGCTTCTGAGCCCCCAAAGCCTTTCTGTGTTGGAGGGAAGCCTTCTAGCTTACCAGTGGAAGCAGTAAGCTTTTGGTAGCCTATCTACCACAAAAGGAGTGGTTTCTTGCCAGGAAATTGTAGTTATTGGCCATTTGGGCAGTTTTTCCATCTCTCTCAACTTTTCTTCTTTAAAAGTCTGCATTTGAGCTTGTTTCCCACTTTTCCTGTAACTAGTCTAGTTCAGATACAGATTTGCTATATCGAAGACTGTTTATAAGCTTCTGAGCCCCTTAAGCCTTTCTATGTTGTAGGGAAACCTTCTAGCATATCAGTGGGAGTGATAAGCACTAGGTAGCCCATGTACCACAAGAGGAGTGGTTTGTGGCCCAGAAATTGTAGTGTATTGGCCATTTGGGCAGTTTTTTCCATTTCTTATAACTTTCTGATTTAAAAGCCCGAGTTTGAGCTTGTCTCCCACTTTATCTGTAACTAGTCTAGTCCAGATACAGAGCTGCTGTATCCAAGACTGTCTGTAAGCTTCCGAGCCCCCGCAAGCCTTTCTGTGTTGGAGAGAAGACCAGAAACTAATCATATTGGAAATCCACATCCCTCCCACCCCCCATGCAAAGGTAACCACCATGAAAATTTCTCCAAAGCTAAAATTGAGTTCTTAAAAACAGAGGTGGCTAACTTCATGGCACCCATGCAAATGGATAATAGTTGCATGATCGCCGAATCATACACCAGTGCACTGTACGAATACGTACACAAATGCATGGATCTCACCATACCCAATAGAACCAAGATGCTCTCCTCCAAAAAAAGGAAGCCAATCTGGTGGTCCCCTGCATAAATAAACTCTACAACAGAAGGAGGAAACTGATGTGGAATAAGGTGAGGTCCCAAGACTGGAAAAACTCCCTTTACAGCCTCAACAAAAAGTTGAGATCCCTCATCAAATCCTCTAAAGCTAGCTATGAAAACAGAATTGCAGCAGATAGTAAAGACAACCACAAGGCCTTCTATAGTTATGTAAAGAATCGCCATGGCAATACCCAGATTTGCTCTGAGCTACTGCACAATGGTACCTCCTATACCAAGCCAACAGATATTGCCAATATACTGGCCAACAGATTCAGTGACAACTTTACCCCTCCCCCCCAAAGGACCAATCACAATACCAGTAGATTGCCAGGCACCCAGTATTACTGGTGCACAGGTTAAAATAGCACTCTCCAAGGCCAATAATACAGCTTTTATGGGACCTGACAATATCCCTGGCTGTGTTCTATATGAACTACAGAGTGAACTGGCACCTCACCTGTGTGCCCTGTTCAATCACAGCCTCACTTCAGGCTTTGTCCCTTCCAAATGGCACACTGCTACAGTCATCCTGTTCCACAAAGGAAGAGCGACTACAGTCCCTGGGAACTATCACCCCATTAGCCTGACGAGTCTGATATGCAAAGCTATGGAATGCATCATCATGGACCTAATAAACAAGGATATTGGGAATCTCCAAACTCTGGATCCCACACAGTTTGGTTTTGTGAAGGATAGATCATGCCTGCTCAACTTGGTACCAGAGCTGTGGATGAAGGCAAGGTGGTTCATACAGCCTGCCATGATCTGGCCAAGGCCTTTGATACCATTCCCCACTCAGGAATCATAGAAAAACTCAGTAAGCTAGGCATCAATCCCTATATTACTAGGTGGGTTGCAAACTGGCTCACAGATAGAATCCACAGTGTGAAAGTAGCTGACTCCAAGTCAGAATGCCGGCTAGTCATGAGTGGAGTACCACAGGGTTCGGTCCTGGGTCCTCTCCTGTTTGGTATCTACTTCTCTGAAGTCCAGGCCAAAACAAAGGGACTCTAGCTGACAAAGTTCACAGACAATTGCAAGTTGGACGCTATTATTAACTCCCCAAGTGATGTTGACATCCTACAGAATGGCCTCACTGAGACCAATGACTGGTGTCAGAACCATGGCTTTAAACTTGATGAAAAAAAGTGTCGTCATCCCCTTTGGGAAAAACTCAGTTCCCATGAATTACCACATTGATGGAAGTCCACTGAACACAGAAGGCATTATAAGAGATCTGGGAACACAGGTTGACAGCAACCTCTCTTTTGATCACCCATTGCCACTGTGGTCAGAAAGTCCTTCTATGTGGCCTTCTCATTACTAAGGGTTTTGCATCCAGGAAGAAAGAGGTCATTGTCTCCCTCTACTCTTCCCCCATTAGGCTAATCATCGAGTACAATGCTACATTTGGCATGTACCTCACTAGATACCTGCAACAACTGGAGAGGCCGCAAAAGTACCTCACAAAGAGAATCCTAGGCCTTAAACACTTGTCCTATATGGACAGACTCAACAAACTCCAACTATTCTCTGTCTCATATCACCTACTTAGAGGTGATCTCTGCTTGACATACAAAGCCATGTCTGACCCAGCTCTGTTAGAAATGCTACATCTAAAGAAATCCCAATCCCTCCTCACCACATGCTCCAGAGACCACAACCTCGTTGCCACAATCAACAGAATGTACTGGAGGGACAGGATCATAACCCAGAGACTGCCCATGCTATGGAATAGACTTCCCATACATATCAAGCAGAGCACCTCGCTGACCCACTTCAAGAGAAATCTTGATGAATGGATGGGAAATAGAAAATTCACCTCGGGGATAACTCCAGTGGCTCTACTTGACAGAGGCACTGGGAACTAAGGTCGGGTGGCACGATGCATGAGTAATCCATCCTATGACTAGGCTTGTAAAGGCCCCAGGGCCATTAGCCTAGTACACACCTATGAACCTAAGAAATCACTATAGGCATGAAATAGGGCAAAACTGTACACACTGCTTACATTGACTTAGCAAATAAATTTACTCTGATATCATAGACAAACTCACAAACTTAGGAATAAATCACTGTGCCACCCAATCGATAGTCAAATAGCTCACAGATAGGACACATGAAGTTAGGGTGGGGAAATCAACTTCCACCAAGAGGTCTGTTACTAGTGGTCTACCACAGGGCTTTGTACTGAGACCTCTCCTGTTTGGAATATGCTTCAAGGAAATATAGAGGGCTTTTGGCTGACCAGACATGCTGATGACTGTAAGCTGGGTGCAATTGTCAAATTCCTCAAAAATGTAAATGTCCTCTGTAAGGGTCTGACACAGACAAATACCTGGTGCCAAAACCACCTAAAACCAGTGCAAAAAAATGCATAATTATTCCCTTTGGGAAGATGACCACACCTGCAAATTGCATCACAGATAACACCCAACTAAGAGCAGACTGACTGGCAAGGAACGTGAGAACACAGGCTGACAACATCCTAAACTTTGATCACCATGTGTCCATGGTAGTGAGAAAATCCTTCTACATGGCACAACTTATAAGTAAGGGCATGGCATCCAGATCTATGGTGATCATAGCCTCCCTATACTCAGTCCTTATCAGTAAACGAGTACAATGCACTATTCGGCATGTACATGACCAGGCATTTGCTACAGCTGGAAAAGCCACAGTGGTTCCTCAATAAAAGAATAGAGGGTGTAAATAACATGTCCTATGTGTATTGCATTAAAACCCTGTTATTGTACTCAATCTCTGACAGACTAGTGAGGGGAAACCTATACCTAACCTACAAGGTATTCTCCAGTCCAGACCTAATGGATCTGCTATACATTCACAAAACAAACAGCACTAGAATTACCTACTCTAAGGACTGAATCCTCATCTATGGCATAAACAAAAGTTCTCTGGAATAGACTCCCTTTTCATGTGAAACAGAGCTCTTTAATAAGCCTATTTAAACACAGTTTGGTCCAATGGATGGGAAACTGCAAATTCGCCCCTGGCTTGTCGCCTGTGACCCTTATGGATGTGGATATTTGTAGATGTCCTAATACGCAAGGCATACACCAAAGCCAATTTAGCCCATGGGCATTGATAATTAGGAAAACTGGGTCTATGCTTAAAAGTCTAGTAACCCCCTGTGACCTATGATCCCTCTATGCCACCAGACTGGCTACACTTTACTCTTTTACTGTTATAATGCTAACTGTTGTTTCTGTTACTGTAATTTACTGTAAGGGTCTGTGTTTTCTTTAATTTGTACTGTACTGTTTCTCATCACTACTGTTTTTGTAGTGTGGGGCTTAATTTACTTGAATTAGGTTTGCTTATACAAAACATCGGTGGAATATTGGTAAATGATGATTTTTCCAGTCTGCCAACAAATGCTTGATGATGCAGGTGGTAAATAAAATGTCTTTTACTTGAGAAGGCATATAAAAAAAAATGTTAGCTGTAAAGTGCTACTAGCGCAGTGGTGCAATGCTCTGATAGTGCTAACTAGAAATTCACAGACGTGCAAGCACTACATGGAGCAAAAGCCCATTAACAACTCATTTACATGTCTCCGAATCAAACATGTACTGTGGAGAAAATATGATAAGGGTACCCTCTCCCAACTCATGTAAGACTGTTACATAGGTACTTACAGACAGACATTCACATTCTGATACAGATACAAAGTCACACACCTGGATAGTCATAGTGATTAAAACACAAATACAAAGACAAAATAAATCACCACAGTAGTTAAAGGACTTCAAAGCACCAGAAATACAGTCCAAAGAAGTAAAACAAACAAGTCCAACGCCCTCAGATAAAAACATTTAATAAAATAAAAAAGCTTTCAAGTAAAAACTCTTCATCAGTGTTTAAAACTCAAGGTCACTGAGAAACTTTTAAACAACATGCAGCCAATTAGTTAAGATAATCAATTAACTCATTAAAATACTTTAACATCATGTTTATCTTTCAGAATAGGTTTGATACTACCACTCGAGCAGAACAATTTCCTCGACTGAATACAAGTGTTAGTATCAAACCTATTCTGAAAGATAAACATGATGTTATATAAATGCTTTAGTAAGTTAGGATATGGAAGAATTAAGCTAATACTGCAGTGAATTTTTGTACGGATGCTTTAAAGTATTTTAATGAGTTAACTGATTGTCTTAACTAATTGGCTGCATATTGTTTAAAAGTGTCTCAGTGACCATAAGTTTTAAACACTGATGAAGAATTTTTACTTGAAAGCTTTGTTATTTTATTAAACTTTTTTATCTGAGGGTGTTGGAATTCTTTGTTTTACTTCTTTGGAGTGATTAAAACACACAAACATAACCTGATGTAGTCACAATCATTTATCTGTACACAGACACACACACACACATACACACACACACACACACACACACACACACACACACACACACACACACACACACACACACACACACACACTCGCAAACATGCAGACAAGCACACACATACATATACACACACACATAAACAGTGCATGCTGTAATTAACTGTCGCAGCAATAAGAGAAATGCTACACCTACAGGCATCAATGGGGGTGCACTGTAAAACTTCGGTATACATACGTCAATGCTCTGATTCAAAATTGCATGGTAGATCTTATCACTGAATCACTCTACTGTGCTAGCTCGGTCCTAGTGTACACCTTCGGGGTAGGGTACATAACTCGTTCACAGTAACCACACCACCAGACTGCTGCATGGTCTTTGACTTACCCATCATAATGGACACAGCAATCCTGCTATAAACAGGATTGTTCAGCGCATTTTGTGTTTCTAAATACCTCCTGAGATATGCTAAATATTGTTAATGGAACTGTAGACCCCTAAATATACAAAGTGCAGCTTGGTGTCATCTTCTGATAAAACTCGAGGCCTGTAACTCACGCAGACATTGTTTGACTCTCTGCTGGAATTTTAAAATCAGAAAAGAAGCAAGGGAATAATCTAAATTTCTTTTTATGTGTCTGCACTGAAGTAGTCTAATTGATATAGCCATTTACAGCAGCTTTCTGGACTGCTCATTCATGTTTATATATTTTATTTTCTACTTTAAGTAAATTTATATTTTTATCTTCTGCTTTGAGTAATCTATTTAGCCGGGTGTTTTTGACAGCCTCGATTTAAGTGTTTTTTTTTATTCTATGTTAGAGACAGACAAACTACTGTAGGTCTTGGCTAAGTTTTAGCACATGGGCTTCAGATTTTACTTGTTTCCATCGGTTATTTTGTTTCCTTGACTACTATGTAACTACATAAAGTGTAACTTGGTGGTGTCATCTGATAAAATTCCAGGTCTCCAGCACATGTTCTTAGGTTCATAGGTGTTTACTAGGTTCATAGGTTCATAGGTAGGTACTAGGCTATAGGCCCAGGGGCCTACATAAGCCTAGCCAACAAGGTTCTCTGGCTTACGCCACATAAGAAAGTTATTTTCCTGTGCCAATGTTGAGCAGAGACATAGAAGTGATCCCCGGGGTGTATTTCCTATTTCCCATCCACTCATCAAGATTTTTCTTGAAGAGTGTTAATGAAGAACTTTGCTTGACATAGATGGGTAGCCTGTTCCAGAGTATGGGAAGTCTCTGGGACAGGAATCTATCCCTCCAGCATGTCCTGTTTATTGTGGTGACAAGGTTTAGGTCCCTAGAGCATATAGCTCAGAGGGATTGGGATTTCTTTAGGTGTAGCATGTCCAACAGCTCTGGGTTTGACATAGCTTTATATGTTAGGCAGAGATCATCTCAGAGTAGGTGATATGCTACTGAGTAAAGCTGGAGTATTTTGAGGCGGTTTGTGTAGGGCACTTGTTTGAGGCCAGTAATCCTCTTTGTGAGGTACTTCTGTTGCCTTTCCAGCTGCTGCAGATGTCTTGTGAGGTACATTCCAAAAGGGGCGTTGTACTCTATAATGGATCTAATGAGTGTCGAGTAGAGGGGAACAATGACCTCTTTTTTCCTGGATGAGAACCCTTTTATGATGAGGTTTGCCATGTAGAAGGACTACCTGGCTATTGTGGTGATGTGACTATCAAAGGAGAGACTATTGTCCACCTGGGTCCCAAGGTCTCTTATCGAACATTCAGTGTTAAGTAGATTGCTGCCTATGTGGTAGTTCATGGGTACAGAGTTTTTACCAAAGGGGATGACACTGCACTTTTTGGCATTGAGATTGAGGCCATGGCTCTGACACCAGGCATCTGTCTCAGCGAGGTCCTTCTGTAGGATGTCCACATCATTTGGGGACTTTACACTGGCTCCTAGTTTGCAGTCATCTGTGAACTTCGTTAGCCAGAGGCCTTCTTTGTTAGCCTGTACTTCAGAGAAGTAGATACCAAACAGGAGAGGTCCCAGGATGGAACCCTGTGGTACTCCACTTGTCACTGCTTTGAGGTCAGATTTGGAGTCTGCAGCTTTTACAGTGTGGGTTCTGTCAGTGAGCCAGTTGGCAACCCATCTTGTGACATAGGGATTTATACCTAGTTTAGTGAGTTTAGCTATAATTTCAGAATGGGGGATGGTTTTGAAAGCCTAGGCGAGGTCAAGATAGGCTGAGTGAACCACCTTACCCTCATCTATGGCTTTGGTGACTGCCTCAAAGAAGTCGATCAGGTTCAGGAGGCATGATCTGCCTTTCACAAACCCGAACTCAGTGGGATCCAGAGTTTGGAGGTTACCAATGTCTTTATTTATGAGTTCCATGATGATAC
This sequence comes from Protopterus annectens, assembly GCF_019279795.1. NCBI lineage: Eukaryota > Metazoa > Chordata > Ceratodontiformes > Protopteridae > Protopterus > Protopterus annectens. The sequence continues at coordinate 1,053,997,981 of NC_056733.1, forward strand.
GTTCCATGGCCTTGCAGACCAGGGTCGTCAGGCTAATAGGTCGATAGTTCCCGGGATCAGTGGTGGCTCCCCCTTTGTGGAGTGGGATAACTGTTGCTGTGCACCATTCAGTGGGCACATAGCCTGATGCAAGGCTATTATTGAACATGGTGCTTAAGTGGGGAGCCAGTTCGTTCTGAAGTTTGTGTAAAACGCAGCCTGGGATGTTGTCCTGGCTGTGTTTTTGGCTTTAGAGAGTGCAGCTTTTACCTGAGTAGTTGTGATTACAGGGACTCTGCATTCTTCCTGTATAGATATGGGCCCTTTAGGGGGTGAGCGGGGGGATAAAGTTAGTACTGAACCTAGCTGCCAGGATGTTGGCAATATCAGTTGGTTCTGTAATTTTCATGCCATTGTGCTGTAACTCAGAGCAGATCTGGGTGTTGCCATCGAGATTCTTGACATAGCTATAGAATGCTTTGTGGTTGTCCTTAGAATTAGTGGTGATTTTGTTTTCATAGCTAGCTTTGGAGGATCTTATAAGGGATCTCAGCTTCTTACTGAGGCTGACCAGGGAGCTCCTCCACTCATGGGATTTTACTCTCTTTTGCAACAGTTTCTTCCTTCTGTTAAACAGTTTGTTTATGGCAGGGGACCACCAGATTGGCTTCCTTTTTCTGGAGGCTAGTGTCTTGGTTCTGTTTGGGATAGCACGATCCATGCAGTCATGTAAGTGCTTATAGAGTGCATTTGTGTAGGATTCAGCAGTTGTAACTGTATTGTCCATCTGCATGGGTGTCATGAATTTCACCACTTCTGTCTTAAGAAGCATGAAGTTGGCTTTGGAGAAATTTGTTAACGTGGTTTCCTTAATGGGGGGTGGGGGCGGAATGTGGATATCAAGGGTGATTAGCTTATGGTCGGATCGGACTAATGAGAAGTGGACTTCAGGTGTAGAATGACTAGGTACCAGGTACTCATGTTGGTAATGACTAGGTCTAGGATATTGTTGCCCCTGGTGGGGGTGTGGATAAGTTGATCCAGGGCATTGGAGTTTATGAATTCCAGAAACTGTTGAGCTAAGGAGTTGGTACATGAGTAGTTTTCACAGTTAATGGTGGGGTAGTTGAAGTCGCCCATTATTAGGGTATTTGGTTGAACCCTAATATTTTCCAGTACGTGAAGAAAAGAGGAGTGGGAGTCCTGGGGCATGGTGGGGGATTTGAAGCAAGCTACAATTTGGATTGCAGTTTTCCCAGAGTTAGTTGCACTTGGATAACCTCGGATGCATTATGCTGAGCAACCAGCCTGGAGGTGTGGATATCCTTAATGAATATGGACACACCTCCACCTTTGGTGTTTTTGTCCAGGTTACATGGCCGAAAAGTGTGGTATGAGTTATAGCCTGGAAGTGCAGGGGTGCTCTCTGGAGCCTTGAACCAGGTCTCAGTCACTGCACAGATATCGATGTTCTCCATTTTAAGGAGTGCCTCGAGTGAGTGCATTTTGAGATTTAGACTTCTAGCATTGAGTAGCATTATCCTCAGTTTTTGCTTGCCTGTTCCTGTTATGGTGGTGAATTTGTTATTTGAACCTTACCTAAAAAAGGCACTATAGGGGCAGCAAGAGCCTTAGTCAGTATCTGGAATCCCAGGGGCAACAGGTGCAGGCCATCTGTGGCAAAGCATCGTGGTCTGTCGACCATGTCATCCCAAGCAGACAGATACTGGATCCCCTTAGAATGGCACCAGAAGCTTAACCAATTGTTGAAGTCAATCATTTTGTCCTTGTACTGCGGTATCATTATGGGCGATGGCAGAATGCTACTCAGGGCTTGGGTCATACCTGCCTGGGCTACAATGACCACAAGGGCCTTTGTAAGCCTAGCCATGCATCCCAAATTTCTAACAAGTTCTGATACCCTTGATAATTGTAAGCAGGGGGTTTGAGAGAAAAAAACATTTACAAGCTGGGGCCTGGGAGATGAACCATTTACTGGTTTCCTGTAACAAATGTTTGACTCTCTGCTGGTGATTTTGTGTGTGTGTGTGTGTGTTTTTAAAGCTTGGTGGCTTTTGAGCTGCCCACCCCTACTGTAAATTTGGCTTTGAAAGCTCTACCCAATCTCATCTCATCTATTTCTTCTACTGGGCACTGATGGACCCAACTGGGAAGGCCCAACTGTTAGACTCTAAACGTTTGAATTAGCCTCTGTTTCATACCCATTCACTTAGTGCACACTGAAATATTCAGAATAACCTCCATTTTCCAATTTACTTTTAAAATCTGTAATATCCTAGACAAGGCTACCAATTAGTGAAGTGAATCAGCTTGGGACTAGTGTTTATGTTTTATTTCTGGTGAGAGAAGGAGCAGAAGGACATTATTTTCTGCCTTTCCTGGTGATCCCCAATCCTGAGCACTTCTTCTTAGGAGCCAGATTGAGATCAATGGTATTGCTCTTCTTCTGGTGAGAGAAGGAAGGCAGGGACACTGATTCCTGATGGTCTCTGACTGGGCATTGTGTACAGGACGTCACTGACTAGTGTGCTGTTGTTTTGTTGAGAACTTCTTCAGGGCCTATGAGCAGCTTAGGTTTCTGTTGTGGGCAGTTACTGCTGTAGGCTCTATCCAGGGTTTCTAGCAAGCAGAGACAATAGCAAGTACAGTAAACTCCTCAACATCTGGATTAGTACTTCCCAGGCAATAGCTTTAGACTAGTGGTACTCCCTGATTATGGTGAGAAAAGGAGAAAAATCACTGATTTCTAGTTGATTTCATCTTTGCTGAGTCCAGCACTGTCTCCATTATCTGACAGATAGCCCCTCCCAGTGATCAGCTCCAAACGTCATAGGAGATACCTCCCTCTACCACCTTCAGCCCACATTAGAAAGCATCTAATATTGAACTCCATGTATCCAACTTGGTTGGATACAGGGAGTTCAATATTAGATGCTTTCTAATGTGGGCTGAAGGTGGTAGAAAGCATCTAATATTGAACTCCCTGTATCCAACTTGGTTGAAATGAACATCCTGAAACAAAGTAGTCATTGTCTTATGTTTATTAACAGCCATCTACTACTTAAACAAACTAATAGAGTGTGTGAGAGATACATAATCATGTACTGTTATTGGAGGCAAAGCTCTCACACAAAGCCACTGCAAACAGCAAAAAGGTTGTCAGTAACACACAACACCACACTATACCTGTAATACAGAGCACAGACCAAATACATTGACCTACATTTGGAGAGGCTTTTATATGTAACCAATGTAAACCACAAAGGCTTCCTAAATGTAACCTAGTTCTAACAAAAGGTAATCCTGCCAGCCCAGCTATCTGGAATTTTGTAAGTGGTCGTGTATCATTTCTGAATAGCAACGTGATTCATATCATATTCTCATCAAGTCAACTAAAGCCAATTTCGAAAAGAAAGTTGCCAAGGATAACCATAAGGCCTTCTATGGTTACGTCAAAAACCTAAATGACAACGCTCAGGTCTGTTCTGAGCTAGTACAAAATGGAACAAAATACACTGACCCTTCTGACATTGCCAACATCTTGGCTGACAGGTTCAGTGCAAATTTCTCCCCCCTCTCACCACATACAGGGCCTATTACCATTCCAGGGGATTGTGTAAGTCCAATTATTACTGATACGTTGGTTAACAAGGCTCTATCTAAAGCTAAAAACACCGCCTCCATGGGACCAGATGGTGTCCCAGGCTGTGTCATACACGAGCTCCAAAAGGAATTAACCCCGCATCTTAATACCCTGTTCAGTCTCTGCCTCTCCACAGGATATGTGCCTATAGAATGGCGCATGGCAACGGTGGTCCCGCTACACAAGGGTGGGGCCACAACTGACCCTGGGAACTACCGACCAATAAGCCTGACCAGTCTGATCTGTAAGGCTATGGAGCGAATCATTATGGAACTCATAAATGGAGAGATTGGGAACCTCCAGTCGCTGGACCCCACACAGTTCGGCTTCGTCAAGGGCAGATCATGCCTCCTGAACCTGGTGGATTTCTTTGAGACAGTTACTCAGGCTATAGATAAGGGAAAGGAGGTACACACGGCTTACCTTGACCTTGCTAAAGCATTTGACACCATTCCCCATTCAGGTATTATTGATAAGCTCACTAGCCTGGGCATAAACCCTTACGTCACAAGATGGCTCTCAGACAGATCCCATAAAGTAAGAGTAGTGGGATCTATGTCCAAATCTAGACCAGTAACGAGTGGTGTGCCTCAGGGCTCTGTCCTGGGGCCACTCCTGTTTGGCATATACTTCTCAGAAGTACAGGCAAGCACGGAAGGGCTGTGGCTGACAAAGTTTGTGGACGACTGCAAACTGGGTGCTATAATAGAGTCTCCGGCTGACATGGAGATCCTCCAGAAGGGCCTAAATGAGACTGATGCATGGTGTCAAAGCCGTGGTCTCAAGCTAAATGCAACAAAATGCGTAGTAATCCCCTTTGGAAAAAACAGAGTACCCGCAAACTACAACATAGGAGGTAATCCCCTGAAATCTGAAGAAGAAATAAGGGATCTAGGGACCCAAGTAGATAGTCAGCTTTCCTTTGATAACCATGTTGCCAAAGTGATTAGAAAATCCTTCTATGTGACCTATCTGATCACGAAAGGGTTCGCATCAAGATCTAAGGATGTAATGGTGCCTCTCTACTCTTCCCTCATCAGACCCATTATTGAGTACAATGCACCAATTGGAATGTACCTGGCTAGACATCTCCAGCAGCTGGAGAGACCACAGAGGTACCTAACCAAGAGGATTACTGGCCTCAAACAGTTGCCCTATGCAGCACAATTGAAAAAGCTAAGTCTGTTCTCTGTTGCATACCGCTTTCTCAGAGGCGATCTCTGTCTAACATACAGAGCCATGTCCAACCCAGAATTGTTGAACATGCTCCATCTTAGCAAAACCAAATCTACTCGAGCTACACGCTCTAGGGATATAAACCTCAACACAACAATGAATACAACATGCTGGAGGGATAGATTCCCTTCACAGAGACTTCCCTTACTATGGAACAGGGTCCCAATCTACATAAGACAGAGCCCCTCACTATCACTCTTCAAGAGGAACCTTGATGAGTGGATGCGTAACAGAAAGTTCACACCGGGGATCACACCAACAGCACTACTAGATGGGGCCAAGGGTACTAGCTGCTAGTACAAGGGTCTAGGGAACTACTAAATGGGTGGTGAATACCGCACAATGTGGCTGGGCTAATATATGCCTTCGGGCAGATAGCCCAGTACCAACCTATGAACCTATGAACCTATATGCCTGTGTTACAAATGTGTTAGATCTGTATGTCATATTGTATAGACATGTGTGCTGAAGAGATATTTTTATACACTATTGTTAACTGTTTAGATGTGTGTATTTTAACAGGGGAGACTAAAACTTCAGAAGAATGGTTGAGGTTGATTTACTTTATAGCTGGGCTATAAACAAAAGAGAAGTTATCTTTCAGTTTCAGTGCAGTAGCAGACATAATGTCTACAACTAGAAGTTTTTTGTATTGTCTTTAAAATGTGGAGAAATGTAAATTATTTAATGACTTCTACCATTTGCCAAAAATCAAAGGGCTATGTATTTTTCACAGGGAGATGCTAAATGCTGGCAGTTTTTAGCAATGGGGTTTTCACCTGGGGTAGTCAGATGACAAGAAGTGATGTCATGCTGCAAGTATCCCAGCAGTAATATTTCAGATATTAATTTAAGAACTCTCTGAGAGAGAGAGAGAGAGATACTGTGCATTTTGTACTTTGTCTTTTGACCTGACAGCATCAGCTGGGAACCCTACTCACCACATTGCCTTATTCTGTAAGTAAGTTAATTAGGGTGCAGTAATTTATCTTAGATTCAAAGAGGAGTATAGCAAAGTATAGTTTAGATGTTTTCTGTATTTATTTGAGACTTTCCTGCAATGCTGTCTTAAACATTTCTGTGATTTTCAACTCTGAAGTTACTGTGATTATTTAATGAGTATTTTCTTGTGCTTTTATTATTTATTATTAAATATATTTAAACCTATCTTTGTGACTGATATCTGTGAGAGATATTTGTATTTGCATATCTATTAGGTGACACTGTGCAGGCCACTCCTAATAGCCTTGCTCTTGGTCAAACTACCATTTGGATTAATAGTAAAATTAGACAGTACGACTGGACACCCTTTGTTAAGGGCATTAAAATAGTTGATAAAGAGTTGTCTGGTGGCAGTAATAACTACCTTATAGTCTGGGCAAAAGGGGGCATAACTAGTAGACCTATGCCAGCCTTTCCCATGTGTGTGTGCGTGTGTGCGTGTGTGCGTGTGTCTGTGTGTGTGTGTGTGTGTGTGTGTGTGTGTGTGTGTGTGTGTGTGTGTGTGTGTGTGTGCATAAATCACACCTCAAAGTGTGTGTATGTGTGTCAGCTACTTGGGAAGGGACATGAAGCACTGGTTGGACAGAGAGGGTGCTGGAAGTCTTGGCTTGGCCACTCAGCTGATATCTCAACTCTATAGCTGTGCCAGTGGGGAGTGTTATTGGTGATCTGGAGAAAGAGGGAGAAACAAGCCCCAGACTGACTGTGGTCTCTGTGTGCTCTTAAGAGAAATTATACTTTACTGTGTGTGTACCTGCCATCCTCCAAATGTGTACATCCACCACTGTTGCCAGTGGTGAGGATTGAAGTTCCTTGATTACTGGGCTAGTGCTGGGGCATCACACTAGTAAACAAGTACCCTCAGCTATCTCCCAGGTACTCCACTCAGGCAACACCCACCATGATCATGCATCTAGGACTCATACTATCTCAACTCAAAAGCCAGTAAGGCGAACCTCCACACAATCTGCAGAGTGAGATGGTACCAGAATTTGCCACATCATGCACACACACACACACACGCACACGTACACACACACACACACACACACACACACACACACACACACACACACACACACACACACACGCACACACACACACACACACACACACACACACACACACACACACACACACACACACACACACACACACGTCCTTGCACTATAAGTACATATATGACACAGCCATAGTGCACTTGGGAGTAAATGACTTGACACATAACTCTCTGAACTACATGAAGTGAGACATGATGAAGGGAGCTCTCAGAATATGTGAGCAAGTTAGGTGTGAACCTGGCCTTGAGTAGTATTTTACCATCACCAAGAATAATGTTACAATATGAAAAAACTATTATTAAAGTGGGGTCCTATATGCATTAGCCTGGGAGGAGATGGTAGAAAGTCCTAACTGTTTTGCCAGGGATGGCCTATATCTGTCTTCCAAGGCGTTTGTATATTGGCCAAAAGTTTGTTCACCCATGTAATACTTTTTTAGGCAATGTCAGTCTTCAAAGGTTTCCCACTTAACAAAACTGAGTCTGGATGACAAAAAGGTATTCCTACTCAATGCTAGGAGCCTCAATAACAAAATCCACTCCCCACAGGCACTGCTTCCCTGAAATGCAATGATATATGCATCATCATAGAAATGTGTTTCAAGACCACTGTGAGCACAGCATCAGTGCAAGGTTTCAACATCTATCACCACCATGATAGACATAGGCACTAATGGTAGTGGGCCACTATATTCCTCAACCAAAATCATCCATCCAGGTTTGTGAGAAAGGGTGAGAACCTGGAACGCCCCTGTGTCCAACTTAACATTAATAAAATCCCTTTTCCCATAACAGCTAACTATAGGACTCCCTTTATACCCTCATTTGTCCATACCTCCACTTTGACTAGCATGTAGTACCTGTGCATTAGGCCAAACACCATTCTCCTACAGGACTTCATCTACTCCCTTCATCAACTGGGAGACTTATACACCCTTTAACATGTATGTCCAGTGTTTTCTAGACTTCAAAAATACAAACTTTCTTGAAAAGATAGTTTTTACCCCAACAAAGTGAGACAAAATCCTGAAATACCTCACTAAAAGAATCACAGGCCTAAAGCAGATGCCCTACGCTGACCGCCTTAAAAAACTCCAGCTATACTCTGTCGCATATCGTCTACTCAGAGGCGATCTCTGCTTAACATACAAGGCCATGTCAAACCCAGAGCTGTTGGACATGCTACACTTAAAGAAATCCCAATCCCTCAGAGCTACACGCTCCAGGGATCTAAACCTTGTCATCACAATAAACAAAACATGCTGGAGGGATAGGTTCCTGACACAGACTCCCCAGACTCTGGAATAGATTGCCCATACATGTAAAGCAGAGTGCCTCTTTGGACCTCTTCAAGAGGAACCTTGACGATTGGATGGGAGAAAGGAAATTCACCCCAGGGATCACGTCAGTCACCCTGCTAGACAGGGGTCCAGGAAAGTAAATAATGTAGGAAAAAATAGCCAGGGAATTGTTATGGCTAGGCTTGTATAGGCCCTAGGGCTGATAGCCTAGTACCAAACTATGAACCTGGATTCCACCAATATGGAAAAGCTCTGTTCCCAACCAAATGTAACTTCTTCCGTAGTCAAATAAGACCATAAATCACTTATATTCACTGTAAGAGTGAAGCTGGAAGCATCTTTGAATACCTCAGTATTCAGACATTATATAAATGCTAATCTACTTAAACTGAGTAGAGATCTGTCTAAATTCAACATCTCCCTCCAATCCGATGACCATTGCATATGCAGAATCCTTTATTATCAAATTATCAAGGTTCATAGGTAGGTACTATGCACATATGAATAGCCGGGCAGATGCTCCAGTCCCCTTAAAGTAAATACAATGCCAAATTTAAAAATAAGCCTGTATGGTAGAACGTAAATATAAATAAGCTCTAAATAAAAGAAAAAAACTCATAGCATGCAGTAATAAATGTAACTCTTAAGATAAAAAACACTCTTGATAAACTTAACAAAGAACTCCATTCAAGTCAACCAAAGCAAGATATGAGGTAAAGATAGTCATCCAGGCAAAAGACAGCTCATAAATCCTTCTTTAACTATGTTAGGAACTTCAGAAACAGGTCCTAGAACTACACAGAGCTAATAGTGAATGATATCACATACACAGACCCAGATGACATAGCCAGTCTACTAGCAGATAAAGTTAGCTCTAACTTCATCCCTCCCCCCTACATTCCCTAATCAGATACTTGCCTATACACCCAACCCCTCAAATCTCCCAAGAACAAGTCCTCAAAGCATTTTTCAAGGCCAGGATCACTGATCATATGGGGACAGAGAACATGCCAGACTACCTATCTGCCAGCTTGAAAAAGGACATGTCACCCCCTCCCCTCAAATGCTATTCAATAACAACCTCCCAAATGACTTTGTGCCAGGTGGTTGGAGAAGAGCAATAGTCAATGCCCTACACAAAGATAGGGCATCAATGGAAAGGAGTAATTATAGACCCATACGTCTGACCAGTCTTCTCTATAAGACTAAGGAGAGGATCATTATGGCAGTAATAAATAAGGACTTAGATAACTTACAAATTCTTGATCCAGGCCAGTTTAGTGCTTGTTTAATATGGCTCACTTTTTCAAAAACATTACTGAAGCAATGGATAAGGGAAAATGTATACATACCACATATCTAGTCCTCACAAAGAATTTCAACAGTAACCATTTGAAATGTTGAAATGTTTGAAATATCGAGAACAACTAAAGTGAGTCCTAAATCATGGAGACTGAATGGCTGAAGAAACATATACTAAGTGTGACATTGCCATTTTGGAGTATTCCCTTTCCTTTGAAGTATAGTGATCTCAGAGCTGGTATGGAGGACTTCCCTCCCTGAAATAAAGATTTTCTCTTCTCCTGTATTTTTGATCTTTATTTTCCTGCTTGTCAGCACTCAGCATTTTGAATGTTGACATTTCAACAGGGAGCCAAGTTCAATACACTCCCACATGCATTGTTGATAACTTCTCTGAGCTAAATGTTAATTCCTATGCAACTAATAGGATAGCAAATTGCCTCACAAATAGAACCCCGGAAGTTAGGTTAGGTGTCTCTACTTCATCCAAAAGACCTGTCACTAGAGGTGTACCCTAGATTTCAGTCCATGGGCCACTCCTATTTGGCATTTACTTCTTGGAGGTCAAAGCTAATGTTAAGGGTTTATGATTGACCAAATCTGCAGATAACTGTAAACTTAGTGCCATCATAAACTCTCCAGAGGATACCAAGAGGGTCTTTCTCAAGCAAAAAATGGTGTCATAGCCATAGAGTAAAACTAAATACCAAAAATATATAATAGTATCTTTCTACAATCATGATGTCTCTTTTAAATATCACATCAACAACTCACCCATGAAAATTAACCCAGTAGTTATGGACCTGGGAACCTATGTAGGTAACAAACTGTCCTTTGATGGCCATGAATCAACTATTATAAGAAAGTCCTTTTTCACTGTGCAGCTTCTTAATAAAGGTATTATGTCTAGCTCTAGAGATGTGATTTGACACTTCTTAGTTTGATCATGGAGTATAATTACCCTTCTGTATGTACCTGTCCAAACACTTAACACAACTTGAATGACTAAAATGTTTTCTCAGCAAGAAGACCAAGAACCTAAGTCATAAAAACTGCAATGACTATGTCATAGCCTTGTCCCTTTGTCTTGGTATCATAAAGGCTTTTTAGGGGCAATGTCTGCCTCATGTAGACAGCCTCGACAGACCCTATCAACTCAGTTGTACTGCAAATCTGCAAATACGATGACGGCATAAGCACCTACTCAATAGATTGTAATCTATTCTACAATGTAAATAGGACAAGCTGGAGGGACATTTATGTATTGCAAAGAATGACACTTCCTTGGAAATATCTTCCTCGCCACATAAAGTAAAGCACTTTCCTTACTCTATTCATGTGTAATCTGGAAGAATGGATAGGAAATTATAAATTTATTCCTGTTTTTCCACCCTTGTCTCTTATGGATAGGGCTAACATGTTAATGTTGTACCCTTCTCTGGGTTACTTGTACTCAAACTACAAAGGCTAAAAAAAATGGGATTGTAGGGAAAGGCTTCTAAGAATCCTTGTGGATCAATAACCAAATAAGTCCCTTTGAATTTATGAACATAAGTGACGTAAGAGTTAAAAACACACATTCGGTACACCCTGTTGACATGTTTCTTTATCTGCAGAAATTGTGCAGACAACAAACGGAAGAACAAAAACGAAAAGGGGAAGCTCCACAAGAGTATCCAAGACGGCAGGCTCAAGCAATGTAGTGTTACATCCAATACAGGCAAAAGAGATTGGTGCGACCAAATCCACGAAGCTCCTCCAGTAATAAAAACACTTTATTACACACGAAATAAACAAGGCAAACAGTAGGAAGATGCAAATAGCGTTAAACACTAAAGCTACTAAAGCCAGCGTTTTTCGTTCGATACTCTGACCGAACTTCCTCAGACAAAATGCAAAGCTGTGTAAAACCATTCGGTTTAAATGTTTAAATGCTTAAACACACCTCCTAATTTAGTTACATCAGTTCCTGCGGAAGTAAATAAATAAGTATATTCACCACATGGACTGCATATAATGTTCTTTAAAACAAAAAAATAAAATAAAATAAAATATAAGACACAAAATAAAATACAATATAAAATACATTATTAAATATATTATTAAATATATTGTAAAAAGCATAAAGGCAAGCTTAGCTAAACACAGGGAACCTCAAAGTGGCCAAGAAATACCTATATCTTAAACAGTCTATAATTTAATATTATGTGATAATAACCTATCAAACCCATTTATTCCATCAAGAAACTTATATGATCATATAAATTAAAAAACTGCAAGAGTAATACAAATAACAATAAGAATAAAAATATAAGAAATATAGAAAACAAAAATATGGAAATATAAAGGACATAAACCGAATGGTTTTACACAGCTTTGCATTTTGTCTGAGGAAGTTCGGTCAGAGTATCGAACGAAAAACGCTGGCTTTAGTAGCTTTAGTGTTTAACGCTATTTGCATCTTCCTACTGTTTGCCTTGTTTATTTCGTGTGTAATAAAGTGTTTTTATTACTGGAGGAGCTTCGTGGATTTGGTCGCACCAATTTCTTTTGCCTGTATTGGATGTAACATTACATTGCTTGAGCCTGCCGCCTTGGATACTCTTGTGGAGCTTCCCCTTTTCGTTTTCGTTCTTCCGTTTGTTGTTTGCACAATTTCTGCTGGTTCTGAGTTTATCTTAAGGGGTAGTTCGCACGTATCAGGATGGCGGATACGGAAGATGGCACAAACCTTACACAAGGTAACCTTTCGCAAGGGAATTTAACCCAGTTATTGGAACTTATTAACACACGATTAGACCGGCTTTCGGAAAAGGTGGAGAATGCTAACTTCGGGGGCCAACAGAGCTCCAATTCTGTTCGTCATGACTTACGGAGTCCGAACCAAATACAGGGAACTTCTCGACAGCAACAGCAAAATATTCAATCAAGTGGGGCCGTTAGGACAAACACTGGGAGGTCTGAAATAGCATTTGATAGCACCTTCGACCCACGGAACTGGCTTAATGACGAACTCAATTTGGAAGATTTGGAGAGTACAACACAGGTCCCCACTGAACTAGTAAGTGAATCTTCCTTAGTTGAGAAATTGAAAAGTTTTGACAATAAACTTTTTAAAATGAAGAAAAAACAACTTGAATTAAATTATTTAAATAAGTGCATTAGGGAGAAGATAATTCCGAAAGGTCTTAGACTATTTGTGTACCCAAATGGTCTAGAATTTGGATCTGACTTTTACAACGAACTAGTTGACTTATTTAATAACCATGGACTTGAAATTCTCAAATGCATGGTCAAACACTACCAAATCGAACTGGACTGTCTAACCAATGAAACAACATTACTGGAAAGAGACATTAAGAGTGACTTGGACTTCCATAGGTATGAATTTGAATTTAAAAGAACTTTAACTAGCATTTCCCAACAAATGTTTAAACTGAAAGCAGTCAAAATTAAAAAACTTGAAAGAGACCTTAAGGCCTATAAGGAAGGACTGGCATTTCCCAAGCCTTCTGGTTTGCAACCACGACAAACACAGCAAAGACAGCAGTACCCTGTACCTGTTAGGCACAACCATTCAACTACAGGGCACACCCCTGGCCATGGTAATTACCAACGTAACCCTAATACAGATACGAACTTTGATGACGAAGAACAGGAAGGAGGGGTTGATAATCTTAATGCTCCAGAGACAACCTTTGAGAATGTTGAGGGGAATGAGTGGTCACTCCAACCCCCACAAAAAAACTCCAGAGGGGGGAGGGGGAGGGGAAGGAATTGGCTACCCCGACCCCCAGCCCCCCCGAGGAGACATTACAACACACGGAGCAACAACAACCAGTGGGACTGACACTATTTGAAATAGTGACAAATAAAGATGCTGATTTTAAAATTTATAACTATACTGAATGCTTTGTGGACAGCAAATTGGTTGAACTTTTTGCTAAAGGGCTTTCTTTTGTACCTTCACAACATTGTAATATAGTGGAATTGTTAATTGATTTTAAAATGTTCCTTAGGAAGCTGAACCTAAATATGATTTTTGGAGATTTGAATTCACATATTGAATCATTACGTGTCCCTAGTAGCTTCAACCCACCCTTGAATAACTCACTGGTTTTATTCGAACAACTATGTGAATTAGAATTTAGGGAAATAGTTGCTCGAGCACGTTATAACGATCAGTCCAATATTTCTAAGGACGATAAACATTTACTAACCCTGTTTAGGAATCTACCAGTGAGAATAATGAAACCGGACAAGGGTGGGGGATTAGCTATTGTGTATAATGTGGACTATGCGAAGATTATGTATAAGTTACTTGAAAAGGATACTTACGAGATAGTAAGTAAGAACCAGGTTAACCAAGCGTACCATCAGGTTAAGTTAAATTTAGGTGACCTCTTTATTGATGGTCTTACTAACAGTGAGCAAAATCAGTACTTAAATATGTTAGCCCCTCGGATCCCAAAAATTTGGGATCCCAAAACTTCATAAAGATTTGAATAACCCCCCTTTTAGGACACTTGTCGACGCACGTCAATCAGTTACGTACCCAGCTGCAAAATTTGTTGATTTAATTCTTAAGGAATATGTGACAAAGGAAACTCAAATATTAAAAGACTCATGGTCATTCCTCGAGAGTATGCAAGTAATAGGGTTTGATTGTTCACTAAATTTTTTGACAGTAGATGTATGTGATCTCTACTCTAGTATCCCCCAAGACCTAGGTATCCAGTGGGTGGTGGAATACATAGGGTCAAAGGGGGCTAGTAGTGACCAATGTAACCTTGTCGAACAACTTCTGGACATAATCTTGAAGAACAATTATGTAGCCTTTGAGGACAAATTGTACCTACAGAAGATTGGAGTGGCTATGGGGTCACCAGTGGGCGCAAGTTTTGCTAACTTAGTAATGGCACACTGGGAGACCTCATATGTACTGAACAGTGTATGGAAGCCACGTATTCATTTATATAAGCGATACTTGGATGACATTTTCATTTTATTTAGTGGTGACGAGGTTGTAGCAAAGGAACTAGTTGACTTTTTCAACTCTACAACAGGGTTCCTTAGATTTACTATGAACTTCCAAACAAATAACATTTGTTTCCTGGATGTCGCCCTTAGTAAACAGCAAGGGTGTTATACATCTAAAGTCTACAGGAAAAACACATTCTCTAATACATATTTACATTTTTCAAGTTCCCACCCTAAACATCAGAAAAAATCAGTGGTCAAGGGCCAACTGGTAAGGGTGGCCAGAATGACTAGCTTAGAAGAGGACTTTGTTATTGAATGTGAGAATGTTTATCGAATGTTTCAACATAGGGCATACCCTCGTTCATTCCTGGAGGCTATCTTTAAGGAAGTTATTGATAAAAGGGAACGAGGGGTTTATAAACCAATATTGCAACAGAAAACCTTGCCCACCATCCCAGTTGACCATCATGAAAATGAGGATGATATTTTAAGGGTAGCAGCCTGTAACAATCAAGGAGTAACAACTGACGTGTCAGCCGGGGGGGGATAAGAACTATATGGTCTCATTTATCTTTACTTTTTGTCCAGAAGCTTACAATATTTCAAAAGTTCTCAGTAAATATTGGTTTTGCTTGTCTTTGGACACTGTACTAAAATCTGTTTATGAAGTAGGACCTACTATCATCTTTAGAAGGGGTAAGAACATGAAACAACTCCTGGAAAAGAAACCATGGAAATCCAAGTTGAAGGGAGGGACCAGGAAGTGCGGGGCATGTAGACACTGCACCCATATTAACACAAAAGATTCATTCACGGTGGGTGTTGACACATACGTGATTAAGAATAAATTTAATTGTAACAGTAGACGAGTGGTGTATTTGGCGCAGTGTAAACAATGCCCCGCCTTCTATGTAGGTAAAACAGATAGGCGTTTGAAAGACAGGGTATACGAACACTGTTATGCTATTAACACAAAGAAAGATGATAACGCCCTTGCTAGGCATTGTAACGGACATGAGGGGCACGTATTTGACTTTATGGTGATTGACCAGATACAGATTGAGAATTACAGTTTTAACAATGATAATTTATTTAAGTTACAACTTGAAAAGAAGGAACTTAGTTGGCAGATACGCCTGATGGCTTATAAAACGCCAGGTATTAATGAGGCTTGTTCAATTATGTGTTTATTAAAATTGAACAGCCTCTGGAGATGAAGAATTCCCTGGTTCATGTAATAACAGTATTTTACACTTTGTAAGATATTTTTCCTGGTCTATAGCCAATTCTGCCTATTAATCTGTTGGTAGGTAGGTGACCGATATAATATACTATCATACTTCCCCTTAATTCATCTTTTCTTGAAATAGTTAGCATGATATAAGCTATGTAAGGGCTATTTCTTCCTAATATTTGTATAAACTAGACATATATTTATACTTTGTCTGGTTTAGGACAGGGTGCAAATTAATGAATTTTTAGAATGAATTAGATTTTTTATATTACTTATATATTATAATCATATTATACACATGATTTTGTCTAAAGTTATGTCCTTTATATTTCCATATTTTTGTTTTCTATATTTCTTATATTTTTATTCTTATTGTTATTTGTATTACTCTTGCAGTTTTTTAATTTATATGATCATATAAGTTTCTTGATGGAATAAATGGGTTTGATAGGTTATTATCACATAATATTAAATTATAGACTGTTTAAGATATAGGTATTTCTTGGCCACTTTGAGGTTCCCTGTGTTTAGCTAAGCTTGCCTTTATGCTTTTTACAATATATTTAATAATATATTTAATAATGTATTTTATATTGTATTTTATTTTGTGTCTTATATTTTATTTTATTTTATTTTTTTGTTTTAAAGAACATTATATGCAGTCCATGTGGTGAATATACTTATTTATTTACTTCCGCAGGAACTGATGTAACTAAATTAGGAGGTGTGTTTAAGCATTTAAACATTTAAACCGAATGGTTTTACACAGCTTTGCATTTTGTCTGAGGAAGTTCGGTCAGAGTATCGAACGAAAAACGCTGGCTTTAGTAGCTTTAGTGTTTAACGCTATTTGCATCTTCCTACTGTTTGCCTTGTTTATTTCGTGTGTAATAAAGTGTTTTTATTACTGGAGGAGCTTCGTGGATTTGGTCGCACCAATCTCTTTTGCCTGTATTGGATGTAACACTACATTGCTTGAGCCTGCCGTCTTGGATACTCTTGTGGAGCTTCCCCTTTTCGTTTATGTTTCTTTATCTGTTTGCAAGGGTATCATCAATATTCAGCTGCACTTTGTGATGTCACAAACCATTTATCTCCATCTTTAGTACATCATGAAAGCTACTAAAGTTCTATTAAAATGACTGTCCCTGGGATTCAATAAACTCTGTGCAAGAATAGCACTATTCCTGCATGGAGTGGTCCGTGTCTGTATAGCACAGCAGCCCACCTTGCATATTAATGAAGACGTGCTGCTGTTCAACCTACATATACATGAACTGTGAATGACTGCAGGGGGTATGTTCAAGTAGTGCATGGACATAGAACACTTACCCTGCACTCAGAAAGTGCCGTACAGCACTTTCTAATAGAATCTGGCATAATATTAGAGAATTACTCTAATATTATCCAAGTATTTCACTGTCCGTGGACACTGAAATTAAATAAATGATCATTTCAGTGTCCGCAGAGACTGAAACACACACAGCATCAGGAAAGCAATGCAGGGGGTGTGTGACAGGTTCTGTGACACACCCCCTGCATTGTAAAAGTGCCGTACGATACCTCTGCAACCTGCTAAAGCAGGAAATGTGTGCAAATGCACAAATAATGGGGAATAAATCCCTGAAAAGGGACAAATCATACATATTGCCCTCACAAATTTAGAAAGTTGATAGAAAACAGGTCATGCACTAGCATGCATTACTGAAGGATAGAAGTCTGAAAGCAAATGTGTGCCAATATTCCCTGACAAGCATTTAATGTGGACATAGGCACAAATAATGTGGAGAAAAGCAATAAAATTAGGGACACTTCTGAAAAATTGCCCTCACACACTTAGAAAGTTTAGTTGATAGAAAACAGGATATGTATTAGCAGGAATCTCTGAAGGATAGAACCTGAAAGCCAAATGTATGCCATTATTTCCCGATTGCAGTCCTCAATGACTTGTCAGAACACGACAATACTCACTTAAATAACATAATGATATAATAATAATATTATATTTTTTTTCTAGGCTAAGGAATGTTTAAACGTAGCTAAGAGGGTGTGAGCATTATGGTCCTCTGCTTACCACAGCTTAAACATCCCATAGGAGATAAATACAAATATCCAGGTGAGCCTTCCAAGCTGGGATAGTGTGGTGGGTAGGGTCCTGACTTTACATGCAGGTATTAATGGTTCAAGTACCAAGACAGGCAGCTTATTTTTCTATGGGAAAGTAGTGTTAAATTTAGTTTTGTAAATTTAAATTATGTAGCAACTGTGTTTTTGTCAACCAGGGAAGTGTAGCTGGTGTACAATGTAAGTGTGAGTGCATATAACATGTGAAACCACCTATGTACACACAAGTGCCCCATACAGTATAGTCACACCCCTTGCCAATGTAAGGAAATCACATAGAGGGATGTCATGTAAAGTATATCTAATACACTTAATAAATAAAATCAGTCCTCTGATATATTTAAAAATTAAAAGTGAGTAATGGTTAGCAATGCTCCGCTATGCTTAGCAAGTGTAACCATTGCTAACACATGAATGCTAAGCAGCAGGTAGGTCAGCTAAATAGATTTGTGCACTGTTAAACACTGCTCAACAACTTCCCCTTTAAGCAATGTTAAAACTGGCTCAGCGGATTTGGCACTGCTTAGTGGAGCTTAACCTTTTCAAAATGGTCTAATGACAGTAAAGGGCAGGAATATCACACTATTTAAATGGTGCAGGTGGGAATACAGCCATAACCAGTTGTAGCTGATCTTTGCAGGCACTATGACTGGCGTAGGTGAGGGTGTGCACTTTTGGGCACAGTGCTGGGGCATCCAGGAGTCCAGGGTCATGGTTGGAATCCTAGTGAAAGACCATGAGGACAGACTGCTACAGGGCCAGCACCAGGGCTCACAATCAAAAGTGGAGGCCTGGGACCATCTCGCACGTGATCTCAGCAGTGCTACTGGCATCCCTTGAACTGGTGAGCAGGTTTGGCACCATTTTGCTGACCTCAAACATAGGAAGAGGGAGCTCTTGGACCAGTGGACCCAAGATGCATGGACACAGAATGTCCTAGCAGTGTGTAAGCATCAGTATCAATTAGTGTTTACCGAGGTCCAGCTTGAGTATGTGATCAATGGTATGCATAAATGTTTATCTCCTGTACAGCTGCAGATGAGAGGGCTATGAACATGGATGCCCATGCCAACAGGTTGTTAAGACTGCGCTGGGAGGCTGGTGAGTGCAAATCTAGTTTGCAGTATATAGGCCAAATAATACAAAGGTGTAGATTATCTACTGCCTGTAGGTAAAGTGTGTATTGTGTGTAATGAATAAACAATGTTAGCTAGACTAATAATGATGTACAGGATATCCATTAAGAAAAGTGTGAGTACCCTTTAATAAAATTCTAAACAGCAGACTGTTTTGTTTACTGTGGTATGTTATGGTAGGAATATAAATGTGTACAGGTTCTGCACAGCAACTATGGCTCTGACAGCATGAATTAAATGAGGATCATCTGAGAAAGATTGTGGAGCTGTAAAACAGGATATAAAACTACATGAAAGGTTCCATGCACCCAGATCTGAACTCTGAATAGTAATGTGTAAAGTATTTTACTGTACCCCTTGCAGCATTGCCATGTGTTAACCATTGCTTTCCAGACTGTAATATCTCAAAGTATCAATACACAGTACAAGAACTATCTGCCATGCATGAATGTCAGAATTACAAGGTTAGATCATCCAACGAGCATATTAGGCAGAAAATAGTCAAACAAAAGACAGCTGTTCTTCAGTAGCTTGTAGTAATGAAACACAACCTTGGTGTACTTTTTTTGCACAAACATATATGGTTCGAATCCCAGAAGTGGTAGTATGCTGTATGCATATTTTCACCCAAGAATATGTGAATATGTGCAGAAACAGTCATGTAGTGTTAACAGAAATCTCCTCCACAGGTCTGCCAGGTAAGGAAATGGTTGTAGTAGCTGTAAGAATACACTGTGTAAAACACTTCGACTGTCCAACTCCATGCCTGCAAATGACAGCATACATACATACACCAACCACTTGGCCAGATACATATCCCTCAAGTGTCACATTGTCATGGCTAGTAGTGACTGCTGCTAATAACCAGGGAGACGGATAGAAATCCAGGCAGAGTATGTCACTAGCACACCCACACATCATGAGTGCAGGGCACCCCTTTCAGTGTCACATATGTACCCCTGAATATGTGAATATGTGTAGAAATAGTCAGGTAGTGTTAACAGAAATTTCCTCCACAGGTCTGCCAGGTAAGGAAACTTTTATAGTAGCTGTAAGAAGGCTTTATTAATACACTGTGTACAACACTTCCACTGTAACCCCAGGCCATAGGTAGATGTAAAGTGAGGTTATACCTGGAGAGTAATGAGTAGAGTAATGATCAGTACAGTTGTGAACAATCGAAGCGTATACAGTTGTTAATTGACTTCCCTCTCTCTCCCCCAACCCTATCTGCATCAACAATAAATACACATAATCAATGGGTATGTTTTCTCCAAACCTTCTGTTGGGACGTGTCCTATTTTTCTACAAATATTGAATTGTGTGAATATTAATGAATCTCATTCAAATACTATCATTGGTGGCCTGTTGCTGTCAATGTAACCTGCATGATGTTATAATACTGACTGTGGTTTCATTTCTGCATGTATTCTGTTTGCTATGCAACTGTTTCAAAACTGTTTTATAGGCTCAATTGGAACACCCATACATGCTGTTATAACTAATCTTTAAATGTGCTGTTCACAACTAACCAACATATTTTGTAAAACCTCAACACCATAGCAAGTCTGGGAAGGGAGATCCCGGTGGATCGGCCTGTCCTGCCTCATCCGGCAGTGGCACCAGCCCCCAGCACATCTGAGACCCAACCTGGGACCACCTTGTCTGCTGGCCCTGCATCACCTTTGGGTGGAACCACCTCAAAGTATGGGGCCCGTCCCCTCAAGAGCTGGCACGGATAGGAACCTGTCACCTGTAGTCAGGTATGAGGTTTGGTGTGCAGCGCCATCCAGAAAGAGTTTGGTGGTCAGCTGCACCAGATTGAGGGCCACCTGATGCATTTTGAGGGTAAGCCTGCCCCTCCTACCCAGCCCCAGCACAGACACCTTGGGGGCCGTGAAGGTGCAGTGGTGACTGGCCATGGGTGGGGACCTCATTTCCACTGTATCCATTTGGGGGCTCATGGGCATCCAATTCCCAACCATCCTTCCTGTCTAAGGTGTTTAACCCCCATATGCATCATATACCACCCCTGTCTGCTATCTTGTCTGTCTTGGTCTTCCTACCCAACTTGCATCCCCAATTTTATCTACTGTCCTTCCCCAACATCCCACTCTCACCTTAAAGAAAATTTGCCCCATACATAACTGGACATTTTATTTTTATTTTTATTTAACATTTATTTAACATTTGTTAACCGGGCTAGTCCAGCTGGATATATTTCCATTTTCAGCAGAGGCCCGAGGAGAAAAGCTCCAATTGTAAAACATACTACCACCACACCAAAAGGTTTAAAATAGACAAAAAGGAATTAGCTATAAATTCTAGGAAGACAAAAGGACATACTAAACTAGATGCATCATATATTTACAGAACATTTTACAGCATGTAAGTTTAGGGCAATCACAAGACACTATTAGAAAAATACCTTTAAAACTTTGGTAAATCTAGTTTATGCAGACAGTTACTTTTCCTAAGGATTATATGCTAGACATATTATTAGAAAAAAAAAGGAAGGGAGAGAAAAAAAAAGGAGGGTATATTAATTAAGAAGCAGGGAATACTACCAAAAGGGTACATTGATATCTCAGCAGACAAGAATCTAATTGTTGTCAAGTAGTAGAGATTACTTAAGTACCTTCTAATTTAGGGGAGAAATATAGGAAAGAGTATAGGATAGTGGGAGGCCAAGAGATGACAATGAGAAGTCCAGGGGATCAGTCTGGGTAACAGCAAGGGCATAGCCAGTGATTTTTAAGGTATGCCTTAAGACTTTGCTTGAAGAGAGAGAGGGATGGAAGTGTGGTCAGGTCAGAGGGCAAGAGGTTCCATTGTTTTCCCATGGTATTTGAGAATAGTGAGTCACCAGCTAAGTTGTTTGACTTGGTGGTCCTAGTAAGTAGTTTATTGGAGGAGCGTAAGGACTCAAGATTCCTATAGGGTGATTTAAGGTTGTTTAGTATTGGTGTATTATTAGGTTGATAAAAAATGTTATGAGTGATGGTAAGTTGGGAAAGTATCAGAAGGTTTTTTAGTTCCAGCTAGTCTAGTTGATGAAGGTTATGACAATGGGGAGTTCTATATTGGTTTCCAGTGGCAAATCTCGCAATACTATTATAGGAGTTGGATAGTTTGGTAAGATTACTTTTTTTTAGATTAGTATATATGGGAGCTGCATACAGTAGTGTTGAAATTAGGTGGGAGTGGGCAATAGTCTTTCTGGCAGTTGGAGTCAAGAAAGGTTTTATCCGATATAGGGAGCCCAGTTTTTTATTAACAGATTTAATGGTGTTATTAATGTGAATGTCAAAGGTGAGATTATTATCAATTGTAATTCCTAATAGTTTGGTGGAAAAGTCTGGGGATATAAGGGTACCATTGCTAGACTGAATGGAGAAATTTATGAGGGGTGACTTAGTGTTTGGAGTAAACAATAGTAGCTTGTTTTTTGTTGTGTTCAAAAGAAGACACCGTCTAGAGAACCATGACTCTACAGTGTTGAAAGCTGTTTGGGTTAAAGACTGAAGTTCAGATATAGAGCTGGCAGAGCATATGATTGTAGAATCATCAGCATATTGTATACAGGTGGTTAGAGAAATGGCTATTTGAAGGTCATTGATGAATAATGAGAATAGGAATGGACCAAGAATGAGAATAGGAGTGGACCAAGAATGGATCCTTGAGGGACTCCTAGGGAAATGGGAAGGTGAGAAGATAGTTGATTTTCCCAAAGGACTGCTTGCTGTCTATTACTAAGGTAGGACTTAAATCAGAGAATTGCTTTGGTGTCAAGAGAGAAGGATGACAGAGTATTCAAGAGTAGGCGATGGTTAATCATATCAAAGGCTTTAGACAGGTCGAGAAAGAGTGCTGATGAGAGGCTGTTATTATTGCGGTTATTATTAATGGTGTTGGTGAAGGATAGGAGAGCTGAGGTGGTACTATGATAAGGCCTGAAACCATGCTGACAGTTAGCTAGAATGTTATGTTTTAGTAAGTGGTTCATAAGCTGTTGGTGAATACATTTTTCCATAATTTTGGCTATTGGAGAAAGGAGAGCTATAGGCCTGTAGTTAGAATAGTCAGTAGCGTTACCTCCTTTGTGTAAATGAATAATATGAGAGATTTTCCAGAGATCTGGAATGGTTCCTTCAGTTATGGTATGGTTAATCAGGATGGATATAGGATAGGCAACTACTTTGGCAGCTTGCTGAAGGTATTCAGATGGCAAGTTATCGGCTGAGGGGGTACATTGTTTGAGTTTGTGGATAAGTTTATAGATGTAGGAGGTAGGGATGGGTTTTAGTTGGAATGTAGGCTGAGTATGAGGTAAGGAGTTAGGTAGGTCAGAGTTATCTGTTGCTAGTTGGTTGGCTAGAGATTGTATGGTATTTGTGAAGTAAGTGTTAAAGGTATTGGCAGTTTGATGGGAGGTATTGTTTTCTGACCCTAGAGGGGAAGGAGTGCTAGATTGGCCAGGGTGAAGGAGGTTATTTATGCTTGCCCAGAACTTTTGTGGATTAGTGTGGTGATTTTGCTGCAGTTTGCAAAAGTAGTTTTTTTTTATCAGAGAGAATTGCTTTTTTTGTAGCATTTCTCAACTGTCTAAAGGTTTGTTGATCTGGGGTATTTCTGGTTGCTCTCCACTTAGTCCAGGACTTATTTCTAAGTAAAATTTTTTGTCTGGTATCTTTTGAGAGCCATGGGGCAGGTTTGGATTTTGTTCTAATGGATCGTTTAGGTGCATGTCTGTCAAGGATTGTTAAGAATTTGTTGTTGAAATATTTAGCAACTTCTTCAAGAGGGAGAGTTTTTAGAGGGTTCTAGTCACAGGCATTAAGTTCTGTTTGAAATAGTGCAGGCTGAAAATTTTTCTTAGATCGAAAGGTCCTATAGTTGGGGGCATTTGTAGTGTCATGCCTTTGTCTAATGATGTAGGTGAGCATGTGGTCACTGACATCATCAGGTAGGGTCCCTACTTTGTAATGTGTAATTGACATGTGTAATTTGGTCCAATTGGCTTGACAACACATTACTGTTGTCCTCACCCCTCTCTCTGGGGTTGAGTGTCCAAATTCACCATCAAATTCTGTACAAATGCATAGCTGTTGCTGTATAAGAAATGGACAGCTATGAGCATTCACTACACCCATCCTGAACATCCCTAGCTATCTTTCGTATTGTTTTTCCCTCTGCATGCCCCTTTTTCACCACTTTCCTATCACCCCTTTTTCTTTTATTTTAAAGAAATTAGTACGAGTGTAAGCATGAGTAAGCAAGTTTGCGCAATGCTACGTGAAGCCAACATAGATTAAGCATCTGTACATTTAATCATGTTTTGGCATTGCTTACTGTCACACAAACCCACACACAGCTGCTTTAATCACTCTGTTTCCATCAGACACTGTTCTGCCTAGCAACATAATAATCAGCCTTGCCAAGTATCAAACCCAGGGCCTTGTACACCATAGTCAGAGCAAGGTGCTACTACATCATTTGAGCTGTAGGGATTGCCGATGCTTTTTCAAACATATCATGCAGTAAAGTCATTCAACAGTAGGGAAAAGATTATGTAGAATCATTCAGGTTTTGTATATATACATATACACATGTATATATGTCTGGAGAGGCATATATATTGAAAAATATATATATAATAAAAATACAGATATACATATAAAATATATATATATATATATATATATATATATATATATATATATAAAGGAAAAAACTATATAAATATATATAAATATGCTCATAACATATAGTGGAGTCACACCTCAAAACCATACCTCTCAATCTCTTAGTGCAAGAAATCTAGCCAAAGGCTGTCCAAATGGGAGGAAAATGGGCCAAAACTAAGGACATATTTTAAATATTGTTCTTATAACTGTAGAATGTTGTCAGAGTGACAGGGTTTGTTTCAGCATATATGTTCTTAAGGATGTGAGTTCTAAAATTGAAATGTATGTCATCATTTATTGACAGAAATCCCCAGATCATCACAGTGATTTACCAGGTAAATACAAATAATGAATCTGTGGAACAGACCAGAAATATGAGCAATAAACCTGGACATTCTGAAACAATCCGGCCAGTTGAGAGGTAGGCTCAGCACCCCTTACTGCAATGATTCTGGACTATGCCTGACAAAGTCAGGGGAGAAAGCCATGGAAATAGGGACACATCTGAAATACTGTAGTAGATAAGCTGACACAGTTGCTGTAGTAACACTCTCCTGTCTGTCCTAACATTCATTGACTGAAACAGCAGGCGTCCAACACTCAATTACTTTTGACTAGTTAGTGACTTAAATCCTCACATCATCCCACTGATGTGTCAGAAAGACACAACACTTATGGGGGTAAGGCAAGAGCACATCCTACAAATATCTGGACATAACATCACATTAGGGAAACTACACTCAGCTGCTAAGCATGTCACCAAGCATCGTCCAAACTACAGTCAGACTGACACACCACTAACCCAAATCAGCTTTGAGGAATTACACATGTATTTGCAAATATATCAGGCACTACAGTGATGTAACAGCACTGAAAAACAGACACAAGTGTGAAAGTGCATACCCACAACCAATTTCACCAATTTCACCACAGTCACAGTGACATACCAGTAAGCCAAATGAACGATACAGTATAAGGACTGTATAAACAAAACCATCTCAACATGTTTGCCATTCATACACTACCCCTAGATACACTTACCCAATTCACAGTGTAGTATGATGCCTTATTGTGGTAAGGGACATGTCTCAGTCTGCCCCTACAAACATATACAGCCGACAGACCACTGGAAACTGGAGCAGCATGCACAGGCAGATAGAAAAGGAGCCATAACACATACATCTACCCCTGTCCCTACACAGGCCAAATAAGACTGACACACTACACTGCTACACAGTCCTGACAGTCTGTCAACAATTGCCAGAAATACACAGACCTCCCAACTGTTCGGAGTCTCACAGAATGTCCAGGTTTTGTCCTCATATATAAGGCCTCTTACAAATAACATGTGTGGCAGTCTAATACATCACTGGGATGGTATCAGGAATGAAGGCACTAAATAATGATATACTCTACCTATCACCCTCTTACTGCATGACATCTGGACAAAGCCTGACATACTTGGGGGACAGAGGCCGACAAACAGGGGCATATGTGAAATATTGCTGTTATAAACTGAGACAGTTGCTTGTGTAACAGGGTTTGTTGTAGCATGTCTGTTCTGAGGGATATGAAGTCAGAAACACAAATGGATGATACCATTTACTGACTGCAATCCCCACAGTATGCTACTGATTTTCCAAAGACAAAAACTGCCTGAGGAACACACCGAACATGAGAGTCCAAAGTCTGGCCATTCTACAGATAGCCCTATGGTTGAGAGTTATGTCGACCACATAACACTGTCAGACTTAAAATCACGCAGAAGAGCCATGTTCACACAAACCCTGTTAAACTAGCATTAATTCAACTGTATAACAGCAATACTTATATTCTGTCCCTATGCCTGGAACATTTTCCCCCAGTTTGATGGGCTGTCTCCATAGTTTTCGTTGTAAGAAGTATTTCCAACTACCCTCTGTAATGCTGTTTTTCACACACCTCCATGCAGTCCTCCTTACAGGCAAGGAAAAGGGGCAACACCAACATGAAGTACTCAATTACAGGAGTGTGTTGCCATGCCATTGGCTATAGGAATAACACCACAGCTCTTCTGCATGCAGATAGCAAGTGGGGGACACCGATTGGTGCACAGGCCATCAGCTGCTCATGAGCATTACCCACAAAGGGAAGCTGCTGCCTATGTAAAACAGATGTATACCCTACATCTGGGAGAGAGAGAGAGAGAGACAGACAGACAGACAGACAGACAAAGAAACTCAACAACACATATTGGAATAAAACCAACTATACTTGGGAAAAAAAAGGTATGTCAAACAAGTAAGCATGTAATGGAATGCAGTAGGGGGTTTGTAATAATGGAAAATAGGAAGTTCAACAAATATGTCACAACAAGACTTGCTGTACTGATATATTGCTGATCAGAGCCTATGGCCATAGCATCTGGGTCTGTCTGCAGTGACGTAGATCACAGCTCAGGCCCCTGAGTCACCCCACGAAAGGATGGCTCACATATGACTAATACTGGAGTGTGTGTTGAACAATACTGACTGTGACACTGCTGAGCAAGCTACTGGGGCATTGTAGATATCCATATGTTAATTGTGAATACAACTACGATATACATGCTTGTCTCAGAAATGTGAGAGACCTAAACAGGGTATCTGCATAGTGAAATACTGTTGCAGATGTGTGTGTTGAACTGCATGTGATATACAGAGCTCATGCCATTCAACTGTCCAGTGTTATACACATTGGCCATAGGTGTGCCTCATATTTGTAGTCATTTACTCATAGAGTCGTGTTATGTCTTGCAAATCATTGGCATCCTGTGAAGACTGACATTACAACATCTCCTTCTCTTTCTTTTGTCTGTTCCCATTAGGGGTCACCACAGCAGATCATCTATCTCCATTTCCTCCTGTCTACATCTTGCTCTGTCACACCAACCACCTGTATGTCCTCTATCACCACATCCGTACACATTATCATAGGCCTTCCTCTTTTCCTCTTACCTGGCAGCTTCATCTTTGCCATCCTTTTCCCAATAGACTCAGCATCCCTCCTCAGCATATGTCCAAACCTACATAATTCTGCTACTCTCTGGCTTTGTCTCCAAACCATCCAACCTGGGCAGACCCCCTAACATACATAGTCCTAATCCTGTCCACCCTCGTCACACCCAGTGCAAATCTTAACATCTTTAACTCTGCCACATCCAGCTCTGACTCCTGCCTTTTTGTCAGTGGCACTGTCTCCAAACCATATAACATAGCTGGTCTCATTACCTTCTTGTAGACCTTCCCTCTCATTCTTAATGGTACTCGTCTGTCACAAATCACTCCTGACACTCTTCTCCACCCTCCCCATCCTGCCTGTACTCTCTTCTTCAACTCTACCCCACACCCATCACTACTCTGAACTGTTGATCCCAAGTATTTAAACTCATTCCTCTATCCTCCCTCTCATTCACACACATATATTCTGTCTTAGTCCTACTGACCATCATTCTGCTTCTCTCTAGAGCATATCTCCACCTCTCCAGGGTCTCTTCAACCTGTTCCCTACTCTCACTAAAGATCACAATGTCATCTGCAAACATCACAGTCAATGGGGACTCCTGTCTGATCTTGTCTGTCATCCTGTCCATCACCACTGCAAATAAGAAAGGTCTCAGAGCTGATCCCTGATGTAATCCCACCTCCACCTTAAACGCACCTGTCACTTCACTGCAGAACTCACCGCTGTCACACTACCCTTGTACATATCCTGTAGCACTCTTACAGATTCCTCTGCCACTCCTGACTCTCTCATACAATACCACAACTCCTCTCTAGACACCCTGTCATATGCCTTCTCTAAGTCTACAAAAACACAATGCAACTCCTTCTGACATTCTCTGTACTTCTCCATCAACACTCTCAGAGCAAACATTGTATCTGTAGTGCTATTTCCTGGCATGAAACCAAACTGCTGATCAGTAATCCTCACCTCCCTTATTAATCTAGCTTCCACTACTATTTCCCATAACTTCATGCTGTGATTGATCAGTGTTATACCTCTGTAGTCACTACAGCTCTGCACATCACCCTTATTCTTATAATCAGTACACAAGCACTTTTTCTCCCTCCCCCCCCACCCATCCTCTCACTTTCCAAGATTACATTAAATAATCTGGTTAAAAAGGCCACTGCCATTTCTAATAAAGACCTCAATGCTTCCACCGGGATGTCATCTGGACTAATAGCCTTTCCATTCTTAATTCTCTTCATAGCTATCCTTACTTCCTCCTTGATAATCTATTGCACGTCTTGATTCACAATACCCACATCATCCAACCTTTCTCTCTCTCTCTCTCTCTCTCTCTCTCATTCTCTTCATTCAACAGCCCCTCAAAGTACTCTTTCCATCTGCTCAACACACTCTCCTCGCTTGTGAGTATGTTTCCCTCATTATCCTTTATCACCCTTACCTGCTGCACATCCTTCCTAGCTCTGTCTAGCCAATGGGTACAGGTCCTCTTCTCCATCCTTAGTGACCAGCCTTTTATACAACCCTTGGTACACCTCATTCTTAGCCTTTGCCACTTTTATCTTTGCCATGCACCTCATCTCCTTATACTTCTGTCTACTTTCTTCATCTCTCTGACAATCCCACTTCTCCAACCTCTTTCTCTGTATACACCCCTGTACTTCCTCATTCCACCACCAGGTCTCCTTGTCCTCCTTCCTCTGTCTAGATGTCACACCAAGTGCATTTCTAGTCGTCTTCCTTACTAGCTCTGCTTTAGTTACCCAGATATTCGGTAACTATTCACTGCCACCCACTGCCTGTCTTAACTCTTCCCTGAACTCAACTTCACAATCACCCTTTTTCAGTTTCCACCATTTGAACCTGGGTGATGCCCTCATACTCCTCCTACTCTTCTTGATCACCAACGTCATTCCACAGACCATCAATCCATGCTGTCTAACTACACTTTCCCCTGTCACCACTTTACAGTATCCAATCTCCTTCAAACACCCCCCCTTGCATAGGATATAATCCACTCATGTGCATCTTCCTCCACTCTTGTATGTCACTCTGTGCTCCTCTGTATTGTTAAAATATGTATTCACCACAGCCATGCTATCCTTTTCGCAAACTCCAACAGCATCTCACCTTCTGCATTCCTTTGCTTAACACCATACCTAGCCATCACTTCCGCATCGCCTCTGTTCCCTTCACCAACATGCCCATTGAAATCTGCTCCAATCACCACTCTCTCACCCTTGGGAACAGTTATCATCACGTCATCCAGCTCACGCCAAAATGTTTCTGTCTCATCCATTGCACACGCAACTAGCTGAGCATATGCACTAACAACAGTCATCATTACACAATCAATTTCCAGCTTCATTAACATCACGCTATCAGACACTTTTCGCTTCCAAATACACTCTTGCCATACTGTTCCTTCAGGATTACCCCTACACCATTTCTCCTCCCATCCACACCATGATAGAACTATGTGGACCTGACTCTGATACACCTAGTCTTGCTCCCCTTCCATATGTTCTCTTGCACACACAATATAACAGCCTTCCTTCTGTCCATCATATCAGCTAACTCTGTCCCCATACCAGTCATACTGCCAACATTAAAAGTTCCTACCCTCGCTACCACATTCCTAGCCTTTCTCCTTTCTTCCTGCCATATGAATGTTAGACATCCTCCAGGGTAGGTCTGTGAATGCAAATCATACTGTGCTATCAAATGACTTAAGTGTGTTACAGCAATATTAAGATAGTGTCACTAATTCTGGCCCTTCGCCCACCATGTATGTGTTGTGTCCTCCAGATGTCCTGCTCTAACAGGTTGACAGGAATGACTTAGCAGCAAGAGTGTAAATACAGTGTGCCATACTGACATAGAACAGAAATGTATATCAGGTATTACCTGTGCACATATATGTATGAGTAGGTGCACCTGACTGCCTCATAACAACAGACATGGGATGTCAAGTAAATAAGCTGCACATGTTGTACATGTGTATAATCTCAGTTTCTGTGCATCCAACAGAGTTAGATTTCTACAGCTACTGGTTGTTGCAGTGCCCTGACACAGGCATGGGTACTAAAATAAACATGATTATCAGGCTGAAATTGGAGAGGTGTCCAACTGGGTTATGACCTTGTGTCCATGCCTACTACAAACAGCTATATGACCGCCAACATAGGTGTATGGACTTAGCAATACCTTACCTGTAAAACCTGTCTCCACCAAAGTAGAGTAATCCCCTTTGCTGGACAACAGCAATAGACACACCACATAATTGGTTGCTATATTGGCTGTACAGGGCAGAGTAGGAGCAGGCACCAACTTGGCAACGAGTTAACCTCTGTTTGAATGAGCATATAAGGTCACAGGTGGATTACTGTAAGGATAACTATGAGTACAAATTGGACACATCCACCAAGGGCAATCACAAGGCCATATTCACATATGCCTACAATCTCAGAGGCAACAACCCAACCCACCCTGTAATGGTGGTCAGTCACACCACATACACACACACACCATAGCTATAGCCAACCTTCTGCAGACAGGTTTAGGGCAAACATCACCCCCCCCAGCTCACAATCAGTGTAGGTGGATATGCACAGCACTGGCACTCCTCCCCTCATCATTAGGAAGCAGGTGCACACTGCCTAATCAAAGTCAACAAAAGCAGGTCTACATGAGACCTGAGAACATTCCTGTCTGCATCCTACATGAACTCAGGGATATGCTTCCAGCTCCATTACACACTGTATGCAAGCAAAGCCTCAGCACCATTGACATCTCATCTACAAGGAAAATGGCCACTTTCGTCCTTCTACACAAACGGGAATGATGAATGATGATTTATGCAGTGTACTGGCCCTTATTGGGAGGAACATGACACATCAGGACCAGGAGTGCAATGCAGGTTCATACTGTGCTGATAGATGACAGGGGTATGATGTGGTTATAGGTGGTGGCTAATGATAGGCAATATTGATGTGCTGGCTCTGTAAATAACTCTGGACAATGTCTGAGGTCCTGTGATATGTTTCCCTGTTATGTCTTCCAGGTGGCATGCAGCATCAGCCGGCATACACTGCAAAGGAGAATGCAGCTATTACTGAGGCAGTAATATGGGTCTATATTATAAGCACGGAGGTGTACTTACCTGAATACGTAGATGTCGACACATCATCCTCAAACCACAAAAACATTGATCATCCTGAAGTGCGAAATCTGAAACATCGAATCATCATGGTTGGCCCTTCTGCAGTATAGCTCTGTAAGGTAAGTGTGCGATAGTTACGTACCTTAGGGTTAGGGTGCAGGTTAAGGTAAGTGCATAGATGGTAATGTGTGTGAGATTTAGTGTAGGGTTAAAAGTAGGGTTTTGTTAAGTGTATGTGTATGTGGGTTATTTAGTTTGTTTGGGTATAGCTTCTTAAGGTAAGTGTGTGATAGTTACAGACCTTAGGGTTAGGTGCTGGTTCAGGTAAGTGGTATATGCAAGATTTAGTGCAGGGTTAGAAGTAGGGTTTAGTTTAGGTTTAGAAGTAGGGTTTTGGTTAGTGTATGTATGTGGTTTATTTAGTTTGTTTGGGTATGTAGTCTGTAGTGGGTGGTGGGGTGGGACAACTATGACGGTTCGAGTTTTTGAATTTCACGGTTTAGGGCATTCTGTGTATTCTCAGTTCTCAGAATATGTGTTGGTGTTTTAGTATTCGGTCAATAGGGCTTTCATACTTATAATATAGACGCAATAATACAGCACCATTGCGGTGCTGTTTGGCCGGAGCCAACAAAATCTGTGGGACAGGACTGCCATGTGGGGCGACTCTGTCTGCAGAGTGAACAACTTGGGCCACCATGGCCACACATATGATCAGGTCAGAATCGAGAAACTGACCTGATAGTCGTGCCTGGCAAAGGGCTGCTGCCATGGCCAGTGACCGTACTACTACAGGTGGGGGTCCAGCCACACAGGCCCCACTTACGGCAACAGAGGAGCTCCTTGCCAACCTTGGGGCAGCCCCCACACAACAGCCAACAAATGAAACACCAGTCATGCAGGTGGGTAGCACCCAGGCAACAGGCGAGGACCATCCAGGAAAGGCCACAGTGCACATCAATTTAATCATGTAGCAGTCATACTGTCCTCAATAGAGTATCTTTATGCACATGTCTGTTCAAACTACATTTGTGGGTGGGGTTTAGTAATGCACACAAGTGCACATCTATGGTGAGGGACAGCAAATTGTGTACTATCATAACTTGTACTATACTTGTGCAGACACGTAGCATTCATCTTGTACCAATGCCAAATGTGAGTCTGCTGACAATACCTCTCCCCCACAACTACATAGGTCCCTCTTTTCTGAATATGGGACAGTAGCCTGAAGCTGGTGAGTATGGGATGTTCCTGTTGTGGCTCACCAGTACCCCAGGCATGTTCAGATCAGGCATGTGACCATGCACACAACTGTTCCTCTCAGTTATTTTGCAATATCTGCATGTTCACTTGTGGTGGGGTTAACTGCATTGCATCACAGTGGTCACCACAGGGGCCTATTTGCAGGAGATGTCACATATCCATAGCATACCTCACAACCTGTCATTGCAAGAAATCTGGACAAAGACTGACAAAATGTGGAGACAAAGGCCAAAAATGAAGGACATATTTTATAAATTAGTGTTATACACTGCATATAAATTGTGTACATACACCTGTTAGAATGCCAGGTATTTCTGAAATACAAAAAATGAGAGCACAATAACACATTTCCAAACCCTTCCAACCTTTCATGTGACCTATAACCTGTATGAATCAATTGTAAAACAAACAAATCTGTTAGGGGAACAATTATGACACATAAAAAATTTAAACGAAGCCAGATGCATACGTGTGCACAGGCTGAAGCTAATACTGTGTTGAAGCAGCTTTCAATATTATTACAGCATTACACCTTCATGGGTACACACCTGCCATCAATTACAGAGACTCTTTGATTAACAGCAAATAACGGTCAGCTGTCCTACCAGGATTATCCTAAATTTACTCAGTTGCCTGCTACAGCAACAGTCATAGTTCACATACAGCTTATGAAGCAGCAAAGGGATCTCATTTGTGAAAGGTATCAGCCCAGAGAAGAGTACATATGCATTTCCACAGCATTGCATATACCATGGAACACAGTGACGACAGTCATCAAATGGTGGTGGTAATATGGGGCAACAGTGGCATTGCAAAGAACTGGACATCCCCCCAAATGTGTGGAAAAGATAAGACCCAGTCTGGTCAGGGACACTGCTAGGAGACCTACAGCAACACTACAGGCATTGCAGGAATCACTGGCAAGTACCAGTTGTGTACCAGTTAGTAAATAATATATTTCAACACTAGATGGTGCTAACACCTACTGATAATGAAATTGCATTAAGTTATTGTATTTGTATTATTTATGTATTTTAAATGTATATTATAAAAATATTTAGTATTTAAAGTTGGTTTTAGGCATTATGCTAACATTGTTAGGTTTTTTAAAATGTGTCTTTTAGATGTTGTTTTTACATATTAGGTAGAATACGTGGTTGTTCCTTATGGAAGTGCTTATTAAAAAGTATTTAAACACCTTATTGATTAATTAGGTAATTAACTTAAAGGATATTTAAAGATAGGGGTGTAGTCAATACGTATTCAGTTACACATCAGAAGAAGTCATAGGAAACGAAAACGCACTGTGTTCTGTGAATTAGTGTTTATGTGCTATACGTGTATCGGAGTGCTGTGAGTTACATTAAAGTGTTGCAAGCATAACAACGGAGTTGAGCCTCTTCTTCTTTAGTGCCTTTGTTTGTAGTTGACAAGTTGTGTACTACATGTGACAACAGTCTCCCGTATTCTCCCCATGTCTGGCCTATAGGATAGGTTTGAAAGATGGAAGCCTTCTCACACCGGATCAACATCCAGGTCTGGTGAATTTCTCAACAAAAATACATCAGGTCCCCCAATAGCTTGTGGGGAACTGTGTTATGGTGTAATGAGACCAAGGTTGCACTTTTTGGCCACAATACCAAAAGGTCTGTTTGCCACAAGAACAACATTGTGCATCATCAAAAGAACACCATCACCATGGTGAAGCATGGTGATGGTAGTGTCCTGCTTTGGGGTTGCTGTTCATAAGCTGGAAGTGGGCTTGTAGCCAAGGTGGAGGGGATTAGGAACAGTTCAAAATACCAGTCCCTTTTGACCCAAAATCTTCATGTGTCTGCTAGAAAGCTGTGGATGGAGAGGACTTAGACCTTTCCACGCAACAATGTGCCATACCATACATCAAAATCCATAAAAGAATGTCTTCACCAGAAGACAATCAATGTTTTGGAATGGCCCAGCCACAGTCCACACATACATCCAATAGAGAATCTGTGGGGTGCTCTGAAGAGGCCTGTGCAAAATTGATGCCCTCACAATCTGACAGAGTTAGAGGGCTTCTGCAAGGGAGAGTGTACAAATATTGCTAAGTCAAGATGTGCCATACTGATACACACCTTCCCAAGAGGACTGACTGCTGTTATGAAATCAAAAGGTGCTTTAACAAAGTATTAGTTTAAGGGTGTGCACAGTCATGCCACCAGCCTTTTGTATGTATTTCAATTTCTACATGTTACCCCTAAATGATGTGTTTGTTCCTCAATTGGAGGGCGCAGGTTATAGGAGACATTAACGGTGGGAAATATTATCACATGATTTCTGTGGTCTCATGTTATATATCAGACAAACCTGGCATGTTAGCAAGGGTGTCTACACTTATAATATCTACTGTAAGCTTACAAGGTTGTTAGTGTAACCGGTTCTGTTGTAACACACATTTACTGCAGGGTTTGAAGTGTGAGACTCAAAATATGTCATTACATAGTGACACCAGTCCTCATATTCCAGTAATGTGTAAGACAAATACAGGATTTATGACAAACAGACCAAAAATATGAGGCACACATGTAGACATTCAGTGACACTGAACAGTTGAGAGGTATGTTCTGTAGGAGTTGCCTCTGTGCTATACAGGTGAACAGCAATTATGTGTACATGGGTGCAGTGTATGCTACTTGAAGGCCCATCACCTACTAACACTACTCACATATTACAGAGGTGTATATAAGCAGTAACAGGAAGTGGAAAGGGCTGCACTGCATGTAGTCGTCTGACTGTGTTGTGAATGTCACCAGTTGGCTATTGTGAGGTCTGTGTAATGCCTATCTGCCACCTCACCTGTATATGTGTGCATGTGTGCGTGTGTGCGTGAGTGTGTATGTGCATGTGTGCGTGTGTGCATGTGTGTGTGTGTGTGTGTGTGTGTGTGTGTGTGTAGTAGCAAACGGTATAGTGCAGGTATTGATTTACATATGTTGTCTTTCATCTCACAGGTGGCCATGGTGGTCGCGGTCCCTACCGCTCAGTATCTGATGTCAGTGTCTCTGCAGACTCTGGCAATGAAGATGATGGTCATATTCAGGCACAAGTGGTGTTGTCAGGATCTGAATCTGTGCAATCAATTGGCATTCAACAGTCATCCACAATGTCCCCGCACACAGTCATAATGCCCACACATGCCCCATCCCCAGCAGCCAGAGATGATGGACAGTTATCAGGCGGTGACATAGAACAGGTTAGTGTGGTGACTGTGGCAGGTGTGAGTGTAGACACTGTCCATAGTCAGAGTGCAGGTGAGGTCCCACACAGACGGATAGACAGGGGTGCTCAAAGGAGGACTGATGCTCATCAAGCTGCTGTTGCAAGTGCCACAGCAGGTGTCACCAGACATGTTTTGGGCTGTCATGGATGCACAGGCATGTAGTGAATGCAACACCAGACAAATACTCAGGGTGGTGGATGCAACTCTTCCTGAT
Organism: Protopterus annectens; assembly: GCF_019279795.1. Classification (NCBI taxonomy): domain Eukaryota; kingdom Metazoa; phylum Chordata; order Ceratodontiformes; family Protopteridae; genus Protopterus; species Protopterus annectens. Next base: position 1,054,034,578 of record NC_056733.1, read on the forward strand.
TTACGTGGTGACATATGTGACCTTGCTGAGGCCACACATCAAAATACTGAGGTCATGAATAGACGGTGGGGTGAGACTTTTGCAATCCTCAACAGTAGCATATCTGTGCTAAACCGTGTGGTGGGAGATGGGCATCAGCCATGTAGATGTAGGTCAGCACCAACATCAGCTGAGAGTCTATGGGGCCATGCACCTTCACAGTCCCGTAGTGGCAGTGACACCAGCACTACCAAAGGGGGGGGGGTTGCTGTCCACATCACAACAGAGCAGGCCATGGGTATGTGATCCTGGCCAGTCCTGTCAGAAACACAGATCCAGCAGACAGCAGTAACCATCAGGAAGCAGGGTTGCATCTGGTCTTGGGCCTGGTGGTGCCAGTGAGACCCCTGGCAGGAACAGTTCATGTGTCCATGGCTGGAGACAGTGAACTGGGCACCCTGTCATGTAGGATCTACAGCTGTCCAACATACCCCTGTGTATGGCAGCCACATGGCATGACTGTGTTCATATATACACACAAACATCTGTATCACAGGCAGGTCACCTCCAGATGCACACAGCACCTCTGCACAGCCCATCTATAGGATACCCTTCCAAACATGCACACATGGATATCAACCATATGGCCCAGCTTAGGCCTCTGGTAAACCCACACCACACCCTGTGCATATGATGATGCCTGTGCCATATCCCTGTCATCCATACATCGATGCAAGGACAGGCTAATATGGGTCTGATGCACAGGGTGAATATAGTACAGTGTAGCTATGTAATACTGTGTAAGGTGCTGTCTGCTTGCATTTATTATGAATACACATAAGGGCCTATGTACCTTATTAGCCATGATGCATTATTGCTGTTAGTACCACTGACTGAATGTAGTCTGACATGCTGTATTCTATTTGTGTTCCAGGTGTCTGTGTGTCTGCAGGCTGTGGCCCTGTAGACATTATCAATGTGGCGTATGGCAGAGTAGAAATACACAGATCATTTCATAGCCAAGGTACAGCTTTATATGTGCATTTACCAGATGTGTATGCATGCAACAGTGTGTGATGGACACTGTTGTTAGTGTGACCTGGCATACATACCCCATGTCACAGATAGGTAGCCTTCAGACACACCACCTCAGTGTTGTGCAGTACCACAGGCTGATACATAAGGAACAGGTTACTGTAGTACTGTCAGTTGGTCCCTCACAAGCTTAACCATTAGATTGACCACAACTGAGCTATGTGTCGGCTACCTGTTACCCCTGCCATTTCTTTCCCATACACTCAACCCTGATGCGGTTGGTGAAGGCATGCATGGTACTGTGCATGACAGGTTTGTGGTATATTTTCCTGAGTTCCCAGGGTGGAACAGGGAGGCAAAATGGTATATCCTTTGCATACACACAGTAAAGACTGTACATACAGTAACACAAACACAGTTGGCAATCGACAGATTTGTAAACCTACATATCCATTTTAATGTGCTATAGTGCTATATACACATGACATGCTCTATATAGATTATATGCATGGAACATAACCCACTACCTCTTACAACACATAATGTTGTGAATGCCTTCATGTATGGTGAGATAACCCACCAGAAATAGCAACTGGAATCATCTATTGCTCCTACAAGCTTGGACAAGTGATAGGGTAACAGACATTGTATCAGCATGATGTTTCAGGCAGGTATGATATCTGATGCTAGCACGTGTGTCAGGACACTAACTGTGACCCATTTGGCAATAATATCACACACATGGGCATTGTTAGGGGACACAGATCACATATGGGTTGCAAACATCCAGCTATTCCGTAGACATCTGTACAGATGACTGGAATGGCCTGTGCAATGGTTTAACATGCTGCATGTGAGGCAGATGCCATTAACACACTATATAATGTAATGCCATTGGGAGGTGGTAAACAGGCATGGAGGGTACACACATCAAAATGGTATAACCCACTCAAGATATTCTCACCCAAACACACACACACACACACACACACACACACACACACACACACACACACACACACACACACACTTGTCAGTATTGAGATTAGAACCCCTACTTATCTAGTTATTTCTACTATAGTGTTACACAGTTATCAGACGTGCCCTGGAACATACATGAATTTGCATTGTCCCAAGGTACTTCTAAGGTGAATGACATAAGCAGGCCTTGTAAAGTAGGGGGATTGGAAGTGTACAGGGTGGTAGACAACTCAAAACTGTATAACCCACACAGGATATGATTCTCAACCCAAACACACACATACACACACACACACACACACACACACACACACACACACACACACACACACACACACACACAGTTGCCAGTATTGAGATTAGAACCCCTACCTATCTAGTTATTTCTACTAGTGTTATGCAATTATCAGACACACTACCGAGCTTATATGAATTCACCTTGTCCCAAGATACTTCTAAGGTGAATGACATCAGAAAGCCTTGTAAAGTAAAGTGATGGGAAGTGTACAGAGTGGTACATAACTCAAAATGGTATAACCCACACACCATATGATTCTCACACACACACACACACACACACACACACACACACACACACACACGCACACACGCACACACACACACACACACACACACACACACACACACTTATTTGCCAGTACTGAGGTTAGAACTGTTGCCTATTTAGTGATTTGTACTACAGTGTTACACAGTTATCACACAAGCTACAGAGCTTACTGGGCTGAAAACTGGCCAAAGGTGCTGATAAGGGGAACCATATCAGCAGGACTGATAAAGTGGGGAACTGGCTGGGAAACTTATCAAAATACTTCTTCTTACACACATACAGACTTACGCACACACACTTATGCACCCACACACACATTTGCCAGTTCTGAGAGTAGAACTCTGCCTATCTAGTGGTTTGTACAATAGTGTTACACAGTTATGGCACGTGCTATGGAGAACTGGCCAAAGGTGTTGATAAGGGTAATGACATCAGCAGGACTGATAAAGTGGGGCACTGGGAAGTGTTGTGGGTGGGAATGGCCTAAAACTGCTTTACCTACAAACAAAAAAATACACACTTCCTCACTCTCGCACACACAACTGTCTCTCTCTCTCTCTCTCACACACACATGCACACACACACACACACACACACACACACACACACACACACACACACACACACACACACACACACACACACACACACACACACACATATACACACACAGTTGCTAGTATTGAGATTAGAAACCCTACCCATCTAGTTATTTGTACTATAGTGTGATGCAGTTACCGCAAATGGTACAGAGCTTATAGGGGTAATAGGTGTCCAATGGTACTTCTAAGGTGAATGACAGCAGAAGAACTTGTGAAGTAGGGCAATGGGAAGTGTACTGAGTATGAACAGTCTCCTAATACTTAGACGTACAGACACAACACACACACACACACACACACACACACACACACACACACACACACACACACACACACACACACACACACACACACACACACACACACACACACACACACACACACGTGATGTGATATTATAAACCCAACCTCAGTACTATTACACAATGGGGCTCAACTTTTATGCTGCCACATGGAACTGTTTACAACTGGCATGCCACTGTCCACAGCAGGACATCACTGTATGTCATTCAGGGTATCCGTGTGTGTGACTCACTCTCTCTTTGTCCCCCTGTGTGTCTCTATCTCTATTACTGTCTGTCTCTCACTTCCCCACATCTATGTGTGTGTATGCTTGACATATGTTATTTGTTGCCCATATATATGTGTGTGTATCTCATGCAACAGATGCAGATATATCACGAGCTGAGGGAAACCCGATCTGATGTGTGTGGGACAGTTAAGGTGTACATAGCTGCCTGTATGCACATACATATATACACAATACAGTCATATAGTCCGATGTGGGTTCAAACATGTCCTGTGATTCTCTAAATGTAGGAGCATGCCCAGTGTGACCTTCTATAGTTAGAGTGGGACTCCATTCCAGAGATAGGTGTACTCCAGTCCAGAGTTTTGTGTGCTACAGCCATACCTCTCAGGAGTATGCAGGACGTTCCTCAGGGTACTGGGTTTGTTTAGCAGACATTTTTGGACATATCTGTAGACATTGCAATGTATTGTGTTGCTACCTAGTGCCAGATATCCTCGGATCATCACAGTGCTTTACCAGAAGAATACTAGTTGTATGATGCATAGACCAATATTATGAGGGCAGCTATGTACATTCTTGCCCAACAAGGCCATTTGTAAGGTGTGGCTACAGCCAGTTGAATGATGACGCACTCTGTAAACAGTCCAGCAACCTGGTGATATACTGGTTGGGGATCTCCTGCTTATGTGGTATCTTTATAACCTGAGATGTCATATCCTTGTGTAGCCATACCTCTCACCTGTACATTTTTTGGCAGGTTGTCCAGGTGTTTGGCTAGAGGTTTCATCCTGTCCATGTAGACTTGTGTTTTTTATGGAAAGTTAGTTACATATAATTGAAGAGTGATATTACAAAATAATGACAGACATTACTGTTTCTGACTACATAACCTTCAGACAAGTCCCACTACTGCAAACCCCTTACCCTACCAACTTTCTCAGCATGTAAGGGCAATATTTACAGCACATACCTACCATTGTCCCCTTGTTCCACTTTTATTTCTGCCCTTGTCCAGACATCATGCTGTCAGAGGTAGAGAGCTATGGTTGTGGGTACAGAGTACATTCTACTGTGCAGGCATGTCCATTATATGTAAAAGAAAACATAAGAAAAAAGGATTATTGAGAATAACCACTGGCAACAGTACTAAACAGCACTTATATTCACAAAAGCCTTAGCACCTCAGCTACACATCCTTCCTGATGTCCATTATATGTGTAGTATATTAAACATAGCACTGTGACTTCCAGGTATGTCAGTGCAGAGCAGTGGGTGTCACTGACATGCTTAGCAGTTGGCACTGCAGTTATCTGCACATGGCCTTGTCAAAGACAGCACTGCACCTACGGCACTACAAGACAACTGCCAGGAGAATGTGCTGGCCAGATCCTGATAGTATTAACCACACGTACATATAGCTCCTTGTCCCCTGCATGTTGTGGATAGGAAACATGTTTTCATGTGTATTGGTACAGCCCTGCCAATGTGTGCTATGCTGCTATTTCTCCTGCAAACATACATGTTACTGCATTTTTGTGGGTATATGGGGGAGGGCACACCTGTCAACTGTACACATTTGCAGAGACTGTGCTGATATTTGCTTTATATTTTGATTCCATTTACCATACTATTGTGCCCTGTCTTGGGTACTAGAGGCATATCAGTAAAGAGCACAGGTCATATTGTAATGACATACATTTGAGTTTCAGACTTCTTACCCTTCATGGCCTTACTGCAACTGCGAGTCCTGCTGTGCTATCAGTGTGTGAGTCTGTAGGGGGGTAATTCAACATTGACGCCATTTTGGGTGTGAGGGGTGGGTATGGGACCCCACACTGACATCCATGCATGTGGCCTATAACCTCTCAGTTAATTGTCCCCACACATTTAGTGCAGTGGGATTTACCACCTTGGGTACTACTGCATTCTGTGTCAAGGCCAGTTTTGGCCAGACATTTCCTGGTGTCCCACATAGCTGTCAGTTGTGTGTCGCTATCCCAGGAGGCTACCCCATTCCCTTGCTTGCATGCAGCATTACCATATATATACTAGCAAAACATACTAATCCATTCATTATTGTTAAGAAGACTGACTTACCTTGTGCCTGCAGCAATTGTGAAGATGGTGCTTGGGGGCCACCTATGTTGGATGCACACAGTACACTGCCTATACATGGTAAGTTACCCTACTAGTTAGAGGTAATGTGGACAGGTAATGCGGACGACTCTACTTTAATCTGCACCACCTCCTCCTCAACTGAGCTTATGATCCTAACCCAGAATAATTTCAATGATGTAGAAAAATGGTTCACAAACCATCAGCTTCTGTTAAACCCCAACAAAAGTAAGCTGCTAATCATATCCCCCACTTGTAAATCCTCCTCACCATTTTTCACTTTAAGTTCCAACAATGGCATAATTATATCCCCAGATACTCACACAAAACTCCTAGGTGTCACAGTTGACAATACCTTAAAATATGATACCCATGTCAATCAAACCAACAAATCTGTCAACATAAAATTGGACTCCCTCTACAGGATCAAACCTTTTCTCACTCCATTTGCAAGAACTACTATCGCTCGATCCCACTTACTATTTACCCTCCTCTATACCTCCCCCCTTTTCAGTAACTTGAATAAAGCCACCCTTACCAAACTTGCTAACTGTTACAACCATATTGCTAGATTTGCTACAGGTACAACCTCTAGGACCCACCATTGTATCAACCTAACTCAACTAAGATGGCTTGAATGGCCCAGTCTTCTCTGATACAACCAACTTGTAATAGCCCACAAAATTCTAAACCAACCCGAAAAAAACACCAGCACTAAACAAGATCATTAAACCATACAGCAACCTGAGGTCATTGCGTTCTGCTGACAGACTACTGGTGCAAACATTTAGAGCATAAATGTGGCTGGGGAATATCTATTCACCAACTCAGTAGGCAAAACTTGGAATTTGCTGCCTGCCAAACTTACTCACCTACCCTCCTTAACCCAGTTCAAAAAAGGCTCAAACTACACTTCAAATTGCACTGGCAATGTTCCTGCTCAAACCCTGACTAACTACCACCCACTGATCTTGGAAACTCTGCCTAATCAAGTCAATCATAGACTCTAAAAAGTGTCTGAACTCTTTAAGGGATGAAACCCTTAACTGTGTGTATTTATTAATGTCTGATACTTAAGCTGCTTTATCTGATTATGTCAACAATGTTTTATCTATGTTTGTAACCCTACTGAAGACTGCATATTACACTTGCTTCTAAATGGTTCTACTGTTCCTAATGTAAATGTACTCTGCTAACTTTTCTCCCTGGGCCTCCGCTGAAAATGGACATATATCCAGTCGGACCTTCCCGGTAAAAACTGGAAAATAAAAATAAAATAAATAAAATAAAATAATAAAATAATGTGATGTGTGTGTTATCCATTTTACTGTGTGTGTGAGTCAGAGAGAGGTGTCAGCCCCTGGGGTCCCTACAGTGTCAGCATGTGTGCTATGCATTGCCTCTTTTCCAAGGCCTGAGCATACTGGGCACACCTCTGTCTGCCTACAGGAGCAGGCTCAGGGGCCTCCTCCTCTGCATCCCTCTGTGCCTGTGGGGACATTGGCAATGGTGGTGGGCTGTGTGGCCCTTCCCTGTGCTGTTCCTGCTGCAGCTGTTTCTGCAGGTTCATATTGTGTAGCATGGCACATGCTATGAACATGTGCACACATGTGGCTGGAGAGTACTGCAAGGCTCTACCAGATATGTCAAGGCAGCGGAACAGTGACTTGAGCAACCCAAACACATGCTCTATAATGATCCTGGTTTGTGTGTGTGCCTCATTATGGGGATCTTGTCTGTGCGTGTGCATTTCTGATAGATGTCATCATCCACAGCTCCAGTGCATAGCCAGCAGCCCCCAACAGATGGCCATATGGGATGCCCCCACTGGCAAATGCCTGGTACAGAATGCCAGATGTGGGAGTCATGCTAGCTTCCAGGGCTACCAGCACACACACATTTATGATAATGCCCTGGGCATTGCACGTGACCAGGCAGTTGATGGAGGAGAATCCCTTGTTGTTTATGTAGATCCTACCCTGTTCACTGGGTGGTGCTTTGATGTGGATGTGCATGCAGTCTATTGCATCCAGTATCTCTGGGTATTCTGCTTCACAGTGGAAGAGACACATATTGCTGGTCCTCTCCTCATGGGTATTCTAGAAGTAAATGTGCTCACCAGCATGTGGTAGCATGGCATCCAGGAACTGGTGGAGTATCATGGATGCAGATGCCTGTGAGACCCCCATGATGTCCCCAGTAGGTCTTTGGAAAGTACCTGCAGCTAGAATTTTTAAGGCTACACATACCATGGTATCCACTGGGATGGGTTCCCCTCTGTTGGTTGTAGCTCAGAGTTGAGGCCGGCACAGCTCGGAGATTTGCAGAAGTATGTCTCTGTCCATGCTGTAGCACTCTATCTCCAGATCATGTAGCCCCTGGTAAGTAACTCTCAGTCTGAACATTCTTGTCCCCCTCCTTGGTCTGTGGCAGTTGTCAGCATTATCCTCCTCTCCGCCCTCAGCATCTAGCACATACTGATGGATCAAAACAATGGCAGCCCCTAACATTTTTCCAGTTAAAATTCTTCCGCATGTGTACACCAATGGTGCAGAGTTTGTGGGGAAAAACAGACTGTAAGGTGTTTGCATAGTTTATACTGTTGTGCTGCAGATTCTGCCTGTATGATTGGCTGATTATGATACATTCCACCTGGTACCTATGTAATTTGTTCGTGATTGCTTTTATTCTGCTACTTTCCTTTTTTTCTTTTTTTTCTCTTTCCATTTCTGCCCTTTTTAAGCCCTAAGATGCACTGCACAAATGTAAACAGTCCTGCTATTTCTTTTTTTTTTGTTTGTTGGTTCTAGACCTGGTGCATGCTGCACATACATGTTTAGCTAATGTAAACATGAAGAAATGGCACTCCCTGGATACAAACACACCCTTCATTTCATGGAATAAGTCAGTACAGCGTCAGACACACCCCCTTGCTTAGCTGTGCTTAGCTAAGCTTATCTGGGTGTCATATGGCTCCAGTTTGCTTACACCATGCATGACACACACCCTTTTCATGTCTGTTGCTCCTCCTACTTACATGATCATGTTATAGCACCTACATGGTTAGGTGCAGTTTGGTACTTAGAAGATTTTTGTGATTCAATAAATTTCCCCTCATTTGCATACCCCACTGCCTCTGCCTTAGTCCATAGTTACTGCACTACCCCAGAGCCTTTCCCCTTAACAACCACTGTTCCCTGGTATTGTTTTGATTCTGCATGCCATAGACTATAATGGCAAAATGTAGATTTCCATTAAAATTGGGTTTTCACATTTTTTTTTTATATTCAGCACAATCCCATTTTCGCTCCACTGCCCTATGGTTAAACAGCTGAGATCGGCCAAAAAAAAAAAAAAAAACTTTTATTTTTAGAAAAATTAAACACTTTTCCATGTCATTACCCATATATTTAGCCATTGGCATGCCTAAAGATTATAATACATGCTTTTTCTTGAGCTGTCATGCCTCCGTTTTCATTTTTGCAGAAATGTATTTGGCTACTAGCCGAACACATTTCTGCAACTAACACTATTCTTGCACGGGTGCCTGCCTCCTTGTTGAAACGCTAGTTCACCTCATTTGCATGGTTTTCACCAGCAGATGAGGTAATTAGCATTAGGCAGTGGTGTCTGTGCAGGAATAGTGTAGGTAGGGTCATGCACGTGAAAACAATAGTTTACTGGATCGCTAAGCGGTCATATTCAGTGCAGGAGTGGCTACACTGTTCCTGCACAGAGAAATTAGCTTATTGAATCCTGGGGTATATTTATGCTACTTACCAACAAATAAAGCAGAAAATTACACATAGCATGCACAAAACACATAGACTAACAACATGTAAACATACCCTGGTCCATCTAAAGGAATCACCCAAAATCTAAATCTAGACTTGGTTTAGCAAACAAAACTAAATGGAAACATGGATCACATTTCTGTTTTGATAAAGTATAAAATAATTCTAGATGCTGACACCTCAGAAAACACTACCCACCTAAACTGGACCATTAGAAATGAAATGCATTATTTTTAGAATAAAAAAGAGTTAACATTTAAACACTAAATAAAAAATAAAATGCTAGCTACAACCAGTCAGTCATGGAAAAGCATTACTGACAAAAGGGATCTGCCTTAAATAATATTAAACTAACACATCCCAGCATGACCCTCACTATGCTAGTAAACTAATTTATTAAATGAAATAACACTCCAAAAAAAAAAAAAAAAAAAAAAAAGAGGTAGAATACTGTCACTCATGAACGACTACTCAATTCATGAACATGTGTGAAACTAAATTAATATCCATTAATGTAGGCAATAAGTGTAGCCCATTGTAATCAGTTGAAAACATTCTCTGGGATACAGGCATAACCTCACTACAGCCAAAATTATCTGTTTCTGTGATCACAGACAAAGTGAATCAGAGACACATTAGCCATGATGAGTTAAGACCTAATTATCAGCACCCATAATTACTGCAAGTGTGAATCAGCAAATCCGCACTTTTTTAAGGAAAGCTCCTCAGGCAGCCCATGTATAGAGGGGGGGGTCCTATAGCATGCTATAATCTGATAGCTGATCCTGTTTAGTGAAATTTGAATCTCTCTAAGCTGCGTTTGTGGGTCTCTAAGTATCCTTCTCAAAGTAATACGGTTTCTAACAACTACGGATGTGCCACCACAGTTTCCATTAGGTCTAAATGAGAAGTAAGCATAAAACCTAGGTAGTGAGGAAGTACTGTCTAGGATTTTGGACAAGATTTCTGTAACAACACATACATGGATGGGCTCCAAATGCAGGAGGGCTCCTGTTGGTTTAATTTCTCCAAGTATTTTGGGTTTATTATATCATGATGGTGATTTGAGCCCATTCCTAAGTCAAAATATGATTACAGTTCATGAAATTAGTACTGTTTCAATCATTGGTATTAGCCGAAAGTGCTCTTCATAGCACCCACAATGTGCCCAGTAATTACTCCTGCTGCAATCCATACGGAGTTTCATGTATCGGTAACATATCTAAGTATGATTGTAAATTCTTTTTTTTTATAAGACTTTTTCCTACTGCTACTACTGGAAATGTCTGGGTATCCTCCTTTGACATTGCCCTCATTTCTGTCTGCAAATCCTGGTATTTTATGACTTTGTGTCTCTGTGTACATAAGACACTATAATCGCTGGGCGTAGCAATTTCAGTGATCAATGCTACTTTTGTCTTCTTTTCATGGACTACTATATCTGGTTTTCTCACATCTATTTTTTGAACTGTTGGTAATGAGTGATCCCATGTTTTCAAAGCTTCTCAGTTACTTTAGTATTGCAACGTTTGTACAATCCACACAAAAACACTACTAGGTTTGCCAACAAAATCTTAAAAACATTTAAAAGATGTGGCTTGTAAAAAGTCAATATGCAGAGGACAGTTGCCACAGTACTCAGGTTTGTGATAAAAATGTTGAACATTTAATGAAAATAAAAAACAGATTCAGTACTTTCGTTCCTTGGCCTGGAACTTGATCAGAGTATGTGACCCAATTACATCATAATCTTTTACATAAATTATTTTAAAGAAGCAGCTACATGTTATCCCAAATAGTTGATCATATTTAGAACTCTGACAAAGTCTTTCAATAAATAATATAAACAATTATTTGTCTCATATTTAAATAATTTAACTTGATTACATATTCAATATTAAAAAATGAGAAATAAGGCACATCTTTTAAAGATTTTAAGATCTTGTAGGCAAATCTAGCAGCATTTATTGAGTAGTTTGTTGTTTCTCACAGCATATGCCAGGTTGAGTTATCAGTTAGTAATGTTTGTACAATCCTAAATGCAACAGTCTTCCACGTTATTATGCCTTTCAGTATACAGACATTCTGCCATATTATAGCAATAACCCACGCCTGGGTGTGGGTAATGCTAAATTTACCCACGGTTGGCGTGGTTTGGTCCCGAGGGCGAAGCCCGAGGGTCCAAACAAAGCCAACCGTGGGTAAATTTAGCATTACCCACACCCAGAAGTGGGTTATTGCTATTATACCATGACATTATTTAAGAAAAGAAACTATTACTTTTCTTAAATAATGGCATAGTATAATGCCTGTTTGCTGCCCTTCCGCAGATGTCTGGCATCCGCGGCAGTTCTGATGTACTGCGCGCCTGCGCAGTACATCAGAGCTGTGGGTAAAAGCAACGGAGAAAGCAAGATCTCCGTTGCTTTTTTTTTAGTGTTTCGCTATGTTAAATGAGTTTAACATAGCGAGACAGTTTTAAAATAAGCAACGGAGATGTCCGTTGCTTATTTTAAAACTGTCTCGCTATGTTAAACTCATTTAACATAGTGAACACTAAAAAAGCAACGGAGATCTTGCTTTCTCCGTTGTTTAAAACATGTCTGCTATGTTAAATGGGTTTAACATAGCGAGACAGCTTTAAAATAAGCAACGGAGATGTCCGTTGCTTATTTTAAAGCTGTATCCCCTTGTTAAACCCATTTAAAATAGCCAGGCAGCGTTTTAAAGCGAGTTATACTAATGGAAAAAAGTCCGGGCGACCGGACCTTTTTCCATTAGTATAACTCGATTTACAATGGGCACGCTGGCCAATCAGCATGCACGTTTTGGGGGGGGTCATGGTATAATAGTGTATTACACCCGGCAACAGTGAGTGCAACTGTTTCTAGTCATATTTTACAGATCCTGCATTTGTCTGTTGCTTTGTATTCAATGGACTTTGTAAACCAACATTTATATAGTCCAGTATTCTGGGTTACTATAACTCTCAAATGTCCAGATTTTTGCAGAATGTCCAGATTTTTGCCTCATATATTTGGTCTGTTTCTCATAAAACTGTGATTTTCAGACTTCACATCCTTCAGAAAATTCATGCTAATTCTACTTTCTAAGTTTGTAAGAGCAATATGTGGGCCTTTGTCCCCCATTATTTGTGGCTTCGTCCAGATTTTTTTCGCTAAGAGGTAGAAAGGTATGTGGGTTGCTAATACTAATTTTTCATCTTTTAGTTTAAATTCACCATTCCTTAACCATTCCTGCATCACATGATTGACATGAGGTTGGTCCAGAACTTTTCTACACTTGCAATTATATTTATGCATTTTCCACATTTCTTGTCTTCTCATCTGATCCTTCTCTTTATATTCTTTCTTTTGTTTTTTAGCACATTCAGTTGCTGCCTGATTTTGTCCACTCCTGTTTGGTGCCCATTCCCACTAACACCAATATGCTTCTGTTTAACTAAGCAAGGAAGTCATCTTAGATTTGTTCTCTTAATGTTTCAAAACCTTCACTATGTTTGGGATTGGTGAGGTCAGCAGATATGCATGCACTCCTACAACTGCAAAGCTATACTTGTAATCATTTTCAGAGAAGCTCATCCCTCCTTCAGAATGAGGAATATATAATCGGGGTTTACACTGATTTTTATATACTATTTGATAAGCATGAAGTCGTTTTCATGTTTTCCTTTCTAACTGATCCAGTACCTTTTGGGGTGAGTCAGTCACTCCAAAACTGTAAGTTAGAACAAGAAGCTCTAAGCTCCTCACCATATGATAATTTGGTATGGGCATGTGCAGAGTGAGGTGTAGGTGAATGATTTTTGCTTCATATTTTTGGTCCGTTTTTCCTAAAATTATGGTTTTCTGACAAATGAGTGGCAAATCATTAAAGACGTGTGTTTCAGACTTCATACACTTCTTCATGTTTGTGTCTTTCGGCTTTTCCCGGTTAGGGGTCGCCACAGCGGAACTCCGGTCCACTAATGATTGGCAGTTGATTTTTGCATAACAGCTTGCCAGGCCTGACGCACAACCTTCAACGAAGGTACACCCATTCACACATGTCTCCACGCAGAGGACGCTCTAGCTGAGAATTGAACCGGACAGCATCTTTCTGCAAAATCGATTATTCTAACAACTTTCTAAGTTGTGCAAGCAGTATTTAAAATGTATCCTTATTTTGGGGGCTTTGTCTCACTTTTATTTATGGCTTTGCCCAGATTTCTTGCTCTAAGAAGTTGAGAGGTATGAGTGAAAGAACCAATAAAAAGGAAGCTAGAGCTCCAGCCAATACTGCCCAGCCCCAGAAACAGCATCAAATTATTCTATGCTACAGAGCAAACACTCCTACTCTCAGTAACTTTGCATCCTGAGAAGAATACCAGCTGAAACTGCAATTAAATGCAAAAGTGTGAAAAGTAAGTAGAGAGGCATATAGAGAACACTTTGTTTAACAAAATGGAGATGCTGTCTATCACAAAGCAGACAGGTGATTATAAACACAATATAACCAACTATCAGTTTAACATACTAAAACTATAATTTAATTTTAAAAAGGTCATAAAAAAGTGATAAATTACAGGTAGAACACTATTTTAACAAGAGAGAGGTACAGTTTAATGCAAAAACAGCCAGGTAACTGTTTCAAATGTGAAGTGTGCAACTTAAGTCAGACAAAAATTAAAACATTGCAAAATGTTATAACATTTGTAAAATAAGCTATAGAATACAGAAAACGTGAAATGGCATGACTAATTAGCAAGGACTACTCCCATGGAATGCCTCGTTAGCATTTGTGTTAGGCCACAGAGAAGGCCTGTTGTGGTGTTACACCACTTCCTGGTACAGTACTGCGGCAGGGCCGATACTGAATCAGAAATTATTATTACATGGGGTAAAACAGGCTTACTGCTCATGGTAACCTTTCTGAATTCTGCCCACTGCCATAGATCTTAATCTCTTAACAGGTCAATATGGAACACAAGCCATAATAATGTGTGACAAATGGCAAAAATGTGGAACACCCTATTTTTGCACTGCATGGAAATGTAACCTTTCCGGGGTGCATGGTTGAAGTGGTCTTTCAACAAAAAGCATACTGTACATTTATGCTATCAAATTCGATTATAAAAAATCATATTATTCTATTTCACTTATAAAGTTAGTAGAAAAACACATTTTGCATCAGTGTGTATTTTCAGAAGTAAAAGTATGATATTCGAATGTTTTACGCTTTGCATAAACATACATTTTATGAACAGAATGCATGATGCCGTAGTGTTAGGCATTGACTGACTAATGTACACTGGTTTATCAGTAAAATGTAAACTTTTACAATACATGGGGCAAAACTATGAGGCAAAATTAGGGACACTTCAGAAGTATATGTGTGTGTATACATATATATATATATATATAGAGAGAGAGAGAGAGAGAGATTGATATAGATTAGACATAGATATATAGATTATATATATATATATATATATATATATATATATATATATATATATATATATATTAAAACACACACACACACACACACACACACACACACACACACACACACGCACACACTCATATATATATATATATATATATATATATATATATATATATATATATATATCTCAGAAAAGCCCCCATGCTGCAGCCATAGTAATAAATCAGAACAAAACATTTGGAGATTACTGCCTCATAGCTCCCAATATTTTTGCCAAATAATCTGGGAGAAGATCAAGCATAATGGGAGACAGCGGTGCATTTTTAATACACTATTTTAATTCACTTATATAGAAATATATGATTAATGTCTGATATTGAGTGTAACCATTAGTGATGCAGCAGAAAAATAAAAATGTTTGCAAGGCACAGGGCAAAAATCAGAGAGGGTTTAAAGGCATACCTAAACATTTTAAAACAGCATCGTCCCCCTTCCTCAGAATACAGCCTACCCCTGATAATACCCCAGAACATCTTCTGCAAAAAATAGCTTTCAATTTCTCTGTTCAAGAATCAAGGACAAAACCAAATGTTATGATGGACAGCTGGCCTACAACCAGATACACTTTAGTGCATATTATCCACTCGTGGTTATATTATAGTTCACTCAGAAGATTATTAGAGCAATGCATTTTGTATCAGAATGTATTTTCTGAAAAAAATGTCTGACATTAACTGTCTGTCAGGAATTTACAAATAAAACTAAAACTTTTAGGAGGGATGGGGCAAAACTAGGAGGCAAAATTTGGGATAGCTCAGAACAGATATGCTTTTATATACATTTCAGAAGAGCCCCTTACCTCAAATTGCTATAACTTAAATTAGCAGGATCGTTAGACATCCTTTGCACACAATCCAACCAATTCCAGCAGGCTCAAGCACAAGATAAAAATAATAGATAAATAAATAGTCCACAGTGAACAGGGCTGCAGAAATGGGTCATCTTAGCTCCAAATCACAGCTGCAGCTTCTGGCAGTAGCATTATATCCAGCACTCACAAATTACAGCAGACAACCAAACAAATGAGGTAGATCCTTTAATTAAAGCCACTCTTTTCTGTATTGCCTCCAGATTTAAAATCCATTGTGAAGTATTAATGCACTCCTTCTTTCTCAAAGAAAAAAGTGCCCTGTTACGCCAATTTTCAAAATATCCCAGTGGCATCAAAAAAACTGGCAGAGTGACGACTGGCTTCTTTACCTGAGGACATTTGCTCTGTAATTGGCCCCATTCTCTCTCTTTCTCTCTATCTCTCTCTTTCTCTATGCTAACTGGTTAAAATAAAATTACAACTTCTGAACCACTTGGAGAATGGAAAGCGGAACCACCACCCTGCGATACGGAACAGTGGAACATTGCTTGTATTCTATTCCAAATGCAAATTGCTAAACATAATGTGGTGCAGTTGGACAGTAAATTCACTACTTAATATAAAATGGGTTCTGCCCAGTTGGACTTTCCCGGTAAACAAAACAAAGTAAATAAATAAAATAAGCAAATAAATAAAGGCACATAAAATGGTTAAATGGATAAATGGAATATGTCTGTTTCTGGTTTACATGATTCAAGAAATATCTTGTGCTGTAAAATCTGAGAAGGTTAATGATTTCTGGCAAACATTATTCCCTAACGTGCAATCAACACACAATATTCCATGTATCACTCACCATATCCCACATATTCGGTGTTTATTGCACTCCTTCACTGTTGTCTACAATTAAAATGAATATATTTATAACATGAGGAAGTAGATCACCAAGCCTCAATGGCCACTCCACGTGAGTGGGTTCACCTCTTACACCCCCTTACATCTGTTTAAAAAGAAATACAACCTAAATTAAAACCTGTTTCCCTTCTCAATGTCTTGTACATCTTCATCTTTGTTTAATAAATGACAACTCTGATTTGTTGAATTCTACGAAACGGGCTTTGTCAACTAAATGGTTCATGACTCATGAGTCTTGCCAACATAAATCAAACACATTTGCAGAGTGATTATTATTATTATTACTATTATTAGTACTATTATTATTATTATTACTACTATTATTACTATTATTATTACTATTATTATTATTATTATTACTATTATTATTATTATTATTATTACTATTATTATTACTATTATTATTACTATTATTATTATTATTAATATTACTATTATTATTATTATTATTATTATTATTATTATTATTATTATTATTATTATTACTATTATGACTAACACTGTTGCAATATACTTCATTGCAGCTACTACCTGAGGAACAGTTGTTTTTTTTTGTTAAGCTGGAGAATATTTTCATTCAGATACAGGCAGTAACTAGAGGCACCCAAGTAACATCATGGCTGGGTGTATTATGATAGTCTTCTGCCAGGATAGTGTGCCAACTGCCTTGTCTGTCCACTTCATGCAACAGTAGGTGGCAACTGTTTTTGACAGCCTACATCAGGCTTAACAGTTAATGGCATGGAGGCATGGTTTTCAGCTTCTTAGCTCAAGAATCATTGAAAAGGCAAAAATAATGAGGGCAAGGTCCCCATATCAGGACTGGATTTGAAATATTACTCTTTTTTACTTAGACAGCTGCTAGAATAACAGGGTCTACATTACCATGCTTTTGCTGAAGGACATGAATTCTGAAAGTCAAATGTCTGTCATTATTTAGTGACTGCAGTCCTAAAGAATTTGCCAGAAAACCACAGATTTTATGAGGTGCAGACTAAAAATGTAGGGCAAAATCAGAGACAGTTGAGAGCTTTGCTTGGAAGTTACTGTATGTCAAAGGAAGCAATTTTTTTTGAGCATTGTTAGAACAGTAGTGCAGTGCAGACAACAGCAGAATGACTTGTCAGAATTAAATTAAAATAAAAAGCAAACAAAATAGGCCACCACATAAAATCTACAAGTACAATAAGCCCCATCAGGGTTTTCTGAGTAAACACATTGTATTATGTTATTAGTTTTTATAGCTGTAGATCCCAGTACCTTCTCTACCTGGGTAGCAGAAAATCATACCTGATAACTAAGGAGTCTGACAGACCTCTCCCCCAGTAATGCATCTTTGACATCTACAGCAGGTAATCTGTGCAGTTTAATCAGATCATGATATAACACATCATTTGTTAGAAGAGTGTGTCTTTCTTCAGTAACAGCAACAAATGCACTAGTGCAGTTGTGGTTTTATTTATTTATTTCATTTTGGTACACAAGTGGGTGTTGCTGACCCTTGGAGATTTCAGGGAAGAGCTTGTGACATTTGGATGTAAATGCACAAAGATAATCAATAGTTCCTAAATGCAAACATGATTTATGGAACATTAGGAATGAAAGATGTTGTCCATACAGAATGCACAAAAGTTTATACATATAATAATCAATGGAGATAATTATACACAACATGTAAACCTGTTTTCTTACATGATAAGAAACAGCACAGCTGTGATGCAACAGTGATGCAACTGCCATTGGTTGTTGGGATAGGGACTGGCTGTTACATGACCCCAACAGAAAAAGTGAATATCATAAAATAAATGAATACAGTTGCAATGGCACTTCTTAAGACAGAAGTGGTGAACTTCATGACACCCATGCAGATGGACGATACTGTTACGACTACTGAATCCTACACAATTGCACTTTATAAGCACTTACACGAGTGCACGGATCATGCTATCCCAAACACAACCAAGACACTATCCTCCAAAAAAAGGAAGCCAATCTGGTGGTCCCCTGCCATAAACAAACTGTACAACAGAAGGAAGAAACTGTTGCAAAAGAGAGTAAAATCCCATGAGTGGAGGAGCTCCCTGGTCAGCCTCAGTAAGAAGTTGCGATCCCTGATAAAATCCTCCAAAGCTAGTTACAAAAACAAAATCGCCACTGATTCTAAAGACAACCACAAAGCATTCTATAGCTATGTCAAGAATCTCAATGGCAACACTCAGATCTGCTCTGAGTTACAGCACAATGGCACTAAATATGCAGACCCAACTGATATTGCCAACATCCTGGCAGATAGGTTCAGTGCTAACTTTACCCCCCTCTCACCCCCTAAACAGCCCATCTCTATACCGGAAGAATACAAAGTTCCTGTAATCACGGCTCCACAGGTAAAAACCACACTCTCCAAAGCCAAGAACACAGCATCCATGGGAGCAGACAACATCCCAGACTGCGTTCTACATGAACTACAGAACGAACTGGCACCCCACCTAAATACCATGTTCAGTCATAGCCTCACCTCAGGCTTTGTGCCTGCTGAATGGTGCACAGTGACGGTTATCCCACTCCACAAGGGGGGAGCCACCACGGACCCTGGGAACTACCGCCCCATTAGCCTGACGAGCCTGGTCTGCAAGGCCATGGAATGTATCATCATGGAACTTATAAACAAAGACATTGGAAATCTCCAAACTCTGGACCCCACCCAGTTCGGGTTTGTAAAAGGCAGATCATGCCTCCTAAACCTGATAGACTACTTTGAAGCAGTCATCAAAGCTGTAGACGAGGGTAAGGTGGTTCACACAGCCTATCTAGATCTTGCCAAGGCTTTCAACACCATCCCCTACTCTGGAATTATAGATAAACTCACTAAACTAGGTATAAATCCCTATGTCACAAGATGGGTTGCCAACTGGCTCACTGACAGAACCCACACTGTGAAAATAGCAGACTCCAAATCTGACTTCAGACCAGTGACAAGTGGAGTACCACAGGGTTCAGTCTTGGGTCCTCTTCTGTTTGGTATCTACTTCTCTGAAATACAGGCTAACACAGAAGGTCTTTGGCTAAAGAAGTTCGCAGATGAATGCAAACTAGGAGCCATAATCAAAACTCCTAACAATGTGGACATCCTAAAAAAGGGCCTCACTGAGACAGATGCCTGGTGTCAAAGCCATGGCCTCAAGCTCAATGCCAAAAAATGCATTGTCATCCCCTTTGGTAAAAACTCTGTACCCATGAACTGCAACATAGGTGGTAGTATACTTAACACTGAAAGTGCGATAACAGACCTTGGGACACAGGTGGACAGTAGTCTCTCCTTTGATAATCACATCACCACAGTAGTCAGGAAATCCTTCTACGTGGCACACCTCATCACAAAAGGTTTCTCATCCAGAAAAAAAGAGGTCATTGTTCCACTCTACTCATCACTCATTAGACCCATTATAGAGTACAATGCCCCTTTAGGTATGTACCTCACAAGACATCTACAACAACTGGAAAGACCGCAGAAATACCTCACAAAGAGGATTACCGGCCTCAAACAGATGCCCTATGCAGTCCGTCTCAAAAAACTCCAGCTTTACTCCATCGCATATCGCCTACTCAAAGGTGATCTCTGCCTAACATACAAAGCTATGTCAAACCCAGAACTGTTAGACATGCTCCAATTAAAGAAATCCCAATCCCCATGAGCTACACACTCTAGGCACCTAAACCTTGTCACCACAATAAACATAACATGCTGGAGGGATAGATTCCTGTCCCAGAGACTTTCCATACTCTGGAACAAACTACATATCTATATCAAACAAAGCTCCTCATTAGCACTCTTCAAGAAAAATCTTGATGATTGGATGGGAAATAGGAAATTCACCCCAGGGATCACTTTTGTGGCTCTGCTCGACAGTGGCACAGGAAAATAATTTTCATGGGTGGCAAAAGCCAGGGTACCTTTTTGGCTGGGCTTGTATAGCCCCTAAGGCTGATAGCCTAGTACCTACCTATGAACCTACAAGCTTACTACATGGCTTTGTATACTATATATTTTGTTGCAATGTTTCTTTGCAGGTTATCTGTCAGTGTATGGCACTAATTGTCACTACCTATTTCTGCCCACAACACATTGCCCTATTCATATTATTTATATGTAATATAATTATAAATACATGCCACAATGTTACATGCAGTGGCCTTGGGCACTGTTTAGTCATTTCTGTATTCATTTACTTGTTCATTCATTTATTTTATGATATTTACTTTTTCTGTTGGGGTCATGTAACAGCCAGTCCCTATCCCAACAACCAATGGCAGAAAACATTCCTGGACTGGATACCAGTCTGGCTTATTCTTATTCACACGGTCACTCCTGCACACTACTCACTCTGGGCAGTTTTGAGGATTCCATATACCATTATACTTTTTGGTTGTGGGAGAAGATTGGAGCATCCAGCAAAATTCCACATATGCCTAGGAAAAACATGCAGACTTAACACAGAACCCCACCATCACCTCCAAGAACAACATTAGAGAACTAAGGTTTGTGAGGTAGCATTACTGATTACTGTACTTTTATGCTGCCGGTCACTCGCATACCCCACTGCACTTCACCATTCCCATAAAGGAAATTAGTATTCAAATCATCTTCTTATATATTTGCCTAAGCAATTTTGAGCCTCTGTAGGTAGAGACAGAGCCTGGCCTTACTATAAAAACAGACTTGCATTATAAAAATAACCCTTATACTAGATACAGAAAAGCCTGCTTCAATGGCCTTGTCTGAGAAATGCATTATCTTCTTACATTATTTTTATAACTGCCCACTGCTTCTACTTGGAAACAAGCCATACTCTGCCTTCAGAGCAGGAGTTTTAATTCATAACAATCTGCACTTCTGTATTTTCACTAGAATCCTTAACAGATTTGTTTGCATGTGTGTTCCACCTTCATGAACTTTAAATGAGAAAAGGTGTCCTTACAAAATGAATTCATTTATACCAAATTTGATCAGGTTTTATGATCCAATATGCTAAGTATCCATGAAGTAAAAACAAACTTTATTTGTTTACCTGTTCTGTGCCTACATCCTAGGAATATCATGTTCTAATCCCACAAGAAATAGATATCCTTTCCTATATTCTTTTGTAAACTGTAAAAAAGATATTTTTTCTAGTCTAGTCATATATAGGCACACAACCTGACTTCAAGCAACGGTGTAGTATTTCTGTTGTGCAATAATGTCAGTTTGAATAAGGCATTGCCGACTTTCAAGTTATACTCTCTTTTCTGGTTATTTAATTTTTATTTTATCTATTTGTTAATCAGTAAACCACCTGGCCACAAGTGTCCCTTTTTATGTGAACCCAAAAGTAGTGTCTAGTCAAGTGAATTTCACAAATTCATACAGTAAGCAAACGTTAAGTCAAAGGAAAAGGAACACTGTACAAGTGACAACAGGAAACAACCATAGTAACTGTCAGGGTTCATGGGAGTCAAGCCCCATGAGACAGAATCTATACTTCTGGCTAATTCTGATTTCCAGCTGCAGAGGTAAAATACATTTTTCATCTCTGTACTTATGTTATCAGGCCACCTTTCTTTTAAATATATCTCACTCTACCTTACCACCACAAAACTGCTCTGAGAATGTGTAGCCTGAAATGTATTTGTGATATGCTACTCCCACAAAGCAGTGACCTCAGACAAAGAGATGTCATCATAGTTACTGAACCTAAATGTATATTTATTTATATCTGTTTTACTTTGCTAATCTTATAAATCCCAAAGAGCCAACAAACTTTTTCACAGGTGTATCATGCTCCTCATAAAATTTGTGGTTTTCTGGCAAATCACTGGGATGATCTGAGAATTAAAGTCACTAAATAATGATATGCATTTGAGTTTAAGACTTCATATCCTACAGAAAATGTATGTTAAAACAAACCCTGTTACTCTAGCAACTTTCTAAGTCTATAAGAGCAATATTTAAAATATGTCCCTATTTTTGGGCCTTTGTTCCCCCGTTTTGTCAGACTTCGTCCAGATTTCTTGCACTAGGAGGTTGAGAGGTATGCTCCTGTCAGGTGCTCTCCAGTGGAGAAACTTTAAAAGTAAAATGCTTGAATAGAGGTTCCTAGGAGCTATGTAATTAGAAGGTTTAGCCTTTATTATATTTATCACAAGAGGGAGAGAATTTCCTTAATATTTTGAAGCAGTTTCCCTTACCGTTTCTTTAAATAAATATATCTGACTGCACTGGCCTCTTGCTGAAGTGTTCATTATGTGGTTGACATGTCTTGTATCATCAAAATATAGAAGTTTTAGGATAAATGAACAGAAGAATGATTACTGGCATATTTGGAAATCAAAACAATATACTATACCCAAATAATGTGTTGCTCGTGTGGCACATGGTGGCTATGAAAATGGAAAAATTAATATCAAACTGAAGCCTGCTCGACAGTTGATTGCAAAGTAGCCTTCTGTCTTTATGTAGTGTTTTTAAGAAATAATTTATTGGGTTACAGTTATTTGATTTTCATTAATGTTAGACTAGTAAAATTATTTTTATTAAGCATGCGTGCACATCATCCTTCATTTGTAGTAATATATAAATTCCTGATCTTCTATAATTTTAAAAATACATTGCATCACACAAAATCTAAAGAAGACTTCTTTACCAAATGTATCCGTATTCTTCATTTTCGAATAGTATATTTACTTGTGTAAAAGTGCAAGCATTTCTCATGTATTGACAGCTTTTGTGATCATATTTTATTTTAATTGTATGGCATGCTGCAATGTTGTAAAAATCACAGTTGGCTAAGACGTCAGGCAACACATTAACTTTTCTACACTGGAGGGAGAAATGTTAATTCCATGTCTTAACATTTTTTAATTAACTTTGAATTGTTAATAGCTTATCATTAAACAAGTCATTCTGCTGTTCCTTGGCTCCCTGCTGCACAACTTGCATCTTGGAGCAATTATTGACTCACACATGCTGCAGTGCATAATACTTTAAATAATTGTACAGCTACATCAAAATTGCCAATAAATGAAAGAAAAAAGGAAAATGCCACTCAATAGTAACTCAAGGCAATGATGTAATGCTCTACTGAAATAAATATTACATAAGGCAATTTAATGAGCAAGCAAACATCCTGTAGTATTTTGCCCAGAAGCTATTACAAAATGAGTTCATGTAACAGAAGTAGAAAAAAAACAAATGTTGTTCATTCTGGTGGCAAACTTGCATTATTATTATAGGTTCATAGGTTCATAGGTTCATACTAGGCTATCTGCCCAAGGGCATTTATAAGCCTAGCCCATAGTTATGTGGCTTTCGCCACCCCTTTAGTTTGAATAAAAACTATGCCTATCATTTTTCTGTGCCTCTGTCAAGCAGTGACACTGAAGTAATCCCTGGGGTATATCTGCAATCTCCCATCCATTGGTCAAGATTCCTCTTGAACAAGACCAGAGAGGTGCTCTGCCTCACATGTACCGGGATTTTGTTCCACAGCATAGGGAGTCTCTGGGTGATGAATCTGTCCCTCCAGCACGTTCTATTTATAACCGTGTCAAGGTTTAAGTCTCCCGCCCTTGTGGTTCTGAGGGATCTAGATTTTTGAGGTGAAGCATATTCATCAAATCTGGGTTTGACATGGCCTTATATGTCAGGCACAGGTCACCTCTGAGCAAGCGGTATGAGACTGAATAGAGCTGGAGTTCTTTCAGTCGGGCAGCATAAGACATATTTTGAGACCCTTTATCCTTTTGGTGAGGAACTTTTGGGGCCTTTCAAGCTGCAGCAGGTGTCTGGTCAGATACATTCGAACGGGCATTGTACTCAATCATAGGTCTAATAAGTGATGAGTACAGGGGACGATGACCTCCCTTGATCTAGATGTGAATCCCTTCATGATCAGGTGGGTGATATAGAAGGTTTTCCTAACTACTTTAGCAACATGAGTGTCAAAGCGAAGGCTACTGTCAACCTGGGTCCCCAGATCTCTGATGACTTTTTCTGTGCTCAGTGGATTGCCACCTATATGGTAGCTAGGGGTAGCCTTGTTTTTCCCAAAGGGTATGACTATGCATTTTTTGGCGTTTAACTTCAGGCCATGGCTCTGGCACCAGTTATCCATTTCTGTGAGGCCCTTCTGGAGGATATCTGTGTCAGATGTGTTTTCGACTATGGCCCAGTTTGCAGTCATCTGCAAACTTTGTCAGCCATAACCCTCCTGTGTTTGCTTGTACTTCAGAAAAGTAGATGCCGAACAAGAGAGGACCCAGGACTGAGCCCTGTGGGACACCACTTGTGACAGGCTTTGAGTCTGACATGGCTCCAGCAACTCTGACCCTGTGGGTTCTGTCACTTAGCCAGTTTGCAACCCATCTTGTGATGTATGGGTTTACATTCAAGCTGATGAGTTTTTCGATGATACCTGAGTGGGGTATTGTGTGAAGGCCTTTGCCAGGTCGAGGTAGGCTGTATGGACTGCCTTTCCTCATCAATGGCCTTGGTGGCTGTCTCGAAAAAGTCAACCAAGTTTAAGAGGCAGGATCTGCCTTTGACAAAGCCAAACTGAGTTGGATCCAAAGTCTGCAAGTTCCCTATGTCTTTATTTATGAGTTCCATTATGATCCTCTCCATGGCTTTGCAGATAAGGCTTGTCAGGCTAATGGCGCGGTAATTTCCAGGGTCTGTGGAGGCACCGCCCTTATGAAGTGGGACCACAGTCGCCGTGCGCCACTCCTTGGGTACGTATCCTGAGGTGAGGCTAAGATTAAACAGCTGTCCTAACTGTGGGTTTAATTCCTCATTGAGTTCATGAAGCACACAGCCGGGGACACCATCCGGTCCCATGGATGCTGTGTTTTTGCCTTAGTGAGGGCAGTTCTCACCTGGGCGTTGGAGATGTTTGGGGGCTACAATCCTCTGGAATAGATATCTCTCCTTTTGGGGAGGGGAGAAGTTTGCACTGAACCTGTCAGCCAGTATGTTGGCAATGTGTGTAGGTTCAGTAATTTTCACATCATTTTGAACTAATTCTGAGCATATCTGGGAGTTTCCTCCTAGGTTTCTAACATAGCTAAAGAAGGCCTTATGATTCTCTTTAGAGTCCTTGGCGATTTTTCTCTCAAAATTTGCCTTGGATGATTTTATGAGAGCTCTTAGTTTTTTACTTATAATGATCAAAGGTGTCTTACCTTTCAAGGATTTTGCTCTATCTTGTAGTAGCTTCCTCCTTTTGTTGTAGAGCTTGTTTATGGCTGGGGTCCACCAGACTGGACGCTTGCCTTTGGTACAGAGAGTCTTAGTTTTGTTTGGGATTGCCTGATCCATGCAGTCCTGTAGGTGCTGGTAGAAGGCATTTGTAAGTGATTCAGCGGTTTGAGTAATGTTTACCACTGGCTCAGGGGCCTTAAAGGAGACCACACTAGTTTTTAGAAGTGTGAAATCGGCTTTTGAGAAGTTTTTCACTGTGGTCTTTTTGTTTCAGGTGGGGCGGGATGAGGACCTCCAGCGAGATTAGTTTATGATCTGATCTCACCAGTGAGGGGTATACTTCCGGTGTTGAACATTTTGATCCCATGTTCGTGATGATGAGATCAAGTATGTTTTCTCCTCTTGTGGGGATGGTGACTAGTTGTTCCATGGCATTTGAGTTTATGAACTCCAGGAATCTTTGGGTTAGAGTGTTCGGGCTTGAGTAGTGTTCCCAGTCTATATTAGGGTAGTTAAAGTCACCTAGTATGATGGTGTTTGGAGATACATTTATCCCCTCCAATGTTTTCAGGAAGGCCATGTGAGGTTCCTGAGTTTGAGAGGGTGGCCTGTAACATGCTACAAATTGCAGAGCAGTCTTGCCTATGGTTAATTGCACCTGGATGGTCTCCGATGCATCATGCGTTGCCACCAACCTTGAGGTGTGGGTGTCCTTTATGAATATGGACACCCCTCCTTTCTTGGTGTTGTCCGGATTTTGGGGCCGGAACGCATGATATGAGGTGAAACCTGTTAGTGCTGGGGTGCTCTCAGGAGCCTTGAACCAGGTTTCTGTCACAGCACAGACATCGATGTTCTCCATATTGAGAAGGGCCTCGAGTGCGTGCATCTTGAGATTGAGACTTCTGGCATTGAGCAGCATTACCCTTAGTTTTTTCCTTTTGGTGTTCTAGGGTGGTAGGTTTAGAATTTGAGCCTTGCCTAAAAAGGCACTATCGGGTGGCAAGAGCCTTTGCCAATATCCGGAAGCCCAGGGTGACAGGTGCAAGCCGTCCCTTGCGAAGCGTGGCTTGTCCAGCATGTCATCCCAGGCAGACAGACATTTGATCCCCTTTGAATGACACCAGAATTTAAGCCAATTATTAAAGCTGATCATCTTATCACTGTATTGTGGCATCATTCTAGGTGAAGGTAGGATACTGCTCAAGGTCAGGGTCATACCTGCCTGGGCTACATAATCAGAGAGCTCCTCGATGTCCCTTTTCATGTAGTCCAAGGAGGTACGTCTCAGGTCGTTGACACCAGCGTGGACAATGACTGAGTCGTACTTGTACCTGCTGTTGAGAGACCTGAGTGCTTGCGTTATGTGGCGGATTCTAGCGCCTGACAGGCAGCTTACTGTGACCTTCTCTTTACTCAGTCTGGTGAGCGGGACGGCAGTGTGTCTGACTATGGAATCACCAATGACAAGTGTGTCTGGCATTTTGTTTGGCCTTAAGGGCTGTGACTGTTTGACACTCTGACTGTGTGGTCTATGTGTTGCATGTGTTGGGTCGTGAGGTGGTAGTTGTTTGGGTGTCTGCTTTGGTGGCCTCTGCTGTTTTGGTAAATTTTTGATCAGAGCCTCCAAGTATGTCTTTGTGTGAGTATGTGTATGATTTGAAGTTGTGATGGTACCATGTGTGACTGGGTATGTATTGTGTGTGGTTACCTTCTCCTCCTGTCTGGTCTTGCCAGTCCTATGTTGAGAGAGCTCAGCCTCCAGTTTGGCCGTATAGTTGCATCTCTCGCATGTATTTGTGTTTTGTGGGAGAAGGAGAGGATTGTCTGTGTACATGAGGCAGTTGTAACATTGCCTCAATATTCCCAGGTTCACCAGTTGAGCTGGAGAGGACACTAGCAACTGATCCCTCGACATACTAGAAGTAGTAGATAAAGAGACTTTCAAAGGACTCCGGGGAAGTGGGTTTTAGGCTGGTGGGGTACTATCTATAATAAGAGTGCTTTATCAAGGTGCAAGTACTGTAGGAGTAAGTGCTAGGCTTTACAGATAGAGAATAGTCTACTTGGGAATCAAGTAGAGATGAACTTTTCAGTTATAGGATATGCTGGTTAGATCAGCAGTACAGCTCGAGGAAGGTAGTTTTAAGGGAAAATTGGAAGAGTGGAATTTAGATGGCCCAAATAGTTTAACCTTGTTTAACCGCCGCTGCTCTTGTGTGCAACAGTGGTAACTCCGCGCTAAATACGCGCGTTTAGCGTGTTTTATAGCAGGGGGCTGAAGGGAGCTAGGAATTGGCCCAAAACGACCAATGGACTACTAGTTTCTGGCTGAAACTTCACCAAATCAGACAAAAAGGCCGCTCAGTGCTTCCCACTCCCACTGGTAAGCAAAGAAACTTCCCTCCTTCCTAATAAGGCAATGGATCAGTAACAGGAACTAAAAACAAAGCCCAGGGATCAGCAACTCTGAAACTGGACTACTCTAGTTCAGTAAGGCGGGAAAACAAGAGATTTTTTGTTTTATTACAGAGACAAGGAAAAAACAGACAGTAATTGCTGTAAATCGGCTAGCGCACTTTAGTGTGTAGCCTACAGAAACAATTTGCAACAATTAGTAACTTAAAGTGCAATAAACAGTGTAAAATGCAGAAATCACTTAAATTAGCAATAAAACAGGCGAAATGCAGTTGCTAGCTTAAATAACAGTGGGAAAGCCACAAAAATACTTATATCTGGTAGAAAGTCACTCTTTTAGCTCTCTGCTGCTTGGATCACCCTGCAGGCCGCCACGAGGATCTGTGCTGAGTTGGTACAAGCTGAAAACGCGTGTTTAGCGTGTTTTATAGCAGGGGCTGAAAGGAGCTAGGAATTGGCCCAAAACAACCAATGGACTACTAGTTTCTGGCTGAAACTTCACCAAATCGGACAGAAAGGCTGCTCAGTGCTTCCCACTCCCACTGGTAAGCAAAGAAACTTCCCTCCTCCCTAATAAGGCAATGAATCAGTAACAGGAACTAAAAACAAAGCCCAGGGATCAGCAACTCTGAAACTGGACTACTCTAGTTCAGTAAGGCAGGAAAACAAGAGATTTTTTTTTGTTTTATTACAGAGACAAGGAAAAAAACAGACAGTAAATGCTATAAATGCTGTAAATCGGCTAGCGCACTTTAGTGTGTAGCCTACAGAAACAATTTGCAACAATTAGTAACTTAAAGTGCAATAAACAGTGTAAAATGCAGAAATCACTTAAAGTAGCAGTAAAACAGGCGAAATGCAGTCGCTAGCTTAAATAACAGTGGGAAAGCCACAAAAATACTTATATCTGGTAGAAAGTCACTCTTTTAGCTCTCTGCTGCTTGGATCACTCTGCAGGCCACCACGAGGATCTGTGCTGAGTTGGTACAAGCTGGAAAACGCGTGTTTAGCGTGTTTTATAGCAGGGGCTGAAAGGAGCTAGAATTGGCCCAAAACGACCAATGGACTACTAGTTTCTGGCTGAAACTTCACCAAATCGGACAGAAAGGCTGCTCAGTGCTTCCCACTCCCACTGGTAAGCAAAGAAACTTCCCTCCTCCCTAATAAGGCAATGGATCAGTAACAGGAACTAAAAACAAAGCCCAGGGATCAGCAACTCTGAAACTGGACTACTCTAGTTCAGTAAGGCGGAAAACAAGAGATTTTTTGTTTTATTACAGAGACAAGGAAAAAAAAACAGACAGTAAATGCTATAAATGCTGTAAATCGGCTAGCGACTTTAGTGTGTAGCCTACAGAAACAATTTGCAACAATTAGTAACTTAAAGTGCAATAAAAGTGTAAAATGCAGAAATCACTTAAAGTAGCAGTAAAACAGGCGAAATGCAGTCGCTAGCTTAATAACAGTGGGAAAGCCACAAAATACTTATATCTGGTAGAAAGTCACTCTTTAGCTCTCTGCTGCTTGGATCACTCTGCAGGCCACCACGAGGATCTGTGCTGAGTTGGTACAAGCTGGAAAAACGCGTGTTTAGCGTGTTTTATAGCAGGCGGCTGAAAGGAGCTAGGAATTGGCCCAAAATGACCAATGGACTACTAGTTGGGCTGAAACTTCACCAAATCGGACAGAAAGGCTGCTCAGTGCTTCCCACTCCCACTGGTAAGCAAAGAAACTTCCCTCCTCCCTAATAAGGCAATGGATCAGTGACAGGAACTAAAAACAAAGCCCAGGGATCAGCAACTCTGAAACTGGACTACTCTAGTTCAGTAAGGCGGGAAAACAAGAGATTTTTTTGTTTTATTACAGAGACAAGGAAAAAAAACAGACAGTAAATGCTATAAATGCTGTAAATCGGCTAGCGCACTTTAGTGTGTAGCCTACAGAAACAATTTGCAACAATTAGTAACTTAAGGTGCAATAAACAGTGTAAAATGCAGAAATCACTTAAAGTAGCAGTAAAACAGGCGAAATGCAGTCGCTAGCTTAATAACAGTGGGAAAGCCACAAAAATACTTATATCTGGTAGAAAGTCACTCTTTCAGCTCTCTGCTGCTTGGATCACTCTGCAGGCCACCACGAGGATCTGTGCTGAGTTGGTACAAGCTGGAAAATGCGTGTTTAGCGTGTTTTATAGCAGGGGCTGAAAGGAGCTAGGAACTGGCCCAAAACGACCAATGGACTACTAGTTTCTGGCTGAAACTTCACCAAATCGGACAAAAAGGCCGCTCAGTGCTTCCCACTCCCACTGGTAAGCAAAGAAACTTCCCTCCTTCCTAATAAGGCAATGGATCAGTAACAGGAACTAAAAACAAAGCCCAGGGATCAGCAACTCTGAAACTGGACTACTCTAGTTCAGTAAGGCAGGAAAACAAGAGAATTTTTTTTTTTTTTTTTTTTTTTTTTTTTTTTTTACAGCGACAAGGAAAAAAACAGACAGTAAATGCTATAAAAACAATTCACATGCAGTGCAAGCTGGCACACTTGAGTATGTAGCAATATTAGTCCACACACAGTATGAAAAAAATGTAATTAAATTAAAAAGGACTAAAAGCAAGTGCAGAAAGGGTTTATTAGAGAGAATGCGGTAAAGAGAAGGGACTGGGGGAGTGTCCTAGATCAAATCTAGAGTGGGGCGGGCACTGCAAAAGCCACCAAATTTAAACTACATCCAAGAACAGGGAGGGGGGGTGGGGAAGACAGTTTCAACAGAGCTAGATCTGAGAAATCAGTCCCCAAGTTATAACAACCACAATAAAATGAAGGAAATATACTTAAATCAGCTTATGTCCAGTTGATGTATGCAGACAAATCTCAGTAGCAGCAACTCTACTTAAAATGATTACCAGAGATGTAACCAACACAGGTTTTAAAGTTATCAGAAAACCCCCCAAGCTAATTAACACTTAAAGGAATTTCAGTGCAGTTTAACAACTAGTGCAGAGCTTCAGACACACACACAAGACAATTTCAACAGAGCTAGATCTGAGAAATCAGTCCCCAAGTTATAACAACCACAATAAAATGAAGGAAATATACTTAAATCAGCTTATGTCCAGTTGATGTATGCAGACAAATCTCAGTAGCAGCAACTCTACTTAAAATGATTACCAGAGATGTAACCAACACAGGTTTTAAAGTTATCAGAAAACCCCCCAAACTACATAAAAGCACTTTTTTATTACATACAAAATGAAAACATCTTCCGCTTAAAAAAAAAAACTGCACTATCGCCTTAAAATTCTGAAAAGTTATCAAGTAATGACATCATCAGTGTTAGAAAAAAGATGCAGAATTCTCATTGTAAGTTACGAGTGCAATCTTCGAACTGTGCAAACTTAAGTGTGATTAGGGGAAATATATTCTAAGTTCAAAACTTCTGCATCTAGGACTATTCTCTTTTATACTAGGTACACTGATCTCAACTTAATGTGTATGTATATATATATATATATATATATATATATATATATATATATATATATATGTTCACTATAGAATCCCAAAATACTGAAATCCCAAATTTCAGTATTTCGAAATTCTATGCCCGAAAGCTTAAAATCCCAAAACCCCATAACTGCAAAATTTAAAATCGAGAACCTACATTACAAACACACCACACACAATATCCCCCCACAATCAAACATACACTCCTACACTACAGACAAGCAGGGGGCAAGCCCCCCTGTACCCCCTTACTTATATATACTAACTTCGAGATCGCACAATCACACACACAAAGGTAACTCACACCCACACATTTCACAGCCACTTGCACACACACATCACAGCCAAAACACACAGTCGCATACACTAAAGCCCCTAACCAACACACTCATACATACTTACCTGAACATACACCTATCCATTCACACACCGCAACACCAGAAGCTCCAAACTTCGGGATTTTGAATTTCGAGCTTCTGGTGTTTCAGGATTTCAAGGCTTTGGTGTTATAATTTCGAAATACTGAAATTCGGGATTTCAGTATTTTGAAATTATGAAGGGAACCCATATATATATATATATATATATATATATATATATATATATATATATTGGCTAGCTGGCTTGGTCTATTTTTCAGTCATTATCTGGGTTCAGATAAGCTCAGAAAAAATATATATTTTTGTTGCAAACACATAAGACAAGATCAAAATAATGTTTACATATGTGACAACCTTGATAAAGCTTAACATAACATAAATTGGATATTAGCATTTGTATAGAAATATGTTTATAATACAGTTAATTAAAAGTATTAGTTTAAGGAAATTTCAGTGATGGTTGCTTTCACATTGACTTTCACTTCAGTAGATGCTCTCTAAGCTTCAAAGTGAATGTATCTTGAGTTATTTCAATTGAGATGTGGTTCCAAATGGCTGCAGTAGGCCTGGACAGTGTATTTTCATCCATATTAGTTTTAAAGCTTGGTCTTTGTAGATATGTGGCATAATTTTAGTTGTTTTTAAGGTTGCAAAAAACCCACCACACTTTTAATTTGTTATATCAATGTTAAACTGAGTTTGTTTTCCTTGGTTATGCAGTTTAAAGAAGAACATTTTTCATATTTTTTTTGTGCAAATGA
Organism: Protopterus annectens; assembly: GCF_019279795.1. Lineage (NCBI taxonomy): Eukaryota > Metazoa > Chordata > Ceratodontiformes > Protopteridae > Protopterus > Protopterus annectens. Next base: position 1,054,067,713 of record NC_056733.1, read on the forward strand.
TGATGCTGCATGTATCCCAGCACTTAGGCCTGTTTCAGCACATGCAGGCCTGCTCCTATAGATAATAGCCACATATGTAATGCTGGGAATAAAACAATATACTAAATCTACAACATTGCTGTAGATGTATGGTTGTGAAAGTGCACAGCATATTGTACAGTATAGTATTATTAATAATTAGTAAAATGCAAGCAATAGATTAAATTATTCAGTTTTGGCAATTATCTTCATGTGAGTGTTACATTCCTGTAAAATATTCATGGTAGAAGTTGTTTGACTGATTCTTAGTATGCATGTAGGACTAAAGCTTCCCAGCATGAAGAAGGTTAGATAAAGAAATGCTTGTACTCAGTGAATTACCTCACTAACCAGTATTACTATCAATAAAAAATAAATGCATTTGTTTTAAAATTACTATGTTAAGTTACTCAACAGAGATTGAAGAAGGTGAGTAAAAACAATTACTTAATGTATTTAATACAAAAGCATCAGTTTCTTTATGCAGCTGCCATTACATGGAAATCATTCCAGGTACCTACCAGAACGAATAGGGACTACTTTAGAAGAAGATCATTGTTAGAAGTGAATACGGCATTGTTGCACTATACTGACAGTGTGATAGGTCTAGAGGACAGTAATGGTTTGACTGTTGGAATTTTATGTTTGAGTCTGTGTGCATCAAACTTTCAAAAGTCTGTATTTCAAATAAAAGTAGGCAGTTCAGAGAATTTGAGTCTGAAGATTTATGTTAAATCTCAAGTCACAAAGCTGTGTGCAAACTAGAAAATTTCATTTATTTGTAAAAATCAAGCTTTTCTGTTTTACTCTGAGGTTGTGCAGTCTCAGTTTTGGAATGTAAAACTTATAAGCAGTGGTGCAGGGAAAAATAAGGCACACACACACACACACACACACACACACACACACACACACACACAAAAAACAAATATATGGAGACGAGTTTTCAACAAGGTTCCAAATGCAGTCAGGGCTGGTGGTTTTAATGATATCAGATTGTTATAAAGTTACTGACACTGTTGCCTGTAACTGCAGTGAAGCATTCAGAAAGTAATGAAGCAGCATAAAACGCACATACAGTATGGAAGCAATGATAAAAATCTGGTAAAGGTGTGACCTTCAGCATCATCTTTCTAATGCACGCTAACCTTAATCCTGCCCCTGCATCTAACCATAACAGTTATGTAGTTCATAAAATATTTAGCAGAAAATCACATTGATGTTCATAGTATGTTTTTGTATGCCTTTTCGGTCTCCATAGGGCTAATGCCTCATGTCTTCTGCCTTATTGATGAGGCCCATTTATTTCCCATTCCTGGTTAGACAGCTGATCATAGGATGGCTATCATTCAGAAAGCTACAAGGACATTTCCTTTTTTTGGCTCTAAGCCTCAACCCTGAGAATTCTGATACATTAGGATGGCCACTGCACTTTCCACTGTGCGCACACACTTGTAATAAAGGCCATCTCAGTCTACAGTTTAGAAAATTACATGCAGGTAACTGGTCATAGGATCATAGGATCATAGGATCACAGGAATATACTAGGCTATTGGTCCTGAGGCTCTTATAAGCCTAGACAAGAGTTTAACCCATGTTTAGACAAGTCAGCACCCAAAGCCCCTGTCCAGCAGGGACACAGGTGGAACCCCAGGGGTGTATTTTCTGTTTCCCATCCAGTTATCCAGGTTGCGCTTAAAAAGGGATAATGAGGTGCTCTGCTTGATGTGGAGAGGGAGTCTATTCCACAGAATGGGGGAGTCTCTGGGACACAAATCTGTCCCACCGAGTCCTATTGATGTCAAAGACCAGGTTGAGGTCAGGCGTGCAGGAAACTCAAGTGGAGCTTGACTTGCAGATATGCAGCAGTCCCAACAAGGCAGGGTTTGAGATTGTTTTGTATGCCAGACAGAGGTCACCTCTGAGGAGTCTGTATGAAACTGAGCAGAGGGACAGGGCTTTTAGCCTATCTGTGTAGGGTAGATGTTTGAGGCCCTGGATTTTCCTGCTGAGGAACCTATGTGGTCTCTCCAGCTGCTGCATGTGCTTTGCGAGGTACATGCTGAAGGGGGGCATTGTACTCAATAATTGGCCTTATAAGGGATGAATACAGGGAAGTTATGACCAGCTTGTCCCTGAATGAGATACCCTTACTTATGAGGTGGGCAATGTAGAATGCTTTCCATACAACAGAAGCAACATGGTGATCAAAAGTCAGTTTGCTTTCAACCTGGGTGCCCAAATCCCTCATAACTGATTGCATGCTTACGACATTGTTATTAATGTGATAATGTGTGGGGACGTTACTCTCCCCAAAAGGGATGATGATGCATTTTTTGGCATTCAGCTTGAGGCCATGTTTCTGGCACCAGTCATTTGTTTGGGTGAGACCCACTTGGAGGACATCCACATCACTTGGAGAATTTATGACCACGTCCCTTTTGCAGTCATCTGCAAACTTGGTCAGCCATAGCCCACTGGTTTTAACCTGCACCTCAGAGAAGCATATCCCAAATAACAGAGGCCCAAAGACCGATCCCTGGGGTATGCCGCTCATTATGGGTCTACTGCTTGAGGTGGTTTCCCCTGTTTTGATTAGGAGGGTTCTATCAGTGATCCAATTCGCTACCCATCTGGTAACATATGGATTGATGCCTATTTGAGAGAGTTTATCTATTATGTTCCCTGCACTGCATGCTTTATCCCTCAGTGCCATGCAGCCAGCACCCTCCAAAATAATATTTTAATAAATAATCCCTTTACTTCTGCACAGCTGTTTTACAAGGGTTACAGTTAAATTCTATGGTACATACTGAGTAGTACCCTATAATATTTAGGCATAGTGCTGTCTCTCACGGGTTATGTCTTTGACCCCTTTTAATTTCTCCAAATCTTTTGGGTTCCTAATACCATGACAGGAACAGACCCCATTCCTAAGTCAAAGTATAATTAAAGCTCATGAAATTAGTATTGTTTCAATCTTTGATGTCAGCCAGAAGTGTCTTTGCAGCACCTGTAATGTCCCCAGTAATGAATCCTTCTGCAGTTTGTATGGCGTTACATATATCTGTAATATATCTAAGTATGATTGCAGATTTTTTTTTTATAAGACCTGTTACTCCTACTACTATTGGAACTATCCGGATATCTTTCTTTCAATTTGCTCTCATTTTTACCTGAAAATCCTGATATTTTATGACTTTGTGTTTGCCTGTACACAAGATACTATAGTCACTGGGTACGGCGATTTCAATGATCAATGCTACTTTTGTCTTCTTTTCATGAACCACTATATCTGGTTTTCTCCCATCTATGTTTTGAACTGTTGGTAATGAGTGATCCCATGTGATATAACTTCATCATTTTCTATGATGCTTTGTGACTCATATTTCCAGTGTTTTTCAGCTACTTCAGTATTATAATATTTGCACATTCCCCAGTGAAACAGTCTTGCCACATTATTATGTCTTTCAGTATACAGTCCTTTTGCCATTAGTATGTCACAGCCAGCAACAAGGTGTGCAAATGTTTCCAATTCTGGTTTACAAAATCTACATTTGTCTGTTTCTCCCACATGTTCAATGGACTTTGTAAACCAGTGTGCATGTAGTCCACTATCTTGGGCCACCAATATTAACCTTTCATCTTTTGGTTTGAATTCACCTCTCCTTAACCATTCCTGCAGTTGATCCTGATCAACATGAGGTTGTTCCAGGAGTTTACCATACTTGCAACTATATTTATGGATTTTCCACATTTCTTGCCTTCTCATCTGATCCTTCACCTTATATTATTTCTTTTGTTGTTTTGGCACATTCAGTTGCTGCCTGATTTTTATCTACTTCTGGTTTGATTTCCATACCCGCTTAATGCAGATATGTTCTGCTAGACTAAGTAGGGAAGTCATCTTAGATTTATTCTCCTCATTTTTCAGACCTTTCAGTATGTTTGGGTCTTGTGAGGTCAATGGATATGTATGCAGTCCCATGATTGCAGATCTATACATGCAATCAATTTCAAGGAGGCCCATGCCTCCTTCGGAATGGGGAATATATAAACTTTGTATGCACTGATTTTTATAAATCATTTAATAAGCATGAAGCATCCTTCTTGTTTTCCTCTCTAATCTATTCAACCCTTTTAGGGCCAGTCAGTCACTCCAAAACTGTAAGTTAGGACAGGAAGAGCAAATTGGTTTATAGCTTGAACTTTGTTCCTAGATGCCAATGCTATTTTTAAAATTAATTTAAGTCTTCTAAAATATTCCTTACTGGGTTTTATTCACATTTTTTCATGTTTTATTGTTGATACTTCATCAGTTTATTTATTTATTTATTTATTCATTTATTTATTTATTTATGCATTTGTTTACAGGGATGGTCCACTGGGCCTAGGTGAGCCCATTTTCCGTGGAAGCTCATGGAGAAAATCTCCACATATAATGGCAATACATACAAGAATGTAACACACAATATAGCGTAAAATACAGTTACAATGGAGTAAATATCAAAATTGACACTAGTACAGAGTATATACAGCCACAGTGAATTGAAGATAATATAATCTCAATGGTTCAATACTATATACATATTTATACACTTCTACATTGTGTAGAATTATTAACATTAATGGCAGGAGTTGTATGACTGTGTATCAGCTTTGAAAGATTAATTGTTATTGGGTTGTAGGTGGTAGCAGCTAAAATTTAGCAGGTAGAGTGTAAGCTTGTGCAATTGTTATTATAAGATAGTGTGAAAAAATATGAGTATTGAGATTGAATGAAGAAAGGTTTATGGTGAGGAGGCAGATATTTAAGGAGGTTTTATTTTGCCACATGTACAGTGCTATAGAGAAGAAAGATGTTTTCTTAGGGACTACATAAAGAGAACAGGATTACTTATGGTTCTGTTTGAAGGTGGGGGGGGGCATTCCAGAGTTTTGCAACAGTAAAAGAGTACAGCATTTGACCACCTGAGAGATTTGGTTTGTCAACTTTTAACAACAATTTTTTTTTCAAATCTAAGAGGTCTGTTGGGATGATATGTGGACAGTAAGGAAGAGAGAGAGGGGCACATTGACAGTTTGTATATAAATTTATGTACAGTAGTTAATTAAAGATATGTGAGGTAGAGTGGCAGTTCAAGCCAGTTTAGTTGATTTAGAGATAGACAGTGATGGAATGAATATTTTGAGTTTATTACAAATTTGGCAATCTTATTGTAGTATGAGTCAAGTTTGGTTTTCAGAGAGGACTGCATATTGGTGAGGATGGGGGCACAGTATATTAGAGATGGAAGCAGAAAGGAAGAGGCTACACATTTCTTAGCAGTGACATTAAGGAAGTGATTGTTTCTATAAAGGATACCTAGTTTCTGATGTGTTTTTTTTATATTGTTATGGATATGGAGGTCGAATATTAGATTTTCATTAATGATGACATAGAGTAGTTTGGTACTTGAAACAACTTCAATGATAGTATTAGTTAGGGATTGGACAGAGAATTTGTTCCTGTTCAGAGGGCTGTTTTTTGGGGAGGTGAATATTAGAAGCTTAGTTTTATTGGGGTTTAGAGTGAGATGGTTGCTTGACATCCAAACTTTGGTAGCTGTAAAGGTATCTTGGGTAAAATGCTGCAGTAGGAAATGGATTTGGCAGAGCAGATGATTGTGGAATCATTGGCATATTGGATAACAGTGCTATGGGTAAGAGTAGTATGGAAGTTGTTGATGAATATGCTAAATAGGAGGGGACCTAGTATTGATCCCTGGGGTACACCTGCAGTGGTCTTTAGAAATGGTGAGCAGGATTGTTGCTGTTTGGTGGCTTGTTGCCTGTCTGAGAGATAGTTAAAAAAACAGTTCAGGGTGAGGGTTGAGATACCCAAGTTGGAGAGTTTGGTAAGTAATAGGGGATGGAAGACTGTATCAAAAGACTTTGACTGGTCCAGGAAAAGTGAGGAAACTAAGTAAATGGCATCATGAACCCTATTTACTGTGTCCTGAAAGGATACGAGAGCAGTACATACAGGTACTATGCCCTGGCCTGAAGCTGTGCTGAGTGGGGGAAAGAAACTGGGTGTTAATAAGATAATTCAGAAGCTGAGTGTGAACACATTTTTCTAATATTTTGGAGATGGGGGAGATGATAGCTATGAGTCAGAAATTAGAGATATCATAATTGCTGCTGCCTTAATCTAGGGGAAGAACAAATGCTTTCTTCCACAAGTTTGGTAAGATGGACTCCTTAATGGATCTATTGAGGAGTATGCTGATAGGATTGGCAATGGAGTTTTCAGATTGTTGTAAAAATTCAGCCAGTAAATTGTCTGGTACGTTGGTACACGGTTTGAGTTTCTGAAAGAGTTTTTGTATAGATGAGGTAGGTACAGGTGAGAATGAGAAAGCAGATAGAGAAGTATTTGGGCAGGGTGATGATTGAGTATTAGGTGGCTTGAAGTTTGTTTGTGGGAAGGTGGAGGTGAGCTTTGCTATGGTATCAATGAAGTTAGAATTAAAGAGAGACTATCTCAGTGAGAGTTTTCTCTGGGTTTGGGCAAGAATTATTTTTTTGACCTGGATGAAGTAGGGAGTTGATTGCACCCCAGAATATTTTAGGCTGTTCTTTGTGTTGGTCTTGAAGAGTTTGGAAATGTTCTTTTTTATTTTTAATTACCAGACTTTTTGCCTGATTACGTAGTTGTTTATATTGAGTGAAGTCAGATAGATTTTTGTATTTTGCCAAGCTTTCTATGCTTTATCTCCAGCAGACATAATTTGCTTAGTGTGTTTGGTAAGCCAATTGGCATGTTTAGCCTTAACTCTTTTTAGATGAGGTGGGGATACATTATCTAGGATGTCAAGAAATGTTGAATTGAAAAATTCAACAGCATCATTGAGAAGGAGATGTTTTAATGGTGTCCAATTCACACTATGCAAGATCTCATTAATGCTGGAGGGGGAGAAATTGGATAAGTCCCTAGTATACTTGACTTTGTGCTATTGCAGAATAGGGGTGATCTTACGTATTATGAAGGCTGGTGAATGTTCACTAATTCTATTTGGTAGTGTACCAGAGGAGATTTTGTTAGGGTCAGATACCAAAATCCTGTCAAGGATTAAGCCTTTGTCATTTTTATAGTTGGGTCTGGTGATGTTCATAATTAGCTGTATGTAATTGTATAGGATGATGCTGGTAGAGGGGTCCTTATTTGAGATTCCATGACAATTGATGTTAATGTCATCTAAGATGATAGTTTCATTAATATTAGTAGTAGTTGTCCAGGTGAGAATCTCTTCAAGTATAAGAATGTTATTACCTGGGGGATGTATATGACCACAATGCAAAGATTTTTACAGTTATTCAATTTTAGGAAGGCCACTAGTATCTCTGCAGTGGAGAATTGTGGGCTAGGTTGTGTGTACTGAACTCCCATAAAAGTATTTGGATATATTAAGGTGATGCCACAGCCTTTTTTCTTTGGTGTGTCTGTCCTAAGGCAACTGTAGTTATGGGGTAGAAATTCAGCATCTTTGTGTATGGTTTTAGCCACGTCCCTGTGGTAGCCGTGAAGTCAGGTTTATTCTGGCTTAGCCAGGCATGCAGATGTGAAACTTTGTTTCTGATGCTCTGGATATTAATGATGGTGAATTTTAGGGATTTTGGGGGGTAGCAGGTTGCTGGGGAGGGGCCAGTGTTTGGATAAACATCTCCACAGCATGCTAGGTCAGAGTGGATGGAAGGGTTTACATGATGTAGCTTCTTTTTTGTTTTCAGTTGGGCTGGTAGCAAGACATTAGTGCAACAGAAGCTTTGAATGGTAAGGATTTTTACTTTGGTTTGCAAGATTATGTTTTTGCTGTATAAAGTGGGGACTATTGATGAGTAGCTGGGAAGTGATAGTGTATGCAAGGCTGCTGCAGAAGTTGGTTTGTAAGGTATATGGGTTGGGTGGTATGAGGATAGTTGTAGAATGAGTTAGAGGTGCGTGAGAGAAAGAAGAGAATAGCGTGTGAGATGGGAGTCATTTTGTAGAGGTGAACTATGAGTACGATAAGGTGTTGTTTGATGGGAAAAGAGTTATGGAGAGTTGCATAAGGTATTTTGGAATATTAGTGTTTGTTATGTGAGGTGATTAGGAGTTATATTGCTTAACAGGTGTACGTACCATAAGTGGGGTATTTAAGTAGAGGTAGGGAGATTTTGGGTGGGGATAATAGGGGATGATAGTAAGTTTAGAGGTTTGTAAGTGGAAGTAGAAATGTATGATAGGAATGCTGGCATTGGGTGGAGTGGTTTGATTAAATTTAGGTGGGAAGAGGAAGAAGATTAGAGGAATGTGATTGGTGGGAGGAGTAAGATGAGTAAAGGAGTGTGATTGGAGGAGGATGTTTGGTAGGAGGGCTATGGCTAGGTATAAAGTTAATTGATGTGGGGGTGGGTGGGAATGGGGTTTGGGTAGAGGACTGGAGTGAACCCAAGCCTAGTGAGGGTGAACAAAGCAGGCTGGAGCAACAGCAGAAACGTACAGAGACCAAAAAATAATCTGTAAGGTGCAGGTGAGAGGGGAGAGTTAGTATTACTGTCATGTAGAAAAGCTGGCTAGTCAATTATTAATACAGAGGAAAGGGGTATAAACACCAGTAGAGGGACCATGTAATATAGAGGAAAGCAAGCTATGTAAACTATTGAAAAGTTTTCCAGCAAAGTAGTAAACTTGCAAGAAAAGTACAGCAGGGGAAGTACAAGGGCTACTGCAACACAAATTCCCAAATATTTATACACGCCCTCTTGCTCAAGTTCTTTTATATCACATTCTTGTCTCAAACTGATGTTTTCTAGGTGCTGCAGTTTTCCTGCTTTAAAACTTGCTTTTGCACGTTTATCAAGACAAAATGACATTCTTATATCATCTGAAAAAGTTGTGACTACTTGCAGTTGTGCTTTCACTTCCTCATCTGATGAACTATACAGTTTTAAATCATCGACCCCCAGTATCACTTTTCTAATATCTGCTAACCCTAACCTGCCCCTGCCTCTAATCCTCTCTAATTCTAACCCTGCCTCTAGCCCTGCCCTTGCCTCTAACTCTAACCTGCCCCTGCCTCTTACCCTAACCCTGTCCCTGCCTCTAATCCTCTCTAATCCTAACCCTGCCCCTGCCTCTAGCCCTGCCCTGCCCGTGCCTCTAACTCTAACCTGCCCCTGAATCTTACCCTAACCCTGTCTCTGCCTCTAATCCTCTCTAATCCTAACTCTGCCCCTGTCTCTAACCCTGCCCTTGCCTCTAACTCTAACCTGCCCCTGCCTCTTACCCTAACCCTGCAACTTACCTTTATGTAACACTGTATTTTTTGATCCTACTGTATTTTTTATGGAGCTTTTCTCATAGGTTCATAGTTATATTTTATGCTAATGACCACCAGGTACTAGCCCTGCAACCTAACCCAGTTTTGTCCTCATGTAACATGGGCATCTATTTGGAGGGGTAAGTTACTTAGGAGGTTGCTAAAGGTTTAGTGTGCAGGGGGTACATTTGCTAGGGAATATTTGCTGTCAGCCTCTGTCTATCAGAGACATGGGAGCCAAACCAGAGGTGAATTTTCAATTTCTCATCCAGTGGTCAAAGTTGCATTTGAATACAGTTAGGAACAGATTCTGCTTCAAATAGATGGGGAACGTATTCCAGAGCATGGGGGGGGGGGGGTTCTTTGAGACATACGTCTGTCTTGCCAGCATGCTCTATTTATGTTGCAAGGAAAGCACTGAGCTGGTTCTCACAGAAGAGACCATGTCAGCTTTTGCAAAAGGTCCATCAGGGCTGGATCTGAGGATGCCTTATATGCCAGGCACAGGCCACTTGTCAGTAACATGTAGGAGACCAAGCACAGAGACAGGCCTCTAAGGCAAGCTGTATAGGACAATGTGTTAGTATCCTGGATTCTGTTAGTAATGAACTTCTGTCAGCATTCCAGCTGTTGATCAGGTACATGTCAAAGGAGGCACTGTATTTAATGATGGGTCTGATAAGGGCTGAGTAAAGTGTTATTATAACTTCCTTAAACCTGGATGCAATACTCTTACTTATAAGTTGGGTAACAAAGAATGATTTTCTTACTGCCTTGCCTATGTGTTGGTCAAAAGCCAGATTACTGCCTACATATGGTCCCAGATTCCTAACTACTGGATCTGCTCTTAGGTTTATGTGTATTTACTAGGCCTGACATCCAGGTGGGATGTGTTATTGATGGAGTAATTAACCTGGGTGGGCTTTTTCCAAAAAGCCACTGTAATGCCCTTCTTAGCATTTAGTTTTAATCCATAGCTTTGACACCATTCATTTGTCTATGTTAGACCCTCCTGCAGGATGTTAGTGGGGGGAATCTATAATAACTGCCAATTTGCAGAGGTCTCCACAGGCATCTGTTGAAAAGGAATCTTATTATCCGAGACGCAGAAGCCCACTAAACAAATGCAATGAATAAAGAACTACAAAAGCATAAAAAGGTGTTCCAGTCTGTTTTGTTTGACAGTGCTTTTACAAGTAGTAATGTTTATTGTACCATGTAGGAGTATGTTAATTATAAGGGGGGATATCTGTTTATGAAGCAATAATCATACACAGGGACTTGAACTGCAGCATTCATTCATTTTCATCTGTGGCACCCTTTCTTGGGGGGGGACTGGTACCTTCCTATACAAATCCGCCAAACTTCAGTTTAACACTTTCTTTGGAACCTTCCGATACTGAAAACATGTTAAATTTGCACAGCACTGGTGTTGCTGACTTTGCTAGTCACCCGGTGTAGTTGTTTACTAAGGAAGGATATTATTTGTTTGGAATATCTATAAAGATGGCACCCCTCTTCTGACCTTCCTAGGTAGGTTCATAGGTGTGCACTAGGCTAATGGCCCTGGAGCCTTTATAAGCCAAGCCCATAGGATTACCCTGGCATCATGCCACCCAACCTTAGTTCCCAGTGCCTTTGTCGAGTAGAGCCACTGGAGTGATCCCCGGGATGAATTTTTATTTCCCATCCACTCATCAAGATTTCTTTTGAAGAGGGCCAGTGAGGTGCTCTGCTTGACATGTATGGGAAGTCTATTCCATAGACTGAGCAGCCTCTAGGTTATGAACCTGTTCCTCCAGCTTGTTCTGTTGATCGTGGTAATGAGGTTGAGGTCTCTGGAGCGTGTGGTGCAGAGGGATTGGGATTTCTTTAGATGTAGCATTTCTAACAGAGCTGGGTTAGACCTGACTTTGTAAGTCAAGCAGAGATCGCCTCTAAGTAGGTGATATGAGACAGAGAATAGTTGGAGTTTTTTGAGTCTGTCCATATAGGACAAGTGTTTAAGATCCAGGATCCTTTTTGTGAGGTACTTTTGCAGTCACTCCAGTTGTTGCAGTTGTCTAGTGAGGTACATGCCAAATGGGGCATTGTACTCGATGAATGGCCTAATGAGGGAACAGTAGAGGGAGACAATGACCTCTTTCTTCCTGGATGCAAAACCCATAGTAATGAGATGTGCCACATAGAAGGACTTTCTGACCAGAGTGGCAATGTGGTGGTCAAAAGAGAGGTTGCTGTTAACCTGTGTTCCAGATCTCTTATAACGCCTTCTGTGTTCAGTGGACTACCATCAACGTGGTAATTTATGGGAACTGGGTTTTTCCCAATGGGGATAATGACACAGTTTTTGGCATTGAGCTTAATGCCATGGTTCTGACACCAGTCGTTGGTCTCAGTGAGGCCTTTCTGTAGGATGTCAACATCACTTGGGGAGTTAATTATGGCTCCCAGCTTGCAATTATCTGCAAACTTTGTCAGCCAGAGTTACTTCGTGTTGGCCTGAACTTCAGAGAAGTAGATACCAAACAGGAGAGGACCCAGGACTGAACCCTTTGGGACTCTACTTGTGACTGGTTGGCAGTCTGACTTGGGAGTCAGCTACTTTCACACTGTGGGTTCTATCTGTGAGCCAATTTGCAACCCACCTAGTGATATAGGGGTTGATGCCTATCTTAGTGAGTTTTTCTATGATTCTTGAGTGGTTGATGGTATCAAAGGCCTTGGTCAGGTCAAGGTAGGCTGTATGAACCACCTTTCCTTCCTCCACAGCTCTGGTGACTGACTCAAAGAAGTTGACCAGGTTGAGCAGGCATGATTTACCCTTCACAAAACCAAACTGTGTGCGATCCAGAGTTTGGAGATTCACTATATCCTTGTTTATTAGGTCCATGATGATGCGTTCCATAGCTGTGCATATCAGACTTGTCAGGCTAATGGGATGATATTTCCCAGGGTCTATAATTGCTCCTCCTTTGTGAAGAGGGATGACTCTAGCAGTGCACCATTCGGTAGGGAAAAAGCCCGAGGTGAGGCTGTGATTGAACAGGGCACACAGGTGAGGTACCAGTTTACTCTGTGATTCATGTAGAATGTAGCCAGGTATATTGTCAGGTCTCATAGAAGCTATATTCTTGGCCTTGGATCATGCTGTTTTAACCTGTGCAGCAGTAATACTGGGAGCCTGGCAATCTACTGGTATTGTGATTGGTCATTTGGTGGGGGATAGAGGGGTAATGCTGGCACTGAATCTGTCGGCCAGTATATTGGCAATATCTGTTGGCTCAGTATAGGAGGTGCCATTGTGCAATAGCTCTGAACAAATCTGGGTATTGACATGGACATTCTTTACATAACTATAGAAGGCCTTGTGGTTGTCTTTACTATCTGCTGCAATTCTGTTTTCATAGCTAGCTTTAGAGGATTTGATGAGGGATCTCAACTTTTTGTTGAGGCTGATAAGGGAGTTTTTCCAGTCTTGGGACTTCACCTTATTCTGCATCAGTTTCCTCCTTCTGTTGTAGTTTGTTTATGGCAGTGGACCACCAGATTGGCTTCCTTTTTTGGAGGAGAACATCTTGGTTCCATTGGGTATGGTGAGTTCCATGTATTTGTGTATGTGTTTGTACAGGGCCTAAGTGTATGATTCAGTGGTCATGCAGCTGTTCTCCAATTGCATGGGTGCCATGAAGTTAGCCACCTCTGTTTTTAGGAGCCCAAAGTTAGCTTTGGAGAAGTATTTCATGGGGTGGTTACCTTTGCTGGGGGTGGTGGGGTGGGAGGGATGTGGATTTCCAAGGTGATTAGTTTGTGGTCGGATCTAACCAGGGAGGAGTTGACTATTGGTATAGAGCAATGGTCGCCCATGTTAGTAATGACCAGGTCAAGGACGTTACTACTTCTAGTGAGGGTAAGAAAGAGCTGGTCAAGGGCATTGGAATTAATGAATTCCAGGAAATGTTAGGCAACTGTACTGGTACATGAGTAGTTTTCCCAGTTAATGGAGGGGTAGTTGAAGTCGCCTAGTATGAGAGCGTTAGTTTGGACCCTGATATTCTCTAGGGTGCTTCAGAGCATGGAGTGTGAGTCTTGGGACATGGTTGGGGACCTATAGCAGGCTACGACCTGAATCACTGTCTTACCCAATGTTAGCTACACCTAAAGTATCTCTGATGCATTATGTTAGGCTACCAGTCTGGAGGTGTGCACATCCATTATGACTATGGAAACACCACCACCTTTGGAGCTTCAGTCCATGTTCTGGGGCTGAAGGTGTGGAATGAGTTATAGTCTGGTAGTGTAGGGTTGCCTTCTGCTGCCTTGAACCAGGTCTCTGTTACAGCACAAATGTCAATATTCTCCATTTTAAGGAGTGCTTCAAGTGAGTGCATTTTGAGATTTAGACTTCTAGCGTTGAGCAGCATGACCCTTAGATTGCATTTATTTGTAGCTGTTATGGTGGTAATTTGGTCTATGGAACACTGCCTAAAAAAGGCACTATAAGGGTGGCAAGAGCTTTGGCCAATATCCAGAAGCCCAGGGGTGACAGATGCAGGCCATTTCTAGCAAAGCACTGAGGTCTCTCAATCATATCATCCCAGGCAGACAGATACTGGATCCCCTTAGAATGACACCAGAAACTTAGCCAACTGTTGAAATCAATAATTTTCTGCTTGTACTGTGGTATCATTCTGTATGATGGTAGGAGGCTGCTCAGGGCTAGGGTCATACCCGCCTGGGCTACATAATCTGAGAGCTCCTCCATGTCTCTTTTCATGTAGTCCAGGGAGGTACGTCTCAGGTCATTCACACCCACATGTACAATGACAGAGTCACATTTGTACCTGTTGTTGAGGGACCTGAGTGTGTGCGTTATGTGGTGGATCCTGGCACCTGACAGGCAGGTGACTGTTACTTTCTCCTCATTCAACCTAGTGAGTGGGACATCAGTGTGCCTCACTATCCAGTCACCTATGACTACTGTGTTGGGCATGCTGATTTGCCTTAGGGGCTTTGGTTGAGTGGCACACTGTTTAGGAGGGTTATGTGTCTCATGATTAGTGTTGTGTTGTGGTTGTGGAGTGTGTTTCTGCCTTGAACGTCTCTGCTGTTTAAGTAGATTTTTATTGAAAGCCTCCGCGAAGGTGGGTGTGTGGTTTGTGTTTTTATGTGAAGGCAGTGTTGGTGTGTGTTCTGGAGGGCTATGTGTTCCATGTGGTGTGGTGCAAGTGTTGATCTTCTCTTGACCAGCTATTCCAGTCTTGGCTTGAGTGTGTGTGGCTTCCAATTTGGATATATAAGTGCATCTCTCACAAGTCTGAGTGTTGGGAGGTAAGAGGAGAGGGTTATCAGTGTACATGAGGCAGTTGCTACATTGCCTCAGGCATTTAAGAAAGTGTCCTCTTCATGAATAGATTCAGATGAAGATGCACCCAGTTGCTGATCCTGTGGCAGATGTGGTAAATGTTGATTTCTATAGCATATTTAACCATATAGACAGTGGTTCTAATCTGGGAATATATATATGCAAAAATAATGACAGACAAGGGAATGCATATGTACAAAACAGTAATAAAATTGCTGCATTCTTTGAGTGTTAGTTTAGCATAATGGCTAAGCTCTTCACCTCATAAGCACAAAGTATATAGTTTGAATCTGACCTTTGCTTGTTAGCTAGACTAAAAATGACCCTTCAGGGCAGGCAGTCTAATATGAACTTGGTGAACAACAATTCTTATTTAATTAATCAATAGAAAGATAAATTAAATAACCAATAAACATAACTGCATTTGTGTGCCTCTAGATTTCCAAGATGTAGTTATAGTAATGGACATTTAATAATATTAGTTTAGTTCACTTTAATTGAAGTTATATTTTTTTCTTACAGATGTTATTTTATGAAACATCGAACATATTCAGATGGTGTATATATTCTACAAATGTTACTGATATTTACCTTTTCTCCAAATAGTGAAAAATGAGCCGGTGTTATGTTGAATTCTCTACCTGCACCGTTTTTCATTTCTCAGTTCACACTGCATTTATTCCTGACTTGGAGACATCCCAGTGCAGCTTCACCACTCAAGACTGCATGAAAACAGAGGTGCAGGTTTTGAAAAACATATGCTAGTGATAGTGTAATGCACCTTGCAGGTCATAAAGTGAAGTTTTTTATTTATATACAGCAAATTACAATGTGCATGCCCAAATGAAAACAACTTAGTTCTGTGGCTTACCCAGTTTCCTACACTATCTCTGTGCTATTTGTAAGTTTAGGGTTAGGATATCCTCCACACTTGATTCATTTTTCTCAGTTGTGATGAACCAACAGATTTGTCCAATACATTATTTTGAAATTTTCAGTAAATGTAAATGCATAAACTAGCATCACTGACTAAAACTCAGTGACAGCAAGAATTATTTCACATCATTGTCTTGTTGTTACAGTGATATGGGAGACAGATGATTGCAATTAAATGCCATAATATGACAATGAGAGTGTTTTTCGTTAGTAATCAAGGGGAGTGTATCCTAATCTTATTTAAAACAAAATCACTACCATAGTACTGCTGGGATTGTCAGAATGGACACATCTACCTCCAGTTCTGTAGTAACCTACTCAGCTGGTCAGACCTGTGGTTGTACAGCTTGCCTTGAAGATGCAGTGGCATAGTGGTTAGCGATGTTGCCTCATAGCAAGAGGTTCTTCAGTTTGATTCTCAGCTGGGGTTCCCGTTCCCTCTGTGTGGAGTCTGCATGTCCTCCCTGTGCTTGTGTGGGTTTCCTCTGGGTACTCCAGTTTCCTCCCACATTACGCACACATGTGTACTCTGGAGCATTTCTTCCTGGGCCTCTGCTGAAAATTGGATCATTCCAAGTCAGGCTTTCCCAGTCAACAAATAATAAATAATTTTTTTCCTATGTGCTTGCCTGACATTAGTGCTTTAAACAACTTCCTTGACCTCACCTTTCCATGATTTAGTTTACTTCTAAACATCACAAGCACTTTCAGCATCTGTATTACAGCTCCAGAAAGGAGGTTTACAGCTAGACATGATTGACCATAATCTTCTGAATCAAATAGTAAGCACTGAGACCAAATTTCCATTAAGAAAAGGCTGGGGGGTGTTAAGGAGAGGAAGTGATGTTAGTGGTTAATTGTTATGTGAGAAGAGTAGTGATGTGAGGTGAAGGAGGGGCTAACAAGGTGTTATTTATTGGGTAGTCATGAGGTACTCGTCTCTTTTGGCACTGGTCAGAAGTGCCAGTTACCATTATCCAGGTAACAAGGAAGATATGCAGACCATAACATGTAACTCATTTCCTACAAGACTGTAGTCACCTAGAAAGCAAAGTTCCTGTGCATCCTATAACAGTGCATTCATCTTTACAAGAGACATTCCTATAGTCCTGAAATGAGTAAACTTGTTGCTGTTTACAAAGTTTAATTTTGAAGTCCAGTTTAAGGTACATACATAAAACAAAGGCATCTATAAGCTGACATGATTTGCTAAGCATGACCGTGAAATGGCCAGCACGGTATGTTCAGAGCTAAAGTTATTAAGGAGTATTTACTAAACATTCTGAAAATAGAACATATTTCCATGTTTACGTTAATAATGCAAAAACAGAGTATGATACCGGCATATTGGGGTGGTGCATTCAAGCAGAGAGAGTTAGTAAAACATGGCATCAAAACATGGTGGCTAATGTAAAGACATTCTGAGAATTAAAGGCAAGTTTTGATAAAGCAGTTAAGACAATTAACTATATTTTCATAACTGCATTACTTCCATAACAGCTGTGTGACCTACATGTGAAAAAATGGTGCCATCTTGTACAAAACATTAAAGCTCACAGTTTTGCTATTGACACTTTCTATCTAACAAAAATGGTTTTGCAGATTAATATTGTTTTGAAATATTGAGAAATTACTATATGATAATTTGCATAGCTTCATTAATATTACAAAACAGCAATATGCTATTCCCTCTTGTTTTACATCATCAGAGAGCTCTTAAACAGATGACCAGTTCTGTCACTAATATCTTGGACACATCTTGTACACTTACAGAGATATAACTATATAACTCTTTGTCTGAGCATAACACTAGTATTTATTTATTTTTTTTATTTGGTGAACAAAATTTATTTTCTTTCAGAAATATGCAGTGCAAAATCACATTTACAGACAGAATTTTGTTACTAACACCAGTGTATAGCCTATTGTCTACCAAAGAGCTATGATAGTTTACATTTTTGTAATTCATATAATTTATCATGTAGTATAGATCTAATTAGGTGTGTTTTTACAATAGAGGATTTTGGAGAAAAGCTCTCAGGAAGCAAGTAGTTTCCTGATTTAGAAGTTCTCATGAAGCAAAGGTGTTAATTAGCCTCCTGCAGTTCAGGATTAAATGAGTTAAGGTATCGGTGCTACAGGCTTCCGTATCAAGTAAGTGCCTGTTTAACTGGTCTACTTGGGAAGCCAGTAGGCATTGGGTTCATTAATTATAAATTATTTAAAAAGAGAGCAAGAGAGAGAGGATAGTGGGAGAAGAAGGGGGTTTTAAATATAAAATTATCAAGGTAAAATTTGCTTCACAGAGCAGTTATAGAAGATGGGTGACTGTTAAAGGGGCTCATTTGGGTTGGTGGCAGTCCTAGACTCTGGGCTTCATGACCTGGTTTGTTAGGGGGTTGGCAGGAAGAGTTCAGGGTGCAAAAGGGAAACAGGAGCTTAAGGCATTCTTACCTTGTCAGACTTTGTTTCCCCATTAGTTTTTAACTTTCTCCTTGTTTCTTGAACAAATACATTGAGTGTTATGGGTAAGGGATTCTGGTTCGGGCAGTTTTTAGTTCTGTGGGATGCTAGGGAAGGAATGTAAGGGGTAGATGGTGAACGTTCTTTGGCAGTCTCATGGTCAGCCCACAGGATTAAGGCAGAGCTATTAATTAGTTATTTCCTAATCACCAGGTGCAGGATTAAATGTGAGCCATATTGCTTCTGCAGCCCATAGTACAGGGTATTATATATATAGAGAGTATTCTCATCACAATACTAAAATCCCTGTCACTTGATACATCCTCCATAACGTGGTTCCAGTCTTACCTTGACAAAAGACAACAGGCCATACTATGGCACAAGTCTCTCTCTACTCACTTGCCAGTCAACCTTGGTGTCCCCCAAGGATCCATCCTTGGACCTCTACTTTTTTCCATTTTCATCAATGACCTTCACCTTGCCATCCCCCAAGCCACATGCATACAATATGCAGATGACTCCACACTGATATGCTCAGCCCCCTCCTCTTCTGAACTTCTCTACCTTACCCAACAAGTCTTTAACACAGTTGAGCAATGGTTCACACATAGATGCCTTCTCTTAAACCCCAAAAAGACTAAACTCCTCCTTTTCTCTCCTATTAGAAAATCCCCCCATTGGACTTCTCAGTTAACTCTACCAATAAAACTATTATATCCCCTGAACCTACCATCAAACTATTAGGAGTCACCATTGACAATAATCTAAACTTTGATATCCATAGAAACAATACTATAAAAACTGTCAACAAAAAGTTAGGCTCTCTATATAGGATAAAATCATTTCTCCTACCTTCAGCTCGAACCACAATAGCACACACTCATCTAATCTCTCCTCTTCTATATGCCTCACCTATTTTTACTAAACTATCTAAAAATAATCTCAGCAAACTGGAAATGTCCTACAATAACATCGCCAGATTTGCAACAGGTAACCCATTTAAAACCCATCACTGCCTTAATTTAAAACAGCTAGGATGGCTTGAACTACAAAATCTAATTAAATACCATCAACTAACTATAGCTCACAAAACCCTTTACACACCTTCCAAAACACCTATTCTTTCCACACTAATCACTCCCTATAAAAACTTAGATTCCTTAAGGTCTTCTCAGAAACTCCTAGCACATACTACTAAAACAAACAACAAGGGTGGTGACTCACTCTTTTCTAATATAGTTGGAAAAGCCTGGAATCTCCTACCAAACGAACTCTCCACACTTCCCTCACTTTCCTGTTTCAAAAACAATCTGAAAGTGCATCTCAAAACTCACTGGCTATGCCCATGCTCTAAACCTGACTAGCTCAAGAGTCACTAAATACTCTGATCTTCCCATCCCATCTACTCATCTAAAGAAACTTCTTCCTTATAAAACTAGTTCTACTAACTATCTCTAGAACACCTAATCTATATTACTTTCATTTGCTATGACTGTATTCTACACTGTAAATTTTGGGATTTTAACTGCATCCTTTGTTATGCCTGTATTCTACACTATTATTTTTTTTTTACTATGATAACCTGTAAGTGGCACTGTAAATAGATTTTATTTGTTTCTATATCCGTAGATAGAATTGTGTTAAATTCATTGTCTTACCTAGGAGCTTATCTCCCCGGGCCTCTACTGAAAATGGACATGTATCCAGTTAGACTAGCCCGGTAAACAAATGTAAAATAAATAAATAAATACAAATTATTTAATCCAAAATCCATTGAAGATGCCCAAAAAATCAGGTTGCTTGCAGCAATCACTTTATGGGAGCATAAACACAATAAAAGTTAAGCACAGTTTTAATCTCTCAGTCTCTATTTGCTAACCTTGTGATTTTGAGCAGGTTGGAAGTGATGGGCTTTGGTGTCAGGAAGTTTTGACTGTGTGTGGTCCTTGGTGAGTTACCAGCAACTTTAGGTATATAATGAAATTGAGGGGAGGGGGCAAATGGTTGTAGGTCACTCAGACTTCTCAGATTTTCATTTTGCCTTACATTTTCTGCCTTTCCTTTGTGGAGTTCATGGTTTTATTGGGATCACTAGAAATACTGCTGTTTTAGTGTTAACAGTGCTAGGCCTCATATTTTTAGGGAGAACATGTTGATGCAGACCCTATTGTCCTTTAACTTTGTGAATAACAGTAATATTTTAAACTGTCTTGAATTTTGGGTCTTATGTTTCCACCATCATTCTTGGCTTTGGCTAGAATTACTGAGTAAAGGAATAGAGAGGTGTGCAACCAGTTAGCACAGAGGATTAAGGCTGAGCAGTTAACTAGTTACTTCCATAAGGAATAGAGAGGTGTGCAACCAGTTAGCGCAGAGGATTAAGGCTGAGCAGTTAACTAGTTACTTCCATAAGGAATAGAGAGGTGTGCAACCAGTTAGCGCAGAGGATTAAGGCTGAGCAGTTAACTAGTTACTTCCATAAGGAATAGAGAGGTGTGCCACCAGTTAGCACAGAGGATTAATGCTGAGCAGTTAACTAGTTACTTCCATAAGGAATAGAGAGGTGTGCCACCAGTTAGCACAGAGGATTAATGCTGTGCAGTTAACTAGTTACTTCCATAAGGAATAGAGAGGTATGCCACCAGTTAGCAGAGAGGATTAAGGCTGAGCAGTTAACTAGTTACTTCCATAAGGAATAGAGAGGTATGCCACCAGTTAGCACAGAGGATTAATGCTGAGCAGTTAACTAGTTAATTCCATAAGGAATAGAGCGGTGTGCCACCAGTTAGCACAGAGGATTAAGTCCGAGCAGTTAACTAGTTACTTCCATAAGGAATAGAGAGGTGTGCCACCAGTTAGCACAGAGGATTAAGTCCGAGCAGTTAACTAGTTACTTCCATAAGGAATAGAGAGGTGTGCCACCAGTTAGCACAGAGGATTAATGCTGAGCAGTTAACTAGTTACTTCCATAAGGAATAGAGAGGTGTGCCACCAGTTAGCACAGAGGATTAATGCTGAGCAGTTAACTAGTTACTTCCATAAGGAATAGAGAGGTATGCCACCAGTTAGCACAGAGGATTAAGGCTGAGCAGTTAACTAGTTACTTCCATAAGGAATAGAGAGGTATGCCACCAGTTAGCACAGAGGATAAATGCTGAGCAGTTAACTAGTTACTTCCATAATGAATAGAGAGGAGTGCCACCAGTTAGCACAGAGGATTAAAGCTGAGCAGTTAACTAGTTACTTCCATAAAGAATAGAGAGGTATGCCACCAGTTAGCGCAGAGGATTAAGGCTGAGTAGTTAACTAGTTACTTCCATAAGGAATAGAGAGGTGTGCCACCAGTTAGCCCAGAGGATTAAGGCTGAGCAGTTAACTAGTTACTTCCATAAGGAATAAAGAGGTATGCCACCAGTTAGCACAGATGATTAAGTCCAAGCAGTTAAATAGTTACTTCCATAAGGAATAGAGAAGTGTGCCACCAGTTAGCACAGAGAATTAAGGCCGAGCAGTTAACTAGTTACTTCCATGAGTAATAGAGAGATGTGCCACCAGTTAGCAGAGAGGATTAAGGCTGAGCAGTTAACTAGTTACTTCCATAAGGAATAAAGAGGTGTGCCACCAGTTATCACAGAGGATTAAGGCTGAGCAGTTAACTAGTTACTTCCATAAGGAATAGAGAGGTGTGCCACCAGTTAGCACAGAGGATTAATGCTGAGCAGTTAACTAGTTACTTCCATAAGGAATAGAGAGGTATGCCACCAGTTAGCACAGAGGATTAAGGCTGAGCAGTTAACTAGTTACTTCCATAAGGAATAGAGAGGTGTGCCACCAGTTAGCACAGAGGATTAAGGCTGAGCAGTTAACTAGTTACTTCCATAAGGAATAGAGAGGTGTGCCACCAGTTAGCACAGAGGATTAAAGCTGAGCAGTTAACTAGTTACTTCCATAAAGAATAGAGAGGTATGCCACCAGTTAGCGCAGAGGATTAAGGCTGAGTAGTTAACTAGTTACTTCCATAAGGAATAGAGAGGTGTGCCACCAGTTAGCCCAGAGGATTAAGGCTGAGCAGTTAACTAGTTACTTCCATAAGGAATAAAGAGGTATGCCACCAGTTAGCACAGATGATTAAGTCCAAGCAGTTAAATAGTTACTTCCATAAGGAATAGAAGTGTGCCACCAGTTAGCACAGAGAATTAAGGCCGAGCAGTTAACTAGTTACTTCCATGAGTAATAACGAGATGTGCCACCAGTTAGCAGAGAGGATTAAGGCTGAGCAGTTAACTAGTTACTTCCATAAGGAATAAAGAGGTGTGCCACCAGTTATCACAGAGGATTAAGGCTGAGCAGTTAACTAGTTACTTCCATAAGGAATAGAGAGGTGTGCCACCAGTTAGCACAGAGGATTAATGCTGAGCAGTTAACTAGTTACTTCCATAAGGAATAGAGAGGTATGCCACCAGTTAGCACAGAGGATTAAGGCTGAGCAGTTAACTAGTTACTTCCATAAGGAATAGAGAGGTGTGCCACCAGTTAGCACAGAGGATTAATGCTGAGCAGTTAACTAGTTACTTCCATAAGGAATAGAGAGGTATGCCACCAGTTAGCACAGAGGATTAAGGCTGAGCAGTTAACTAGTTACTTCCATAAGGAATAGAGAGGTATGCCACCAGTTAGCACAGAGGATTAATGCTGAGCAGTTAACTAGTTACTTCCATAAGGAATAGAGAGGTATGCCACCAGTTAGCACAGAGGATTAAGTCCGAGCAGTTAACTAGTTACTTCCATAAGGAATAGAGAGGTGTGCCACCAGTTAGAACAGAGGATTAAGTCCGAGCAGTTAACTAGTTACTTCCATAAGGAATAGAGAGGTGTGCCACCAGTTATCACAGAGGATTAATGCTGAGCAGTTAACTAGTTACTTCCATAAGGAATAGAGAGGTGTGCCACCAGTTCGCACAGAGGATTAATGCTGAGCAGTTAACTAGTTACTTCCATAAGAAATAGAGCGGTATGCCACCAGTTAGCACAGAGGATTAAGGCTGAGCAGTTAACTAGTTACGTCCATAAGGAATAGAGAGGTATGCCACCAGTTAGCACAAAGGATTAATGCTGAGCAGTTAACTAGTTACTTCCATAAGGAATAGAGAGGTGTGCCACCAGTTAGCACAGAGGATTAAGGCTGAGCAGTTCACTAGTTACTTCCATAGGGAACAGAGAAGTGTGCCACCAGTTAGCACAGAGGATTAATGCTGAGCAGTTAACTAGTTACTTCCATAAGGAATAGAGAGGTGTGCCACCAGTTAGCACAGAGGATTTAAGCTGAGCAGTTAACTAGTTACTTCCATAAAGAATAGAGAGGTATGCCACCAGTTAGCGCAGAGGATTAAGGCTGAGCAGTTAACTAGTTACTTCCATAAGGAATCGAGAGGTGTGCCACCAGTTAGCACAGAGGATTAAGGCTGAGCAGTTAACTAGTTACTTCCATAAGGAATAAAGAGGTATGCCACCAGTTAGCACAGATGATTAATTCCAAGCAGTTAAATAGTTACTTCCATAAGGAATAGAGAAGTGTGCCACCAGTTAGCACAGAGAATTAAGGCCGAGCAGTTAACTAGTTGCTTCCATAAGGAATAGAGAGATGTGCCACCAGTTAACAGAGAGGATTAAGGCTGAGCAGTTAACTAGTTACTACCATAAGGAATAGAGAGGTGTGCCACCAGTTAGCACAGATGATTAAGGCTGAGCAGTTAACTAGTTACTTCCATAAGGAATAGAGAGCTGTTCCACCAGTTAGCACAGAGGATTATGGCTGAGCAGTTAACTAGTTACTTCCATAAGGAATAGAGAGGTGTGCCACCAGTTAGCACAGAGGATTAAGGCTGAGCAGTTAACTAGTTACTTCCATAAGGAATAGAGAGATGTGCCAACAGTTAGCACAGAGGATTAAGGCTGAGCAGTTAACTAGTTACTTCCGTAAGGAATAGAGAGGTATGCCACCAGTTAGCACAGAGGATTAAGGCTGAGCACTTAACTAGTTACTTCCATAAGGAATAGAGAGGTGTGCCACCAGTTAGCACAGAGGATTAAAGCTGAGCAATTAACTAGTTACTTCCATAAGGAATAAAGAGGTATGCCACCAGTTAGCGCAGAGGATTAAGGCTGAACAGTTAACTAGTTACTTCCATAAGGAATAGAGAGGTGTGCCAATAGTTAGCACAGATGATTAAGGCTGAGCAGTTAACTAGTTACTTCCATAAGGAATAAAGAGGTGTGCCACCAGTTAGCACAGAGGATTAAGGCTGAGCAGTTAACTAGTTACTTCCATAAGGAATAGAGAGATATGGCACCAGTTAGCACAGAGGATTAAGGCTGAGCAGTTAACTAGTTACTTCCATAAGGAATAGAGAGGTGTGTCACCAGTTAGCACAGAGGATTAAGGATGAGCAGTTAACTAGTTACTTCCATAAGGAATAGAGAGGTGTGCCACCAGTTAACAGAGAGGATTAAGGCTGAGCAGTTAACTAGTTACTTCCATAGCACAGAGTAAAGGGTTTATTTTTTCTACTTCCATTCACCTGCTTCGTGTTTCTGAGTATGCAATTTGGCTAAACTGTTATTCTTGTTTGCCTGTGAAATTAGGCAGTTGTATCCTGTGTACCTACTTGGTTAGCACACAGGTAAAAAGAGAAAAAGAAATAAAGAAGAAGGTAAAATAAAGTGAAAACAGAAAGAGGAGCAGCTCTAGTCCCCACACAAAAAACAAAAACAGTACACATTGCAGATGTTGAGACATTTTTTCAGTGAAAGGTTGGTGTATGGTATTATTCTCTGTCTGTGATCTTTTTTAGGGAACATATGCTGGAATCTGTGGATAGGGAGGGTTAGGAGGGGGAGGACTGAATTGGGAGTCCATAGGGGAGCTCCTGATATAGAAGGTGAGGTGGGAACTGGATTGCTTAAGTCTGAGTTAATGTTATGCTTTTTTGGGTTGCAGCATGGTGAATGTCGACAAGATGAAATGCAGATGACAAGACACAGGCCTTGGCATTCTTCAAGGATGTGCCAAGGTAGCTGCAACCATCTTTGGAAGTCATCTTAGATTTTGTACCTAGAATGAAGAGTTTGTTCAAGACCACTGAGAAGCACCCATCTGTAGAGGTGGATGCATGACAAGGGATAAGAAATCGCAGAAATTAAGGTAC
>NC_056733.1:1054095543-1054110543 GCF_019279795.1 Protopterus annectens
TCTTTACTATCCTAGTCAGTAACTAACTAACTTTAGTCCTCACT
Organism: Protopterus annectens; assembly: GCF_019279795.1. Classification (NCBI taxonomy): domain Eukaryota; kingdom Metazoa; phylum Chordata; order Ceratodontiformes; family Protopteridae; genus Protopterus; species Protopterus annectens. The sequence continues at coordinate 1,054,095,588 of NC_056733.1, forward strand.
ACTGACTCCAGTGTGAGACCATCACTGAAACAAGAGTGATATTTTACAATTTCCCCTAAGAGCACAACAGGAACACACTCCATAGCCTGGGACTGGACTGTATACTTCTGTCCACCCCAAATATAACTCCTTATTACACACTAAAGAGCAATGTGTCCCAGTTTAAGACCTCTGATACACTCATACTTAAATAAATTAAATCTCACACATCCAAACACTTCTGGGAAAGCCTGACACAGATTTCCAGCTGTGTTCCTTCCCGAAAATAATATGGTAATGGGCTGCCACCAATCAGAGAATCTACATGCCCTTTTAAAAGGGTATCCAATTATTAAATTAGGTATTAAAATAAATGGTAACAAATGACCTAAAGCAGCCAGGCTCTCAGAGGGGTTGGGGAGTCATCAAAGCAGGTATAAGTACTCTCAAATCACTAAAGAATACACTGATTGACCAGCCACAATGTAAGATAATACAAATAGTTAATAATGAGCAAAATTATTAAAAATGTAAAGCAGTAATTTCAATAACCAAACAGAATTCAATCACATATCATTTGGCCAATCCTGCTTGGAAAGCATTATTCTTTCACTCTCTTCCCATCTTATTTTGAACTGCCCATTTCTGTCCCATGCTTATATTTTGCAAGAATTCTATAAAGTCTACTACAAGTCAATCTCTCCTCACATCTCTTCATCTTTACAAAAGGGAGTATCATTTTATCTGCTCCCCATATCCTTTACATCTCCTGCTCCTACTTCTTAAAACGAATGCTTCACAGCCTGCTTTGACTGCTCACATTGAAACCATGCCCTATCCCAGCAGCTGAAATTGACATTTAAATGTGGGTCTTCAAAGTTTAAAACCCCTCATTCCTCCCTCTGAAACAGATTCTCTACAATATTAACAACCCCCCTTGCCAATTCCTCCAATGGTTGGCTATCCTTAGATTTTTGCATTGTGATTATTCCAAAGCCCGACAAGAAGCACTTCAAGTATTGACTCTGAACACCACTCTAATGCTCTAATAAGTCTATCAAGTCTCTCATTGTCTTATAAATCTGCCTGTTTAGTATTGAATTCCTTACTCTGATTTAAAGAATCATACGAAAAAACAATTGCTGCCACCAAGGAGAGGTCATATAGCCCACATTTCTGTATTCCCCATCCACCTCACTTTCTAAGTAGTCATAATCTCCCTTTGGGAATTCTATTTTCCTTCCTAGTCTATACAAAGCTGTTACATAAACTTTGAATTTTTATTACACATTTATTCTCTTTTCTATTCATTGTGTACATCTGCTTACATACAAAACTCTTGTGAGGATCATCATCTGAATTAGATTGATTCTGTCAGAGTAAATTTGCTAGATGATTATTTCTCCAATAAATAAGTGATTATTTTATATAAATCTGACTAGTTGCTGTCTATAAAAGTTGATTCTGTTTCCTCCATCCACAGCTCTAGGGACTTAACCTCTGTTCTACTAACACAATTCTCTCCAATCATATTATTTACCCTACCTACCCTGACTTGCACAGTTTTAGTCCAATTATACTACAGTCCAGAAATTGTTTTGAATTGTTCAAGAATGTCTATTACTCCCAGCAATGCAAGATCCAAAGTGTTAATTGCTAATATGAAATCATCTGCAAACACCTGAAAGAATTTCAATTCACAAGGAAAGTTCTGCATGTAGGGATGGACCTGTTGCTCCAATGTCTCCAGAGACAAAATAAATAAAACTGGGGGATCATCCCTGTCTAGTGTCCCTGCTAATGCTTATGCATTGGGGTAGTTGTGGTGATGCTTATGCCTTGGGGTAGTTGCCCATTAATCACTAATTAATTTCCATATTCATGTATAAATGAGGAACAGTGTTTAAAAATATTTTACCTATCCCTACTGCCCTCAAATTTCCAAATAAAAAAGCCCTTGCAAGCAAATCAATTTTTTTATATAAAAAAATGTGATCCCAGTTCTTAAAACACTCACCACCAAATTACTCTCAGCTGTACACCCTTTCACAAAACCTCTTTGATTATCCTGTATTATCCTGGGGAAACAATGCTGCAATCTTCTGAATAATATTGCTGCTAATATTCTGGCATCAACATTAATTGGTGACATAGGTATATAGTTTTCTGGGAGCCACCTTTTGGGAATCAGAACCACCAGCCCCCTAGTAAATGTATTCCAGTAAGACTCCCTCATCCACTCTCCTGTTAAATGTCATTGCCAAGTGGCTGAACAAAACATCCTAAAACATTTTATAAAATTGTATTGAGTCTATTATTATTATGGAATTTCCTTAATGTAACACTTCTTTTTATAGCAATTATTTTCTGAAATCAAAACATCATTGTCCAAAGCATCTTTGTCCGATCTTGTTAATTTCTGCTGTCTCTAGTTGAATAGTTTCATTTCTGATTATTGACCTCTAAATTTATCTCCTCTCTTTCACCCTCCCTTCACTGTATTGTATCCAACTACCTCCCTAGCCTTCTTACCCAGCTTCAATGCCTTTTTTCCTCTTAAGTTTAAGTTCCTGCCGAAATTTGTATGTTTTAGTTGTGTAATGACAAGCACATTACATAAATATTTAATTCAAAATGTTTGTCCTTAAATCAATGATCCAGTTTATTGTTCATCATAATTCAATCTGAATATTTCTGTACAAACTGAGTGTGCATTATGCACGAATAATCCATTGTACTGTATGTGGAAAGAAGAAAGGAGAGAAATCTAATCTCTCTTGCATCTCAGCTTTAGTCAATTAAAGTGACAGAGTTGCTTTCTGTATTACCTGTTCCTGTTTAATTTTGTTTTCTGTTTTGAGAGATCTATCCAGCCTAGTGATTTTGTTCTATGTGAGAGATAGACACTTGATTTTCTAGGCATTAAAGTTCACTTGTTTTTATTATTGTTTTTTTTGTTTCTTGAGTGATACTTAAATGCACATAGTATTTCTTTGACCTTGACTTTTCTGATAAGCCTCAAGACTTAAAACAACTACAAGTCATATTAACTCTCTGCTCATGATTTTCCCCACCTACTATCTCATTCTTTACTTTTTAAACTTGTTGTTTTTTGACATGCTCGCTCCTACTGTAAATTGAGCTTTGAAACTCCACCCATTTATTATCTCACCTGTTTATTTTTCTTTGACACTGAAAGATAAAAACTAGGACTGCTTTAGTTCCCCTTCTATGACCTGGAAATCACATAACATTTGCTTAAATGAACTAAACTCACTGCCTATTCAACCAATCCAGTAATCGTTGGGCCTACATGTTTGGGACTGCATATGATTCCCAGTTTGTAGTAATCAAGTTGAAGTCACAAACATGTAGATCCAAAGATTACTGGATTTTGTCAACATGAATGCTATGGATCAGCTAAGCTAAACACCCATTACAGGTACAAACATCCTTGACCTAATCCATAAAAATATGGGGCAATGTTGCACCCCCTCATGTATAACCTCCTCACTGGTCAGGTCAGACTATAAAGCTATCTCCCATTAAAATAAAAATAAAAGCTGTAACACTAACCCTGGATATTTTTGGAATAATTCCAAGGCAACGTTTTTATCTTTAAGTGACATCCAAGTCCACCCAAACCCAGGGAACTCAGCTGCATATGCACAGTCATTCCCAAAAACTCATTGCAATCTTGTATACAGCTGCACAGAGACAGCTGTTCCTCCATGAAAAATGCAGAGGGCAAAGTAAAAACAAGCCCCCTTGGTGGAAGCACAGCATTAACAGGTTGTACAACAAGAGGAAGAAAATCATGTCCAAAAATAGGAAGTGCAATACCACGCAAGGTAACAATGTCTATTTCAAACTTCTATGTGAAGTAGACATTAGACATATTAAGGATAGGTTTGGCTCTGGAAAACCATTTACCAATTTTAATATAAGTAAAGAACAGAGAACAGCTTTAAATAACCTCAATTCACTTTCAGTTCGTGTTGTAAAACCTGATAAGGGAGGAGGTTTGGTCATCTTTGATAATGATATGTACACAGAAAAAATGTTATCAGTTTTGGATTCACCAGCATACAGACCCTCTTCACTTAATGAAATGAATGTCACCTATAACAGGATCAGAGGATATTTGAGAGATATGTTTTTATCTGGGAAGATTAACATAGATCTATACAATTTCCTGGATATTTCATATCCTAAGACCCCAGTTATGTTTGGAATTCCCAAGATCCATAAGGATCTTGGGAATCCACCTATGAGAGTATTGGTGGATGGAAGGCTATCAATGACCTACCCATGTGCTAGATTAGTAGATGACATCTTGGGTAAATATATTAAGAACATTCCGGTCATTTGCAAAGACTCATGGTCTTTCCTTAGTAATATTAACAACATTACATACGATGACCGTGACAACTTTCTCACTATCGACGTTGTTGATTTGTATACATCCTTTCCTCATCAGGAAGCTATAGAATGGATAGCTTTATTTTTACAGGAATTGGAGGTTATTCAAAATGAGATAGATATTATTACAGAACTCCTAGATATAGTTCTTAGTTCTAATTTTTTCATTTTTGACAATAAATACTTCCTCCAAAAACAAGGAGTAGCCATGGGATCTCCTTGCGGTGCAAGCATGGCAAACGTTTTTATGGCCTTTTGGGAAAACAAGTTTTTATTAAAAAAAGCTGATTTAAAAGGAAAAATTTGCTTGTACACACGTTTTTTAGATGACATCTTCATATTATTCCATGGTGATGCATCAGATGCAGAAGTTTTATTACATTATATGAACAGTACAACAGGTTTTCTTAAATTCACACATCAGTTTTCAACAAATGAAATTGATTATTTAGATGTGAAGTTGACCAAAGACATAATAAATAAAAGATATTTGTCTTCGGTCTTTCGAAAACCTACTTATTGCAATTCTCTACTTCATTTTACTAGTCTACACCCATTGAGGCAGAAATGATCCATAGTGAAGGGACAGGTAGTGAGGGCCGTACGTATGTGCAATACGAGTTATTCCTTTAAACAAGAATGTAATTTTCTTAGGAACCTATTCCTTAATAGAGGTTATCCTGACACTCTCATTGATGGGATTATTGAAGAAATAGAATTAAAACGATCAACTGTTTTTTATAAACCTTTATTAGAGGAAAATAAAAGTCATGAATTCCAAAGTGTTTTATTATTAAATGTACCACAAGAAATTATAAATTCAAGTTCAACTCAGATTGACATTACAATAGATAAGAAAGTTGATTTTTCAACATGTTTTATTATTACTTTTAGTATTGATTCTAAATCAATTTTTGATATTATTTTTAAAAACTGGCACTTTATTAGTAATGATACCTTTCTTTCAGAAAGGTTAGGTTTATTGCCAAAAGTGGTGTATAGGAGAGGAAAAAACTTGAAAGAATTGTTACAAAGAAAACCACACACCAACCAATTTTACAGAAGTAAGGGGTCATCACTTTGTGGGGCTTGCAATTGGTAAAAATTTTTTAGACCAGGAGAATCCTTTTTTATAAAAGGGAAAATATATTATATCCACCAAAAAGTTAATTGTGAAAGCAAATCTGTTGTCTATGTGGCTTTTTGTCAATGCTGCCCAGCATTTTATGTTGGTAAGACCGATCAAAAGTTACGAGAATGTGTCTACCAACATATATATGCTATTAGAAATAGCAAAGTGGATAATGCCCTTGCTAAGCATATTTGCAATTATCCTGACCACAAGTTTGTCTTTATGGGTGTTGACCAACTGCTTCCTAGTGTGAGAGGTGGGCCCCTTTCTCTTATGTTAGAATTACGTGAATTGGAATGGCAAATTAAATTAGATGCTTTTAATTCCCCTGGTTTAAATGAGAACTGTAATATCTCAGCAGTCCTTAGATTAAAAGCTACCAGAGATAGGACTTAATGTTTTGGGGTGAATAATTTAACATATTACATTATATAATAGACTAACATGTTTTATTTATTGATGTTTATTTATTGATTAAATAATTGATATAAAATTCTCGGTGAACCATGGGTTATGAGCACATATAGTTTGGATAAATGTTTAAATTTTTCATTGATTTTAATGGAGTATAATAAAATAATTTTAAATGGTCCAAATAGCAACTAGGTATCTTCAGGAATTTAATGACTATAAAGCTAATAATACAATGTATTTAATTTAATATATTTTAAAAGTCTTATTCATTCATTATATTTATATAATTGTACTGTTTGACTGTTCCACGATACAAGTGCCTACACAGGAAGTGATGTTGTTTAAAGAACTTCCTTTGTATATTTAAATGCTCTTTTGGCACCTTTTTAATGACTTGTTTCTGAGGAAGCTGCAGTTTATTTACAGCGGCGAAAACGCACTTTATTGTAAAATAAATTTTGCGTTCAAGAACTTTGGAATATCTCAGTGGAATTTTTGGTTGCCTTGGATTATCTCTCGCACCTCACATTCTCGATTCGTCTATTTCAAACTTAATAAACAGCTCAAGTACCTAGTTAAGTCTTCCAAGGCTAAGTTTAAAGTAAACATAGCCCCCAGAATAAGGGAAGTCATAAGGCATTCTTCAGCTATGTCCATATTCTCAAAGGCAATAAACAAAAATTTGCTGAACTAATTGTAAGTGAAGACATTTATACTGAACCAGAAGATTTAACAAATCTACTGGCAGATAAATTTACTTCCAACTCACCACAAGACATGCCTCAAGAATATCCCATCAACCATTATTCCCCCTATTACCACTATGGAACAGGTCTATAAAGCACTCTCCAAGACCAAAAACACTGCATCGATGAGAACTGTTAATATCCCACAATGCCTTTTTAATAGGATGAAGCAGGACCTATCAGGCCCAGGACAATCACTATTTAACTGTAGCTTCCAAACAGACTTCATGTTGAACAAATGCAGGACTGCTACTGTCATCCCTCTGTATAAGGGTGTTTTATCCACGGATCCAGGAGACTATTGCATCGCTCTGTATAAGGGTGTGTCATCCACAGATCCATGAGACTATTGCATCCCTCTGTATAAGGGTGTTTTATCCACGGATCCAGGAGACTATTGCATCGCTCTGTATAAGGGTGTGTCATCCACAGATCCATGAGACTATTGCATCCCTCTGTATAAGGGTGTTTTATCCACGGATCAAGGAGACTATTGCATCGCTCTGTATAAGGGTGTGTCATCCACAGATCCATGAGACTATTGCATCCCTCTGTATAAGGGTGGTCGTCCACGGATCCAGGAGACTATTGACCCATAAGCCTTGCTAGTATCATATGTAAAGCCATGGAAAGAATAATCAAAGATTTGATAAATGATGATGTAGGAAATCTTCAGACACTGGATCCAACATAGTTTGGTTTCGTCAAAAACAGGTCATGCCAAATCAACCTGGTGGGCTTCTTTAAAAGGGTCAGTGGATGAGGGCAAAATGGTACATACTACCCACCTCAACCTGGCCAAGGTATTAGACACAATACCCCTCTCTGACATTGTAGTCAAGCTCACTAAATTAGATATAAACCCTACATCACCCAGTCGATGACCATCTAGCTCACTGACAGACCCCAGGAATTTAGGATAGTGGAATCCACCTACATAAAAATGCCAGTCACTTTTTGGAATCTACTTCTTGGAAGTCAACTCCAACATCAAGAGCCTTTGGCTGACCATGTCTGCAGATGATTGCAAACTAGGAACTGTCACAGAATCCCCCAAGATGCTAATATCCTCCAAGAAGAGTTAACCGACAAATGACTGGTGTCATAGCTATGGTTTAAAACTTTTTACTATCAAAACTTGGAGACTGCATCAGTTGACTGGCATGTGGCTGACTTGTAGTTTCCAAGTCGGCAGAATGTCTAACCAAAATTGATCAACTAAGCTACAGCGAACAGATAGTGTAGGTCAATTTTTTCGGTTCAACACTGTGCAGGGAGGTTGCGCTTCAGTGAGTAACAAGGAATTAGCCCATTTTCTCACTATACTGCAATCTCAGAGTTGGTATATTTAATGTGCAGGGGATTGGGGGGGGGGATATGCCCCACTACAAAATAGTAGAATTAATGTACTGTTGACTGTAGACTTCAAAGGTACATTAATGTGCATAGCAGGAAGTGAATGACGTCACCTCCTGCTATGTCAAATACTTTGAACCACCATTGTCGATGTATTCATTTTCGCTTTGGTTTATTTTTTGGTATTTCGAATTTAGCATTTTGGGTTGAAATTTAAATGGTTGACCAAAGCTGATTCAAAATGCCAATAGTAAACTGTTTAAAACTCAATGCAAAGAAAATCATAATAGTAACTTCTGGGAAGTTAGCTACCCCAGAAGACTAGTTAATTGATAACACACCTGTAAGAATATACCCAATAATCAGGGACTTGGCAGTGTATGTAGAAAGTAATCTGACTTTCGTCCAACATGTGTCTAAGGTAGTAACGAAATCATTCTATGTTGCTCAACTTTTAAGCGAGAGTATGGCATCTAGGTCCAAGAAAGTTATCATTCCTCTGTATTCAGCCCTCATCAGGCCAATCATTGAGTACATTACCCCCCTTTAGTATGTACCTGACCAGGTACATGCAACAACTGTAACATCCACAGAGGCTGCTCACAAAAAGAATACAGGATGTTAACAATATGGATCGCATCAAAGCCCTATCTCTATACTCTGTCTCTTACAGGCTGTGGAGAAGTGATTTGTATCTGGCATACAAGACATTCCTGTATCCCATTCTGATGGACCTCCTGCATATCTGCAAGACAAATAGCATTAGAACAACCCAGTCCAGGGACGTAAACCTTGTTTGCAACATAAATGGGATATGTTAAAGGGACAGGTATATCTCTCAGAGAAAAAACATTGTCAGGAAAAGACTTCTCTTCCCCGACTATACTCAAGCATAGCCTTGACCAGTGGAAGGGAAACATGAAATTCACCCTGGTCTGGCATCTGTTATTCTAATGGACTGAGGCAAACTGTAATTGCTTGACCACCTATGCCCTAGCTTACATATACCCCCTCAAAATAACATCTAGTGCTGCAAATGTGTTGGATACATTTGGGATGTGTGGCTAGGCTGATAAAAGCCCCTGTGGTCATTAGTCTAGTATACACTTATGACCTTATTGAGCCTATTTGTTAACTTTATAAGACACCATTCTGCTTTGAACCTAAGCAGTTGCTGATATTGGCTATGTGGTATCCATGTTTTCAAATTCAAATAAATAGACAAAGAAATGAAGACATAAGAGCAGAAGCCAAAGTAGCTCCAGTTGCAGAAAAGATCAAAGAGAACAGATTACGGTGGTTTGGGCACATATGTAGAAAAGCAGAAGACAATCTGGTGAGGAAGATTTGGGACAGACAGGAAGAAGGTAAGAGGAAATTAGGACATCCAGCAAAGAAGTGGATGGATTGTGTGAAAGAAGTTCTGCGAGTCAGGCATGAGTGTTGAAGAAGGCAGTTTTGTTTGGAGTGGATTTGGAACATCGAATGATGTTTGGCTTAATACTTCTTTTATGGGTGGTTAGGTCTGACAAATTTCACTTTGAGGGAAGGGGAACAGCCTGGTCAGGCTGGTGGGCAGAGGAGAGGGACAGGCTTGCCCTCTTCTGTTCCTCCTCTGGTTTTTCGATGTTCATTTCATGAGTGGGGAGAGGAAAGTGAGCAGTTGGTGGCTGCTTGATAAGCAAACAAAGGTAAGGACACTGCTTTGTTTGGCTGGATACGTAATTCAATAAATGGTTTATAAAGTGAGTTGTTGGACACTGCTTCATAAGTAAAGTAAGTGAGTGAGTAGAGGTATGGATGCTACTTACTGGGTGAGGATGAGTAAGGTCACACTGTCCTGACTTAATTGGCTGGATGTGTAATTCAATAAATGTGATATGAAGTGAGTTGTTGGACGCTGCTTCATTAAAGTGAGGGGTCAGGATGAATAAGTTCACACTGTCAGGATTAACATTAAATGGATGTTTATGCTGTGATTAAAATCATTGCAAATATTAAATTCATCTGTAATTAATAAATATTGGTTATCAAAGTTATGCTATGGAAGTTTAATAAAGGTCGTCAAATATCATTTGGTGTGATGTGTTTATTAATGTGGACTGGGACAAAGAAGTAATTTGGCAACTTAGGCTGAATGCAGCCTCTCCTCCTGACTTAAGTGATAGTGTTGTTTTCCAACCAACACTTAAGTTAAGAGCTACAAAAGTATAAACTCTTTAATATCCTTTGTTGTAAAAGGTTTTCATTTTTACACATTATTTTCACATACTATTTATCATATTTTTATACATTAACATATCTGTCTATACATTTCTGTATATATATATATTTAACATGTACATATGAATATTTCAACATGTAAGTATATTATAATAGAAACCATGTATTATTAATTGCACACAGAAAGAGATAAAATTTTAATTTTATTTCTATGAGACAACATGACAAATACATTTAAATCTGAACAAGCTATTTTAAAGCATTTTTATTAATGTTCAAACATTTTAAAAGTGTTGCTGTTATGTTTACATTTTTGAGAAATGCATGGTTACATAATATGTGTGCCTGTCTTTAAAATCTCCCTTCAACCCCAATTAATTCATTGTACTAATTTATTGCATTGTTTCTTAATTGTCTTAACTATGAGAGATATTGATGGTATAAAAGGCAGTGAAATGTTATTATGGCTTTCTGACGACATCCCCAAGTGGGACAGAAATGCTTAATCATTCTTTTGTTTTATCTGCTTTTATACTGTGACATTGGTGAATTAAACATTACTTATCTATTTACCTCTTCTTTTCACTTCTTTTGAGCTTTCAGATATTCTAATATAAACATTTTGTCTTATTGCAATGGGTGCTAGAAGCCATAAGCCATATCCTTCTAAAGTACCAGACCAGAAGTTGGTCTGTTTAACATATCGGCTACCAAAGAGATAGGCTCTAAGAAGCTAAGGTGATGCACATATAATTATCTGAACCCCATTGATAAAAAACACTGATAAATGGAAGAAAAGCTTAAAAATGAAGAAACGTGAGGTGACTCTCGCCAGTAAAGCCTAAACAACTGTTATGCATAGTATAGGCAACCCATGTATGTATGTAAATATCTATGTATGTATATTTTGTATAATTTTTTTATATGCCAATCCAGAATAAGACAAAACAAATGCAAAACAGTCCCCTGTGTATGACGAGTTCAAATTATTTTGTGTTTAATGTCAGTATTTAAAACATTTTAACTTCACCTCCAATATTTGGATGTGACATTCATTTTTAAATGATCTGACACCACACCACAGCAATACTCTTAAAGAGAAGACCCCATTACAAATACCTTTGCCCAATGCCTCTTTTGCCTGCCTTTTCCATAGGCTTTAAAGTCTGACCTTTTAAGGCTTACCGTACTAAGATCAGGTTCCAAGGCTATGTTAAGACGATGTCTCGGCAGCCCAATTTTGGTGGCCTTGAGCAGTCTTAAGAAATCTATTTGCGAACTTGAAGATATCCATGTATGGCCTTCAGTGCTACCCTATCAATGCCATGTGGATCCAGATGGATAAAGCTGGGAGGTCTTTGTTTTGGTTTCATTTCAGGAGTCCAGTTTCAAAGTGACAATCTTGACCTTTGTAAAAGATCAATGCTTAAGAACCATCTGGTGATGAATTCCTGATTACAAGTAAGAATGGCATCTACTAATTCTGTCTGGAAGCATGGCATCTACTAATTCTGTCTGGAAGCATTTTTATAGATGAGGTGATGTTCCAAATTTCTGACACTTAGTGGAATTGCTGCTTGCAAACATAACACATTACCCATTGTAATAGAATGCTGTCTGCCAAGGAAGTCTTTATTGTATTGTAATCAATAGGAGTACCAGCGAGAGAGAGATATTACATATAGGTTAAGGATGTAATTGCATTTGTACTTTTTTCTTCCTTCTCTCATAATGGACCTTTAAGCAGGTAGTCATTTAAATATGATCATGTATATAGTGACTTTAAATCATTTACTTGACTATACCATTGCTGGAATGCTCTAGCAGGAAACCACAAGCATACATACTTAAATATTCTCAGTACAGCTTTAAAAGACTATATTCTTCTGTTTCAGACTGGTCATCAATACTCTGTCAGGACTGTCCAGGGAGCAAATTGTGCCTGGTATACCTTTAGTGACAAATGAGTGACCTGGGGGGCACTCACTCCTCAACACAAATGAGTGACCTGGGGGTCACTCACTCCTCAACATCAAATAGTGGGTCTTATCTACCCAGAGCAAATATCATTAATCCTGAGCATCCACCTCAGCTAATTGTCCCCATCAACATGTGAGTGGTTCAAGATGTGCCTCACTGGTCAGCAGCTAACAACTCCACTCTGACCTGTTATCTATGTCCGTGAGTCAATCAAGCAAGATATGTTTAAGGATCCTCAGTAAAGAACTCAGCTCACCAACAGAAAAAGAAGGGTATGGAATAATTCTAGAATTACTGACACAGATGTTTGTAAAGATAGTGAAAAAGATGCATGGAAGAGTACACTGTTTATTTGCAATGAGTTATAATTTATTATCGCAGCATGTAGTGTTATAACAATTGTGGGAGGAATGGTGTACCCCAGCACTTCACAGGTTCATAGACCAAGCCAATTACCCTATTTGTGAATCAAACCCTGTACCTTGTATTTGTAAGGTAAACACATTAACCATTATGCTAACCCCACCCCAGTATCTGGATAAACATATCAAACAATCTGCAAGCTTAGACAATTTTGGCATGCTAATGGATGCAAAAACTAGAAAATGAGGGGTGGGGGGAGGGGGTCCAGAAGAGTGACCCATTTCTCTGATGGCATATTATCATGTAAATACCATGGAAAGTATAAAAAAGTTGCATTTTAGGTGCATCACACAAAATGGCTATCAATAAAAGTAAAAAAAAATCCAAATGTTTAACACTGTGTTAGCTCAGAATATTACAATCCCTTAATATATTCACAAGTTAAAATTATATTAGCACTTTGACCATGTCCTTAAAGTAGGAAAAACATAACAAGCAATTTAAATAATGCAGCACATGATGGAACTACCATACGAAGCTATCTCAGCTAACACATCCATTCCAGACGGAATATCAACAGACATTTCAAACTGAGGTCATTGTATAGTTAAAATGTTGAAATGTATTGAAAGAAAAATAAACTAGGCTTACTTCTCAACACGATATCAACACAATTTAAATACAGATCAAAATTAAGATAGTGAAACATAACATTATTTTAAACAGTGTGGGTTATTCTTAGGATCGTTTTTAAAAGAACAGCAACAGGACTAGTAGCAGAAGCCTTCTTAATGCCACAAATATGTTCTAAAAGCATTCTTAATGCCACAAATATGTTCTAAAAGCATTCTTATTGTCACAAATATGTTCTAAAAGCATTCTTAGTGCCACAAATATGTTCTAAAAGCATTCTTATTGTCACAAATATGTTCTAAACACATTCTTAATGCCACAAATATGTAAACGCATTCTTATTGTCACAAATATGTTCTAAAAGCATTCTTAATGCCAAAAATATGTTCTAAAAGCATTCTTATTGTCACAAATATGTTCTAAAAGCATTCTTAATGCCACAAATATGTTCTAAAAGCATTCTTATTGTCATAAATATGTTCTAAAAGCATTCTTAATGCCACAAATATGTTCTAAAAGCATTCTTATTGTCACAAATATGTTCTAAAAGCATTCTTAATGCCACAAATATGTTAAAAAAACATTCTTATTGTCACAAATATGTTCTAAAAGCATTCTTATTTTCACAAATATGTTCTAAAAGCATTCTTAATGCCACAAATATGTTCTAAAAGCATTATTATTGTCACAAATATGTTCTAAAAGCATTCGTAATGCCACAAATATGTTGTAAAAGCATTCTTGTTGTCACAAATATGTTCTAAAAGCATTCTTAATGCCAGAAATATGTTCTAAAAGCATTCTTATTGTCACAAATATGTTCTAAAAGCATTCCTAATGCCAGAAATATGTTTTAAAAGCATTCTTATTGTCACAAATATGTTCTAAAAGCATTCTTAATGCCACAAATATGTTCTAAAAGCATTCTTATTGTCACAAATATGTTCTAAAAGCATTCTTAATGCCACAAATATGTTCTAAAATAAATTCTTATTGTCACAAATATGTTCTAAAAGCATCCTTATTGTCACAAATATGTTCTAAAACATTCTTATTGTCACAAATATATTCTAAAAGCATTCTTATTGTCACAAATATGTTCTAAAAGCATTCTTAATGCCACAAATATGTTCTAAAAGCATTCTTATTGCCACAAATATGTTCAAAAAGCATTCTTAATGCCACAAATGTGTTCTAAAAGCATTCTTATTCTCACAAATATGTTCTAAAAGCATTCTTAATGCCACAAATGTGTTCTAAAAGCATTCTTATTTATTGTCACAAATATGTTCTAAAAGCATTCTTATTGTCACAAATATGTTCTAAAAGCATTTTTAATGCCACAAATATGTTCTAAAAGCATTTTTAATGCCACAAATATGTTCTAAAAGCATTCTTATTGCTACAAATATGTTCTAAAAGCATTCTTAATGCCACAAATGTGTTCTAAAAGCATTCCTATTGTCACAGATATGTTCTAAAAGCATTCTTAATGCCACAAATGTGTTCTAAAAGCATTCTTATTTATTGTCACAAATATGTTTTAAAAGCATTTTTAATGCCACAAATATGTTCTAAAAGCATACTTAATGCCACAAATATGTTCTAAAAGCATTCTTAATGCCACAGTATGTTCTAAAAGCATACTTAATGCCACAATATGTTCTAAAAGCATACTTAATGCCACAAATCTGTTCTCATACTCTAA
>NC_056733.1:1054115543-1054118043 GCF_019279795.1 Protopterus annectens
ATTGGGGATCTACAGACATTGGATCCTACCCAATTTGGCTTTGTCAAAGGCAGATCCTGCCTTTTGAACTTGATCGACTTTTTTGAAACAGTGACTAAGGCCATTGATGAGGGTAAGGCAGTTCACACAGCCTACCTTGACCTTGCAAAAGCCTTTGACACAATACCCCACTCGGGCATCATAGACAAACTCACCAGCTTAAATGTAAACCCATATGTCACAAGATGGGTTGCAAACTGGCTCAAGGACAGAACCCACAGGGTCAGAGTTGCTGGAGCTATGTCAGACTCTAAGCCAGTCACAAGCGGTGTCCCACAGGGCTCAGTCCTGGGACCCCTCTTGTTCGGCATTCATTTTTCCAAGGTACAGGCAAACATAGGAGGATTGTGGCTGACAAAGTTAACAGATGACTGCAAACTGGGCGCCATAATTGATACTCCAGCGGACACAAACATCCTTCAGAGAGGCCTCATAGAAACGGATAATTGGTGCCAGAGCCATGGCCTTAAGCTGAATGCCAAAATGTATAGTCATACCTTTGGGAAAAACAAGGTACCCACAAATTACCACATAGGTGGTAATCCATTAAATAGAGGTAATCAGGGACCTTGGGACCCAGGTTGTCAGTAACCTCTCATTTGAAACTCACATTGCCAAAGTGGTTAGGAAGACCTTCTATATTGCCCACCTTATCATGAAGGGTTTCACATCTAGATCAAGAGAGGTCATTGTGCCCCTGTACTCTTCTCTTATCAGGCCAATGATTGAGTACAATGCCCCATTTGGGATGTATCTTACCCGTCACCTGCAGCAGTTGGAAAGACCCCAAAAGTTCCTCACCAAGAGGATAAAGGGTCTTAAACATATGTCATATGCTGCCCGACTGAAAAAACTCCAGCTCTATTCAGTCGCATACCGCCTACTCAGAGGTGATCTGTGCCTGACGTACAAGGCCATGTCCAATCCGGAATTAATGGACATGCTCCACCTTAGTAAATCCAAATCCACCAGAGCCATGAGAGCAAGAGACTTAAACCTCAACAAAGAAATAAATAGGACGTGCTGGAGGGACAGATTCATAACCCAGAGGCTCCTACACTCTGGAACAGAATCCCAATCCATGTTAGGCAGAGCCCTCACTGACTCTATTCAAGAGAAATCTTGACGAGTGGATGGGAGATCGTAGGTTTAGGTCATCTCTGTGTCACTACTAGACAGAGGCACAGTAAACTAAACCCTAAAAGGGTGTAGTATTCTCATCCTAAGGGGTGGTGAAAGCCACACACTCTGGCTAGGCTTATAAATGCCCTAGGGCAGATAGCCTAGTACGAACCTACGAACCTATGAACCTACACACACACACACACACACACACACACACACACACACACATATATATATATATATATATAGGTGTATTTATATACACCAAAATGCTCATATACTGGTGTCATAGGTTCATAGGTAGGTACTAGGCTATCTGCCCAAAGACATTTATAAGCCTAGCCGGAATGAGTTGGCTTTTGCCGCCCCCTTAGATTAGTTCCCTGTGCCTTTGTCCAGCAGAGCCATTGAAGTGATCCCTGGGGTACACTTTCTGTTTCCCATCCACTCATCAAGGTTTCTCCTGAAGAGGGTTAGTGAAGAGATCTGCCTAATGTAGATTAGAATCTTGATCCAGAGCATGGGAAGTCTCTGGAACAGGAATCTATCCCTCCAGCAGTCCTATTTATTGTTATGGTGAGGTTTAAATCCCCGGAGCGTGTAGCTTGAGGAGATATGTTTGTTTTTTAGGTGGAGCATGTCCATCAATTCTGGGTTGGACATGCCCTTGTATGTCAGGCAGAAATCACCTCTGAGTAGGCGGTATGCAACCGAGTACAGCTGGAGTTTCTTCAGTCAAGCTGCATAGCGCATCTGCTTGAGGTCAATGATCCTCTTAGTGAGGAACTTCTGTGGTCTTTCCAGTTGTTGCTGGTGTCTTGTAAGGTACATCCCAAATGGGGCATTGTATTCTATGATGGGTCTGATGAGTGATGCATAGAGGGGCCCAATGACCTCTTTTGATCTGGATGCAAACCCTTTTGTGATTAGGTGGGCCATACAAAAGGATTTTCTAACCACTTTGGCAATGGGATTATCAAAGGAGAGGTTACTATCTACTTGGGTCCCCAGATCCCTTATTACGTCTTCTGTATTTAGGGGGCTACCACCTGTGTGGTAGTTTGTGGGTACTTTGTTTTTTCCAAAGGGGATGACTATGCACTTTTTGGCATTTAGCTTGAGGCCATGGTTTTAACACCAGGTATCTGTCTCAGTGAGACCCTTTTGGAAGATGTCTGTGTCAGCAGAGACTCAGTTATAGCCCCTAGTTTGCAGTCGTCAACACTTAAAAAAAATCGGCATTTATAATGCTGACTCCTCAGTGCATGTGCTCCAGGTATAACTTCAGAGCATGCATTCACAAAAACAGTATTGTTTTACAGGGGCAAGTCCCCTA
>NC_056733.1:1054123043-1054145543 GCF_019279795.1 Protopterus annectens
GCTTTTCCCAGTTAGCTGTCACCACTGTGGATCACTGGTCCGCAGATTGATTGGTAGTGGTGTTTTTATGGTGTCAAGTTCCCAGCCTGGTGTCCAGTCTTCCCAGAAGGTACACACGCACACACGCACACACACACACACACACACACACACACACACACACACACACACACACACACACACACACACACACACACACACACAGGTATACACACGCCTACCTGCATGTCTTTAAAACTCACTTGAACACAGGTAGGACATGCAGAATCTGCACAGAAGGTGCTCCAGTTGAGCATCAAACCAGAGAACCACTTGCTGTGAGGCCACAAGGTGAACCGCTGCACCACTGCGGCTACTATCTTTGTAATATTTTTTTAAGTGGAAGTGCATTAACTTACAGCAGACAGAAGCTTCTGGAAATTAAGCAGTTAACAGTTTCATGCTGCTGACTAGATTCCCTGCAGTTGGCAGAGTTCCTGGGGCCAACTACACTCACGGGAATATTGGAGCTGTGTTTTTTAACCCAGCATGCCTTAGTGTGCCTAAAACATGAGACAGAAGGTTTTGGAACACTCAGGACAAGACAGAAGAGGAAAAGATCTCAGAGAACCAGAAAAAGTGGCTGCAGGGCTGGAATTGCTGCAAAGCTGAAAACAAATCCTCACAGGCCTGCTCTGCCTTCAATACTGCAAGCAAATGCATGTTGGCTGCACAGTAAAATGGGTGACGTGAGCTGGAATTCTACAGTACAAATATGGTGAGAAATGTGTATTGATGATTACTGAGGCATGGCTGCATATCAAGATTAGTGAACGTGCTGTTAGCTTAGAAGGTGTCACACTCGTTCATGCAGACTGATGTCAAGCTTTGTGTGGAAAGGCCAAGGGAGGTGAAGTCTACATCTATGTCAATGAAAGATGGTGTAAGAACTGTGAGATTGTTCATTCCTATTGCTCTAATTATCTAGAGTTCCTGTCCTTACAATGCAGACCCTTTTATATACATACAGAGCTAAATGGAATATATGTAACAGTTGTATACATTCCACCCAGTGCAAACACCACTGAGGCCCTGAGCAATCATTATAACTCTAGCTGTGAGCTGGAGAGGAAAAACTCAGACTTTGCTCACATGGTTGCTGGCGATTTTAATCAAGCAGATCTGAGAGAGATGCTACCCCACTACTATCAATTTGTACATTTTCCTACAAGAGGTGCAAACATTCTGGAGAAGGCATATTCCAACATCAAAGGTGCCTACAGAGCAATACAATAACCTAACTTAGGAAGCTCTGACCATCTTACCATCATATTTCTTCCAACCTACAAACCAGCTCTGATCAGAGAAAAGCCCATAGTCAAGCAAATCAAGGTCTGCCATGAGGGGGCTTTGGAATGTCTCCAGGACTGTTTTGATAGTACCTGCTGGGACATTTTCAAACAGGCAGCTATGTCAGATGAACAGGTGAACAAAGATGATTACATGGAAGCAGTAATAGCTTACATCACTAAGTGTGTCGATGATATATCTGACATCAAAAGCATTACAATCAGAGCAAATCAAAAGCCATGGCTCAACAACAAAGTCTATGATCTCCTGAAGGTAAGAAATGCAAGATCCAGGGCCATGGACAAGAATGGTCTCAGCAAAGCTAGAACAAACCTAAAAAGGGACATTAAAGAGGTGAAGAGAGAATATGGAAAGAAGTTACAAAGTCAGTTTGCAGACATGAGGGACACCAGGAGTCTCTGGCAAGAAATACATCAGATTATTGACTATAAGACCAGGTCAGCTCAGTGTGAAGATAACATTGAATTCCTGGACAGGTTGAACCCTTTCTTTGGCAGATTTGAAGAGAAGAGCAATGTGGCTGCTACAAGGCTACCTACTGACCAGGAGGATGGGGTGCTCAGCTTTAACTCCAATGAAGTGAGATCTTAGCTTAATAAGGTGAACCCCAGGAATGCTGGTGACCCTGATAAAATACTAGGCAAAGTACCTAAAGGCTCTGCAGACCAACTATGCTATGTTCTAACTGATATTTTTAACACCTCCCTTATTCTTGGTAAAGTTCCCTCTTGCTTTAAGGTGACAAATATTGTCCCTCTCCCCATAAAAGCTAATCTCGTCTGCCTGAATGATTACAGACCGGTTGCTCTAACTTCAAATGTCATGAAATACTTTGAGATGCTAGTTAAAAGGCATCTGTTAGCAAACCTTCCACCCAAGTGCTGCTGATGCTATTTCAATGGCACTCCACCTCTCACTTTTTCATCTGGAGGGAAGAAACAACTATGTCAGGCTGTTTTTATTTATTTCAGCTCAGCATTCAATACAGCAATGGAGCTTATTGACAAGTTTGTACATCTTGGAGTTATCAGCTCATGTGCAGCTTGATCCTCAACTTCTTGATAAAGAGACCTCAGAAAACATGTGTGGGCAACAACACCTCAGGATGCATAATACTCAGAACCGCTGTTCCTCGGGGTTATTAAGTTTGCAGCTAATACTATGGTTGTGGGCCTCATCAAAGGGGAGGATGAAAGAGCTTACAGAGACGAGGTCTACTCATTGATTGACTGGTGTGCTAAGAAGAACCTTGACCTGATCATCAATAAAACAAAAGAAATCATTATAGACTTCAGGAAAAGTTCAACAGCACACTTCCTGCTCGTGATAAATGGTGAGGAGATTGAAAGGGTCAAATCTACAAAGTTTTTGGAGGTGTATATTTCGGAGGATCTCTCTTGGACTGTGAACATGGAACAGTTGATCAAAAAGCACCAACATCTCTACTTTCTGAGAAGGCTCAAAAAAGCAAAGCTACCACCTACTGTTCTCACATTCTACAGAGGAGCAGTGGGGAGCATTCTCACTAGTAGCTTCACAGATTAGTTTGGGAACAGTACAATAGCAGAAAGAAAGAAGCTACAGAGAGTAGTAACATTGCTGAAAAAGTCATGGGCACCAACTTACCATCAATCCAGGATCTCTTCGCAGCAAGAAGAACTAAATGTGCATCCAAAATAATTTGTGACCTCTCTCACCCTGCACATGGCTGGTTTACACAACTGTCTTTAGGCAAGAGATATTGGAGTATCATCAGATACTTAAACAGTTCTTACCCAACAGCATTGAGACTTATAAACTCTAAAACCAGCCAGCGATTATTTACTCAGTAATCATTCATAATATGTAGCATAGCTGAAAAGTGTTCAACAGCTTATTTTTTAATCTTTGATGTAGCAATATATTTTCGTATTCATGTGCAATTGCTTGCTGTTTGTCTGATGCAGATGAACAAAGGAGGACAATCTTAACATGTGCAATCCTACTCTGTCATGCTGCTATGTACAGTATTCTTCTTATGACTGTATGGGGGGCCTTGTGTGTGTTTTTGCTGTTTTTATTGGTTTATTTATCCTTCTGTGGGTCTTGTATTGAATATCTTCTTTAAACTGAAACGTTATACTGTCCTTTTTGTTATTTTTGCTTCCTTTGTACTCTCTGGGGAGTTGATACTCGGAATTTCATTTAGGCTGCACTTATGTAGTCCTAAATGACAAAGTTTACTTTGACTATTACACCGCATCCTTCTATCTTTCTCTAGATAATCATTTTGTATTTTCCATGTTAGTATGTTTCTTGACAAGGTTTAATTTCTTCATTTACACATTATTTTTGTTATTCTTATCATCTCCTACTATTGTTTTTGTACTTAAACATTTAAACATTTACACTATTAAATGTCTCTTCTCTCCTTCACTTTACAGGTAGTTTGAATTATTACTTACCCCCTCTGAGGCCTTCACTGATTTCCACTGATTGCCTCTCTGGTTTCTTTGCATTCCACCTGGTTTACATCCATTGTGCTATTTCCCTCCCCCAATACAAAGCCTATATTAGAATCCTGCTGAGCATGGAGCCATCCTTACATTTCTAGTCTCCCACCAGGACACAAGTGCTCCTCAGCAATTATCTGCTTGCTGGTAAGCCATTAAACCTCAGGAATTTGTTTAAAAGTGTTCATATTTGTAAAGTAATACTTATTTTTTCTTTTGTCTTGGTTGGCTCTGCCCCGCTCCATTCGCCCTCGCTAACGCTCGGGCTCTCTCCGCCCCCCTGCCCTGCCCCCTATTACCTCCCGCCCCCACTACCTCTACATTTATAGTCATCATAGCCACACCCACAGCTCACCCTCACATCACCTCCACCAGTCACAGCTCCTCAAGTCATATCACATTATACCACACCAACTTGCTCCACACAAAATACTCCCAATCACTCTCATTCCCACTAGGCATTTTTTACATCACCCACACTACTTCCCCATCCACATATAATGCAACCCTATAATTCCTATTCAGACCCCCCTACCTAGAAACAACTTAAACTTTATAACCATGACTATCACGCAACTAAGTCTAGTCTGTCTTCTCATAATTCTTTACAACACCACAAGTTATCACTCTAGCAATATCTCTAAACTTAGTAGCACAACACTGCATTATGCACTCTCGTATATAGACACCACACATTATAATAATATCTGCCCACAGTTATTCAAGAACTACATAACGGACCAATTCAGGACTAAACACATATGCTCTCATTCCTACTCCAAAAAAACACAATACTTTCTGACACTCCTCACCAAACTACAACATCTGTATAACCATTTTAACTCCAGGCTCACCATAAGTGGGGATATCCACCACAACCCAGGCCCAAATCCATCCTGTCCAACTCAAACTGCTCCAACACAAATGTCAGAACATAACATCCCCACTTTCTTCATCCCTGGGCAAATCAACAATAGCAGCAAAACCAACCATCTTTTAATGCTAAATATTAATATTAGAAGTATCAAAAATAAAATACCTGAACTCCAGGCCACAACAGCACACTACTCCCCAGACATAGTTGCTTTAACAGAAACGTGTCTAAATAAAAACATAGCTAACTCAGAAGTTCTCCCTACCGGCTACAATATCATTAGACAAGACAGACCACTTCGTAAAGGGGGTGGATCTGCCTTACTGTACAAGTCAAACTTAACTGTCCGTCAATTACCAAACTCCTACCCCTCCCCCAATAATTGGGACATACTTATCTCATAACTTCAACTTCACCCTAAAAAGGTCATCACCACAATTGTGATCTATATTCCACCTGGTAATACACCTGCTAGCCTTGAAGACTTCTTATCCTGGTGCTCTTCCACATACTCACAAGATACCCTTATTCTGGGGGACTTCAACCTAGATTGGTTCACCTGTATATCAGAACCACTAAGTAATCTAATAAATCTCCATGGCTACCAGCAGCTAGTCCAAATTCCAACTAGATGTGATAAAAAATCTAAAAGGGAATCCATTCTTGACTGGGTCCTAACTAACAACCCTACATTGTACCCTCACACAGGCAGTCTCCCAGACACCTTAAGTGACCACAACATAATATACTTTATACGTAGTAGAACAAGCATATGCAAAACCACTAACTATATATCCACTAGAAACACAAACAAATTCTCTCCTGAGGTCCTCAACACTTTACTCTGTAACTGTGACTGGATCCCCCTAAAAACCCTCCCACTTGACCAGGCTGTAGCATATCTCAACAAAACATTTCTACAACACCTAGACACTGTTGCTCCATTGTGCAAAATCAAGGTTAGAACCTCTACAAACCCCTGGCTCAGTAAAGAAACCAAACAAATCCTCAAGTCCAGAGACACTGCCTGGCTTTACTATCAAAACAACAAAGAAACACAAAGCCTAACTTAGTACCAAGAACTGCGCAACCATGACAAAAAAATGCATTAGGCTGGACAAAAAATCCTACTACACAACATTACAAACTAAATACCAACACAACCCGCAAAACTTTTGGAAAAATGTAAACCAGCTACTAAAATCCACCCAAAAGGCTACCCCCAAACCAACCACCCCGACACTAAAGTTCCCATCGAAACACAATCCAACTCCCACTTTGTGAACTCAGTTCTATCCTTAGTATCACAGGACAGTTCCTTCCTCACTATCACCCCAACACAAATAACACTAATACAAGCTTTACCCTCAAAACAGTTTCCACCACTTCAATCAAAAGCATGATCTCCAAACTAAAAACCTCATCAACAGCAGCCGACCTACTCCCCAGCTATTTCTTGAAACTCACAGCAGATGCTATTGCTATCCCAGTCTCCACTCTCATAAACATATCAATTGTTGAAAACTATGTGCCCAAACTCTGGAAAATATCTTATGTTACACCCATACATAAAGGCGGGACCTCCACTGAACTTAATAACTACAGACCCATTGCTTTACTCTCCCCCCTGGCCAAAATCCTAGAAAAATGCATCCATACCCAGATGCTAAACTATCTCCTAGGCAACAACTTCCTGTCACCTACTCAGCATGGTTTCAGACCTGCCCATAGTACCACTACAGCCCTCCTCTGCTTCATAGACACAGGAAACCATCTCAGAAATGAAGGCCTACAAGTGTCAACTCTTTTTTTGGATATGTCCAAAGCATTTGACACAGTCTCACACCAAAGCCTGCTAAACAAACTAAACCAATACCATTCTGACTAATCTCCACAAAACTGAACTAAGCAAAATGGAAGCCTGCTATAACAGAATTGCCCACTTTGCTGCAAATTGCTCATATAGAACTCATCAGTGTACTGCTTTGAGACAGCTCCACTGGTTTGAACTGCCCAACCTCCTAACCTACAATCAGCTCTGCCTCTGTCATTGTATCTATTACCTCCCCAATAAGTGTCCTGCCCTCAAAAACCTAGTACAACATCACTCAGCCAAAAGGCCTCTTAGATCATCAAGCAAACTACTACTAGAAGTCACCAACAGCTACAATAGCTTTGGAGATGCACTATATAGTAGTTCAGTAGCTAAAAAATGGAACTCTGTCCCTACAAGCATTCAAAACACATAATTCAAAGCCTCCTTTAAAGACCTCATCAGGCAACATCTCAAGGAAAGTTGGCAGTGCCATGATTGCTCCCCAGGCTAGTGAAAGCGGATAACATATACATACAAAATCTAGAGCACTTGATAATAGTTTTCAATCTTACTCACAAACACTGGCTAATCTACAATGTATGTACTGTACCTGTGTACTGTGTATCTATTCTTCCAAATTTCAGCTGTACACCACAAATCTATTAATTACCTTTATTTTTAAAATTAATATTTTTTGTTTGTTCTCTCCACTGTAACTGTTTATGTGCCGCATACCACTGTAAAAACATGTCTCCTGTAATTTGTGTGTATACTGATCATGTCTAAATAACTAAATGTGTCTGTAATTTTTCATTGTGGAGCTTTCCTCCCCAGGCCTCTGCTGAAAAAGGGCCTTTTCGGCTCAGTCAGACACCCCAGTTAACAAATGTAAAATAAAATAAAAATAAATAAATAAATGGATATTAATTGGTGTAAGACTGTTCCTTCCTAAGTGTTTCTACATTTACACTTTTAAATTTTCATTCTGTTCCTCTACTCACTTTAACACTCTACACAAATTTAAAGAAGCAGAAGGAACGAGGGGATTTAGTAATCTGAATACCCCTTCATCTTCACTCATATACAGCACAACTCTTTCACTGGATTTAATCTTGAAGCACATCTGAAAAAAATAGTTGCACCATTTACTTTTCATATTTTTCTGGGATCATATAAACATTTGAAGTATATGCTATTTTCCCATTAATACTGAATTCAACCGATAAACCTTTTTCTGAATGCTAATCTATACGTCATTCACAAAACCCATATTTCTTTGATTTCTTTTACCAGACCTTCCCATTGTATCACAACTAGATATTTTTCCCAAATTTTATTCCTAGCACAGACTTTATTTATTGAAAAATACTCACCCTTACTTCTATCTTTATTCAGGGCCACTCACATTTCCTTTAAACATCCATTCAGATAAACCAACACTTCACTTGTCCACATTTTGTTCTTAGCAAAAACATACTACTGGAATCACCATGTACTTTTGCATCACATATCTAGCATCTTTCATTTTGTAAGCTGCCTCACTCACTGTTGCACTCATTACCAATGCAAACAATATTCCTCCCATGCAACATCCTTGCCTTATACCACATATCATGCATAGTCTTTCAATATTACCCTCACCCTATTATTCTGATATGCTGACATATACACTCTGCTAATTCTAGTACCTGTTCCATACGTCTCCATAATGTCCCACAATGCATCATGTCCTATGGTATCTAAAGCCTTGCTAATATCACCTATCATAAGTTTCACATCCTACCTTTTACTTATTTTATTTATTTTATTTAACATTTGTTTACTGGGAAAGTCCGACTTGGAATGAGCCAGTTTTCAGTGGAGCCCCAGGGAGAAACGTTCCAGATGCATGTCTTTGTAACTCGGGAGGAAACTGAAGTGCTTGGAAGAAATCCACATGAATGCAGGGAGGACATGCAGACTTCACACAGAATGCACCCCAACTGATAACTGAACTGGAGAACATCTGGTTGTGAGGCAACAATATAAACCGCTGCACCACTGAGTCATCCATATAATATCATCCTCAATTTCTCTCACAACCAATGACAATTCTGGGCATCTGTTGCCTTTTATACCATACATAATTTCTTACATAATATCCCTCATCCATACTCCCTTCTCTTCTCCTCTATATTATTATCATAAGCAATTTATAATATGCGTTATTTAGTGTGATGGGTCCATACCCTATACCATCTGGGCCTGATACTGAATCAACATTTACTTTCATAAGCACTTCATCCAATTCACTAATAGTAACTTCTTTTTCAAAATACACATTATGGATTTTTTTTTCCTTTCAGTTCTCTCTTATTTTCCACATGCTATACAACACTAGTCACAATTTGCTCTTGTGGGCTTTTCACCTGTTCTTTTACATTCTTCATTTCCCTCACTATACTAATATTATCATAGGATCATATGATCATAGAAAGTTACTAGGCTATTGGCTCTATGGCCCTTATAAGCCTAGCCAAGAGTGTAGCCCATGTTTAGACAAATCAGCACCTAATGCCCCTGTCCAGTAGGGACACAGGTAGAATCCCAGGGATGTATTTTCTATTTCCCATCTAGTTATCCAAGTTGTGCTTAAAGCGGGGTAAAGAGGTAGTTTGCTTGATGTAGAGAGGGAGTGTATTCCACAGATGGAGGAGTCTCTGGGACATGAATCTGTCCTGCCAACAAGTCCTATTGATGTCACAGACCAGGTTGAGGCCATGAGTGAGGGTTACTCGAGTGGAGCTTCACTTGCGGATATGCAGCAGTCCCATCAAGGTGGGATCGGAGATCACCTTGTATGCCAGACAGAGGTCACCTCTAAGGAGTCTGTATGAAACTGAGTAGAGGGATAGGGCTTTTAGCCTATTAGTGTATGGTAGATTTTTGAGACCCTGGATTCTCCTGGTGAGGAACTTCTGTGGTCTCTCCAGCTGCGGCTTGTGCATTGCAAGGTACATGCCAAACAGGACATTGTACTCAATAATGGGCCTTATAAGGGAAGAATACAGGGATGTTATGACCTCCTTGTCCTTAGATGAGATACCCTTACTTATGAGATGGGCCATGTAGAAATCTTTCTGTACAATGGAAGCAACATGGTGTTCAAAAGGCAGGTTGCTATCAATCTGGGTGCCCAAATCTCTCACGATTGATTGCGTGCTTAATACATATTTATTAATGTGGTAATTTGTGGGGATGTCAATCTCCCCAAAGAGGATGATGATGCATTTTTTGGTATTCAGCTTGAGGCCATATTTCTGACACCAGTCATTTGTTTAGGTGAGACCCTCTTGGAGGATGTCCATGTCACTAGGGAACTTGATGACAACACCCAGCTTGCAGTCATCTGCAAACTTGGTCAGCCATAGCCCACTGGTTTTGGCCTGCACCTCAGAAAAGTATATCCCAAATAACAGAGGTCCCAAGACCGAACCATGGGGTACACCGCTCGATACGGGTCAACTGCTTGACGTTGCTTCCACTATTTTGACAAGTGGGTTTTATCAGTGAGCCAGTTAGCTACCCATCTGGTAACATACTAATTGATGTCTAGCTGAGAGAGTTTATCTATTATGCCTGAGTGGGGAATAGTGTCAAATGTTTTTGCCACGTCAAATAGGTGGTGTGTACTGTCTTCCCCTCATCCATGAGTTTGGTGACTGTCTTAAAAAAGTTGACCAAATTTAACAGACATGATCTCCCCTTGATGAAGCCAAACTGTGTTGGATCAAGTATTTGGAGGTTGCCAATGTCCTTTTTAATGAGGTCCATGATAATCCATTCCATGGCCTTGCAGATCAGGCTAGTTGGGCTGATAGTTCTATAATTTCCTGGATTGGTGGGCTCTCCACCTTTGTGTAAAGGGATGACAGTGGCTGTCCTCCATTCAGATGGGAAAAAGTTGTACTCAGGCTTTGGCTGACTAGGGCACCTAATGTTGCTGCAAGTTGCTACCTGAGTTCATGTAGGATGCAGCCTGGGATGTTATCAGGTCCCATGGAGGCTGTATTTTTTGCCTTTGAGAGAGCAGTGATGACCTGATCCCTAGATATAAGAGGAAGGGGGCAGGTACTGGGAATGTCCTAATTTACTGATGGGGGGAACAGAGGGCTGAAATTTTAACTGAGTCTCTCAGCCAGCATGTTTGCTATGTCTATGGCATTTGTATAGGTGATGTCCTTGGCCACCAGTTCTGAACAGATCTGCGTGCTTCCTTTGAGATTGAGGACACATGTGAAGAAGGCCTCATGATTGTCTCTAGTAGATGTGGCCAATTTGGACTCAAAGTTTGCTTTGAAGGATTTCACTAGTGCTCTTATTTGCTTGTTCAGGCTAAGGAAAGATTGCTTCCAATTGGGTACCTGCTCCTTCTTGGTCCTGGACAGCAATTTTTTCTTTGGTTATAGAGTTTGCTTATTGCAGATGTCCACCAGACAGGTTTACTCTTCCTCACAGAGGATGATTTAGTCATCGCGTATTCCTGATTCCATGAATCTATATAAATGTTCATATAGTGCTTTGGTATATTCTCCTTTATTATTTTTTACCAAATATGCAGATAACTACTCCCTTCTCCATTGTTGACATTACCTCTGTGTAAACAATTAAGACTTATTTTTTCTCAGTTTCCTTACTATCCTGTAGTATTCTTTAAATTCTCCACCACATTTCTATAACTTTTCCCATACTTTACTTTCTTTTCCTTTCTTTCTTGCACCATCCTGCCATTAAAAACACTTTTTGTACTTCTTTTTAAAATGAGTCCACCATTCAGATCACTTTTTCGGAAGGCCTTCCTGGTTTTATGATTCTTCCATAACTGCAGTACTTTTAGTCTCCAGTCTCATCCCATAATTTTCATTTTTTTCTTTCTATTCCCTTTCCAATTTTCGTAGACTCCCTATCTTGCCTTACGTCCAAACATATTGATAAATCATCTGAAAAATGTCACAGCTTTATCACCATCTGCTACCCCCAAGCCTTCTGATAATACAAAATAATCGATTTCAGAACCAAGTGCCCCCTTGTATAAGTCTATTGACTTTTGCTCCACACAAATAATTTAACATATTTTATCACTAAATGTATTTTTACATCCTCCCATTTCTTTTCACATCTTCCCCTTAAATCACAATTAAAGTCCCTTGCAGTTATAATTTTCATGTTAACTACAATATAGTCTAATATGTGATGAAACCGATTCCTTTCCTTATTATATATGCATATAGTGCTATAATTCTATAAACATGTTCTCTCCACCTCATATCCACTGCAGTTAACCGTCCCATCTTTACCAATGTTACATCTAATATTTTAACTGTTGCCTTAGGCAGTGCAGCTACTCCAAAAGAAGTTTCACTTCCAAAGTTCCTTATTATATTTCCACCCCACAATTGTTCTGTTTGCAGTCATGAATCTTACATCCTCTAACAGAATAACATCCACATCACATTTAGTACACCATTCCAGTACCTGATCCTTCTTATAGTGTTAATAATACTGTTTACATTTACTGAACATTCTCCAAAGTTGTTTTTCATTCTTTTTAAGTTTGGGGAATATTTTTAAATTTTCAGTTTCTTATTTTTACTCTTTTCCCAACTGAATATTTTTTACTGGGTTTATGCACAAATAAGCCTTGATCCTGCAAATCAGATTTTTCTCTCTCATGCTATTATTTTGCTATGCTAACATACACACTCTCCTAATTCTATTACTTATTCCATACTTCTCCATAACATCCCGCAAAGCACCCTGTCCTACTGTATCAAATGCCTTATTGATAGCACCTACCATAAATTTCACATCCTCCATTTTACTTCATTTATTTATTTATTTGTTTAACGTTTGTTTACAGGGAAAGTCCAACTGAGACAGTGCCCATTTTCAACAGAGGCCCGGGGAGACACTCTACAGAAGCATAGAGGGAGGACATCCAGACTCTGCACAGAAGGCAACCCAGCCGGGAATCGAACCAGAAAACCTCTTGTTGTGAGGTGACAATGCTAAACGTTGCACCACTGCACCACCTATACATATAATGTCTTCCACAATTTCTCTCAGAACTATTAATAATTCTTGACATCCCTTCCCTTTTACACCAGTCTGTCCAGCAGGTCCTTTTTATATCACAGGCAAGGTTTAAGTCTTTAGAACAGGTAATTCTGGTGCTGTCTGTTATGTGGATATGCAGACGTTCTATCAGAGTGGGGTCTGACAACGGCCTGTGTGCCATAGATCTCCCATCAAAAGCCTGTAGGAGACAGAATACAGGGATAGGACCTTGAGGTGGTGTGCATAGGACATTTTACTTGCGCCATCTATTCTTTTAATGAGGAACCTCTGTGGACATTCTAATTGTTGGATATGCCCGGTTAGGTACATACCAAAGGGGGTGTTGTACTCAATGATAGGTCTGATGAATGCCGAATACAGTGGAACAATGACTTCCGTGGGCTTAGATGCCATATCTTTATTTATAAGTTGCGCAACATAGAATGATTTCCTCACTACTGTAGACATGTGATGGTCAAAGGCTAAATTATTATCTGTGTGTGAACCTAAGTCCCTGACTACTGGGTCAGCTGTAAGGGATGTGTTGTCAATATGATAGTTACCAGGAGTATATGACTTCCCAAAGGATACTTTTATGCATTTCTTGGTATTTAATTTAGTCCATGGCTCTGACACTAGTTGTTTGTCTGTGTCAGCCTCTTCTGGAGAACATTGGTGTCAGTGTGGGTTTCAATGACAGCTCCTAATTTGCAATCATCTGCAAATTTAGTCAGCCAGAGACCACTGACATTGGGCTTGACTTCAGAGATGTAAATGCCAAAAAGGATCGGTCCAAAGACTGATCCCTGAGGAACTCCACTTGTGACTGGCCTCTTTGTAGAGGTGGACTCCCCAGTTCTAACTTCCTGGGTCCTGTCTGTGAGCCAGTTGTCTATCCACCAGGTGATTTATGAGTTTGTGTCTAACCTCTTGAGATTGACAGCAATGCCTTGGCCAGGTCAAAGTAGCCAGTGAGAAACATTCTCCCTCGTTCATTGCTTTGGTGACCTTCTTACAGATTTCCTCCAGGTTGAGTAGGCATAATCTGCCCCTGATGAAACCAAACTGGGTTGGGTCCAGTGACTGGAGTTTACATGGCCCAACTTAGTGCATTAGTTTTCCATTTTTATTTTTTAATTCTCTTATTATTTTCTTTCCTTCTTTTATTAATATACTTAAGTGTGGTTCTAACTCGTCTTTTTCCCCTTGTAAACTACATTTTTGTTTATATAATAATTTATTAATTCTATCCTGATTTATTTTATACATTTCTTTTTTCTCATAATAATCTCTTTCATTTCTAATTATTATATGTGTGTGAATGAGAGGGAGGACAGAGGAATGGTGAGGGTGCAGGGAGTAGAGGTAGTGAAGGTGGATGAGTTTAAGTAACTGGGATCAACAGTTCAGAGTAATGGTGAGTGTGGAAGCGAGGTGAAGAAGAGAGAACTGGCAGGATGGAGTGGGTGGAGAAGAGTGTCAGGAGTGATTTGTGACAGACGGGTACCAATAAGAGTGAAAGGGAAGGGTAGTGAGACCAGCTATGTTATATGGTTGGAGACAGTGGCAATGACAAAATGGCAGGAGTCAGAGCTTGACGTGGCAGAGGTGAAGATGTTAGGATTTGCACTGGGTGTGACGAGGATGATCAGGATTAGGAATAAGTATATTAGAGGGTCAGCCCAGGTTGGAAGGTTGGGAGACAAAGCCAGAGAGGCAAGATTACATTGGTTTGGACATGTGCTGAGGAGGGATGCAGACTATATTGGGAAAAAGATGCTAAGGATGAAGCTGCCAGGTAACAGGAAAAGAGGAAGGCCTAAGATAAGGTTTATGGATGTGGTGAGAGAGGACATGCAGGTGGTTGGTGTGACAGAGCAAGATGCAGAGGACAGGAAGAAATGGAAACAGGCGATCCGCTGTGGTGACCCCTAACGGGAGCAGCCGGAAGAAGAAGAAGAAGAAGAAGAAGAAGAAGAAGAAGAAGAAGAAGATTTCTAATTATTTCTCTAAATATTTCTTGACTTAATCTGGCATATATTGCCTTTTCTTTTTTTTTCCTTTTCTCTTGTATGCATTCAAGAAAGCATTGTTTGTATTTCTTTTTAAAATGAATCCACCAAGTAGTTCAGGTCTCATAAAACTCTTTCATATCAATATGATCTTTCCATAATTTATAAATACCTTTCCTATTATTTAGTTCCAATTCTTTTTCATTTAACCTTTTAATTCCTTTACCTATTTTAATATATTCTTCTTTTTCATTTATATTTAACCATATAGCTAAATGATCAGAAAATCCATTTTGCTTTACACCTCTTCGCAATACTCCTAAACCTTATGATATTAAAAAAATAGTCAATTTCTGTTTCTAATTCATTCATCCTGTAAGTCCAATGATTGTTTTTCCATAGGTGTAACTTACCACATCTAATTATCTCATTCACCACTTTCATGTCACATCCATTGTTCTTGTTTTGTCTTAAGTTACAATTAAAATCATCTAGTAACATAATATTCACATTTACACCCACATAATTCAAACACTTTTAAACATCATTTACATTCTCTTGTAACATACACATATATAGCGATTATCTGTAAGCATTATTTCTCCATCTAATATCCAGTACAGTTATACATCCTATTTCAGCAGTGGTCACATCTAATATTTTAATATCATCTTGACATAATATACATATTCCCGAGCATGTTTCTTTTCCTATATTCCAACTGATAGGTTGTTTCCATAACTTTTCTGTTTTAATCCCATCATTTTCTATTAAAAGTCTAAGAGGTTCATAGGTTTATACTAGGCTATCTGCCCTAGGGCATTTATAAGCCTAGCCCGAGTGTGTTTGGCTTTCGCCTCCCTTTTAGATTAGTTAAGGTCACAGAAGGTAGGTATGATCCCCCATCCACTTGTCAAGATTTCTCTTATAGGTTCATAAAAAGGACTGCAGCATCCACCCCCTTTGCAACACAGTACAGTATCAGCAATGTATCTACCTACTGTGGGAGTAGAACCCACAGCCTTCTGCATCAAAAGCAAGTACACTACCTGTTGTGCTATTAACAATGCATATCCTCTAATATTGTTATATTCATTTTCAACTTTGTACACCATTCCAATATGCCTATCCTTCTCTTAATGTTTTTCATAGTATTAACGTTAAATGTTAACTTCATTTTCTTAGAATGAAGTTATTATATTATGTTTTTCATCCTCTGCCTTTCTTGCTTTCTTTTGTGAATATACCTTTAATGTTCCTTTGTCTTTCTTTTACTCTTTTTCCTATAGAGATTTCCTCCCTCTAGCTTACAATTTCTCTCTTCTTTCTCACTTGTCTCACTGTTATCCTTACCTTTGTTTTCTTGTTCTACATTGTCTTATGTCTTGTCATTTACTTCACATTGTATTGTTTTTCTTGCATTATCATTTCTTCATGTTCTGTATGTTATATCACCTCATTTTATACTATTTTAACATAATTTTCACATTCCAATGATCCATGACCAATATTACCACATTTTGTACACTTTAAATCACATTTTTTTGTTCGATGTCCTGTCTTACCACATATAAAACATTTTCTTTTCTTGCAATCACTTATCAAATAATCATCTTTAGCACAAAGGAAACATGTTCCTGGTTGGCCCTTATACTTTACATATCCCTGTTACTATTCACATTTATTACATGTGGAATGTGAATTATATTATCATTTTTAAAATAACACCGCATTCCCAAACCCCCCAGTCCATAGTTCTCGTTCATCATAAACCTTTGCTGTATCAACAACATCTTTCCAGACAGTTAATAAATATTGCTTCAATTCACTGGCTTCGGTTTCAGTCCTGAACTGAGCCATTATTATTTTATTGTTTGTCTAAAGAGAGCTTGAATAACATATTCAGACCATGGACTATTGTTTTTTTGTTGCTCATATCTTCCTAAGAAATGTTCCATAATCTGTCCAGTTTCAAATATTATATCACAGAGGGTCTTTTATTAATTAGAATAAATGTTCTTATCTCTTTGAGAGTCACTCCTAGTTGTGGAATTACTGAGTGCAGACCTCATGCCTGTTCAGGCCTGCCTCCTTTTTATTGCGTATAACGTACAGTAAACGTCTTCCTTGTTATCCTTCACTTACAATTTGCACATACAATATCCTTTCTGGATCCTTTTGCTTTTTTCCTTTGCCCTCTCCCTTAATCGTCTCCATGTCCTAACTCCAAGGCACCATTGTTTCCTTTTCTGTTTCACTTTGGTTAATCATGTTGACCAAATAATCATCCCACAATCCTCCAAACTGAATGGTTGTAATAATACAACCATCCTGCTGTTCCATTTCAGCCTCAAAAAAACCTGTTTTGATACAAATCCTCTTGAGTTGGATCCCACTATCATCAGTGCATCAACCTGCTCCTATCTAACCTTTTCCACTGATATGGACTCACTCTCCCCCATCGGAACTTTAACATTTCCATCTGGCAGTGATTCTGCCAACTCCATATTCTTTTCAGCAACAACTTCAACAGTAGCACTATCAATGCACTGGGCCCCCTACACTGAAGAGTAGGGATAATTCCCTGACGTCATGGCCAAGTTTCTGCTAGTGTTATCAATATCACCTTGGGTCACCCTGAAAAGAAGACACTGGTATAGAGTGACTAATCAGTCAAAAAAAATAAATCAATAAATAAATAAAATTACTTCACAGTGATGTCCCTCTAGAACCAGGTTGACCACATGTCCTGCAGGGTAGGAAGTGCAGAATTCTCCCATTCAGGAATGTGCTCCTTGACTGGGGATAATGCAGTCTTAGAATCGATATATATAATTAAAAGGGTGCAAGGGAAACAGCCTTTCACAATGAGGAGTGCATGGGAGCTTGCTCCCTGCAAAAATTTATGTTTTTACTTTTTTTTTTTTAATTTTTGCTTTGCATGTAAAAGCATTTTCCGCTTGCAAGTGTGGTGCAATTCTGATGCAAATCTGACGTTTCTTTTGTGGCGACAGTGACATTCAGGTATTTCTACTATAGTAATGCCACCTATATAAATACAAAAGTGTATATATATTAAATTCCTTCTGAACTTACCTCTCTCTCCTCTACTACACTCTTCAAAACAAAACTTAAATTATATGTAACTAGCCAATGGCTCTGTCCCTGTACTAACCCAGACTAAGATGTCCTCATCCTGTTATCATTATCATCTATTTCTTCCTTTGTTATTCCTGTTATCATTATCATCTATTTCTTCCTTTGATATTCCTCTTATCAGTATCATCTATTTCTTCCTTTGCTATTCCTGTTGTCATTATCATCTATTTCTTCCTTTGCTATTCCTGTTGTCATTATCATCTATTTCTTCCTTTGCTATTCCTGTTATCATTATCATCTATTTCTTCCTTTGCTATTCCTGTTGTCATTATCATCTATTTCTTCCTTTGCTATTCCTGTTATCAGTATCATCTATTTCTTCCTTTGCTATTCCTGTTATCAGTATCATCTATTTCTTCCTTTGCTATTCCTGTTGTCATTATCATCTATTTCTTCCTTTGCTATTCCTGTTATCAGTATCATCTATTTCTTCCTTTGCTATTCCTGTTATCATTATCATCTATTTCTTCCTTTGCTATTCCTGTTATCATTATCATCTATTTCTTCCTTTGATATTCCTGTTGTCATTATCATCTATTTCTTCCTTTGCTATTCCTGTTATCAGTATCATCTATTTCTTCCTTTGCTATTCCTTTTATCATTATCATCTATTTCTTCCTTTGCTATTCCTGTTATCAGTATCATCTATTTCTTCCTTTGCTATTCCTGTTATCATTATCATCTATTTCTTCCTTTGCTATTCCTGTTATCAGTATCATCTATTTCTTCCTTTGCTATTCCTGTTGTCATTATCATCTATTTCTTCCTTTGCTATTCCTGTTGTCATTATCATCTATTTCTTCCTTTGCTATTCCTGTTATCATTATCATCTATTTCTTCCTTTGCTATTCCTGTTATCATTATCATCTATTTCTTCCTTTGCTATTCCTGTTGTCATTATCATCTATTTCTTCCTTTGCTATTCCTGTTGTCATTATCATCTATTTCTTCCTTTGCTATTCCTGTTATCAGTATCATCTATTTCTTCCTTTGTTACTCCTGTTATCATTATCATCTATTTCTTCCTTTGTTATTCCTGTTGTCATTATCATCTATTTCTTCCTTTGCTATTCCTGTTATCATTATCATCTATTTCTTCCTTTGCTATTCCTGTTGTCATTATCATCTATTTCTTCCTTTGCTATTCCTGTTATCAGTATCATCTATGTCTTCCTTTGCTATTCCTGTTGTCATTATCATCTATTTCTTCCTTTGCTATTCCTGTTGTCATTATCATCTATTTCTTCCTCTGCTATTCCTGTTATCAGTATCATCTATTTCTTCCTTTGCTATTCCTGTTGTCATTATCATCTATTTCTTCCTTTGCTATTCCTGTTATCAGTATCATCTATTTCTTCCTTTGCTGTTCCTGTTATCATTATCGTCTATTTCTTCCTTTGCTATTCCTGTTATCATTATCATCTATGTCTTCCTTTGCTATTCCTGTTATCAGTATCATCTATTTCTTCCTTTGTTATTCCTGTTATCATTATCATCTATTTCTTCCTTTGCTATTCCTGTTGTCATTAACATCTATTTCTTCCTTTGCTATTCCTGTTGTCATTATCATCTATTTCTTCCTTTGCTATTCCTGTTATCATTATCATCTGTTTCTTCCTTTGCTATTCCTGTTATCAGTATAATCTATTTCTTCCTTTGCTATTCCTGTTATCAGTATCATCTATTTCTTCCTTTGCTATTCCTGTTGTCAGTATCATCTATTTCTTCCTTTGCTATTCCTGTTATCAGTATCATCTATTTCTTCCTTTGCTATTCCTGTTATCATTATCATCTATTTCTTCCTTTGCTATTCCTGTTATCATTATCATCTGTTTCTTCCTTTGCTATTCCTGTTATCAGTATAATCTATTTCTTCCTTTGCTATTCCTGTTATCAGTATCATCTATTTCTTCCTTTGCTATTCCTGTTGTCATTATCATCTATTTCTTCCTTTGCTATTCCTGTTATCAGTATAATCTATTTCTTCCTTTGCTATTCCTGTTATCATTATCATCTATTTCTTCCTTTGCTATTCCTGTTGTCATTATCATCTATTTCTTCCTTTGCTATTCCTGTTATCATTATCATCTATTTCTTCCTTTGCTATTCCTGTTATCAGTATCATCTATTTCTTCCTTTGCTATTCCTGTTATCAGTATCATCTATTTCTTCCTTTGCTATTCCTGTTGTCATTATCATCTATTTCTTCCTTTGCTATTCCTGTTATCAGTATCATCTATTTCTTCCTTTGCTATTCCTGTTATCAGTATCATCTATTTCTTCCTTTGCTATTCCTGTTATCAGTATCATCTATTTCTTCCTTTGCTATTCCTGTTATCATTATCATCTATTTCTTCCTTTGCTATTCCTGTTGTCATTATCATCTATTTCTTCCTTTGCTATTCCTGTTGTCATTATCATCTATTTCTTCCTTTGCTATTCCTGTTATCATTATCATCTATGTCTTCCTTTGCTATTCCTGTTGTCATTATCATCTATTTCTTCCTTTGCTATTCCTGTTATCAGTATCATCTATTTCTTCCTTTGCTATTCCTGTTGTCATTATCATCTATTTCTTCCTTTGCTATTCCTGTTGTCATTATCATCTATTTCTTCCTTTGCTATTCCTGTTATCAGTATCATCTATTTCTTCCTTTGCTATTCCTGTTGTCATTATCATCTATTTCTTCCTTTGCTATTCCTGTTATCAGTATCATCTATTTCTTCCTTTGCTATTCCTGTTGTCATTATCATCTATTTCTTCCTTTGCTATTCCTGTTGTCATTATCATCTATTTCTTCCTTTGCTATTCCTGTTATCAGTATCATCTATTTCTTCCTTTGCTATTCCTGTTATCAGTATCATCTATTTCTTCCTTTGCTATTCCTGTTATCAGTATCATCTATTTCTTCCTTTGCTATTCCTGTTATCATTATCATCTATTTCTTCCTTTGCTATTCCTGTTGTCATTATCATCTATTTCTTCCTTTGCTATTCCTGTTATCAGTATCATCTATTTCTTCCTTTGCTATTCCTGTTGTCATTATCATCTATTTCTTCCTTTGCTATTCCTGTTATCAGTATCATCTATTTCTTCCTTTGCTATTCCTGTTGTCATTATCATCTATTTCTTCCTTTGCTATTCCTGTTATCAGTATCATCTATTTCTTCCTTTGCTATTCCTTTTATCATTATCATCTATTTCTTCCTTTGCTATTCCTGTTATCAGTATCATCTATTTCTTCCTTTGCTATTCCTGTTATCATTATCATCTATTTCTTCCTTTGCTATTCCTGTTGTCATTATCATCTATTTCTTCCTTTGCTATTCCTGTTGTCATTATCATCTATTTCTTCCTTTGCTATTCCTGTTATCAGTATCATCTATTTCTTCCTTTGCTATTCCTGTTGTCATTATCATCTATTTCTTCCTTTGCTATTCCTGTTATCAGTATCATCTATTTCTTCCTTTGCTATTCCTTTTATCATTATCATCTATTTCTTCCTTTGCTATTCCTGTTATCAGTATCATCTATTTCTTCCTTTGCTATTCCTGTTATCAGTATCATCTATTTCTTCCTTTGCTATTCCTGTTATCAGTATCATCTATTTCTTCCTTTGCTATTCCTGTTATCATTATCATCTATTTCTTCCTTTGCTATTCCTGTTATCATTATCATCTATTTCTTCCTTTGCTATTCCTGTTATCAGTATCATCTATTTCTTCCTTTGCTATTCCTGTTATCAGTATCATCTATTTCTTCCTTTGCTATTCCTGTTGTCATTATCATCTATTTCTTCCTTTGCTATTCCTGTTGTCATTATCATCTATTTCTTCCTTTGCTATTCCTGTTGTCATTATCATCTATTTCTTCCTTTGCTATTCCTGTTATCAGTATCATCTATTTCTTCCTTTGCTATTCCTGTTGTCATTATCATCTATTTCTTCCTTTGCTATTCCTGTTATCAGTATCATCTATTTCTTCCTTTGCTATTCCTGTTATCAGTATCATCTATTTCTTCCTTTGCTATTCCTGTTATCAGTATCATCTATTTCTTCCTTTGCTATTCCTGTTATCATTATCATCTATTTCTTCCTTTGCTATTCCTGTTGTCATTATCATCTATTTCTTCCTTTGCTATTCCTGTTGTCATTATCATCTATTTCTTCCTTTGCTATTCCTGTTGTCATTATCATCTATTTCTTCCTTTGCTATTCCTGTTATCATTATCATCTATTTCTTCCTTTGCTATTCCTGTTGTCATTATCATCTATTTCTTCCTTTGCTATTCCTGTTGTCATTATCATCTATTTCTTCCTTTGCTATTCCTGTTGTCATTATCATCTATTTCTTCCTTTGCTATTCCTGTTATCATTATCATCTATTTCTTCCTTTGCTATTCCTGTTATCAGTATAATCTATTTCTTCCTTTGCTATTCCTGTTATCAGTATCATCTATTTCTTCCTTTGCTATTCCTGTTGTCATTATCATCTATTTCTTCCTTTGCTATTCCTGTTATCAGTATCATCTATTTCTTCCTTTGCTATTCCTTTTATCATTATCATCTATTTCTTCCTTTGCTATTCCTGTTGTCATTATCATCTATTTCTTCCTTTGCTATTCCTGTTATCAGTATCATCTATTTCTTCCTTTGCTATTCCTGTTGTCATTATCATCTATTTCTTCCTTTGCTATTCCT
>NC_056733.1:1054150543-1054405737 GCF_019279795.1 Protopterus annectens
TTAGTCATGACAACTGAGTGCCGCCTCCAGGCATTTCTGAAGTTACCACGTACTAATGTCTCCAGGCATCAAATATTGATTGCTCATATTTGAATCAGTAATTCCAAAACCATGCTACATACAAGGTATTAAAATATTTCATTTTAAGCATGCACAGTGGCAAACTGAGTTGT
The DNA here is from genome assembly GCF_019279795.1 of Protopterus annectens. Taxonomy (NCBI): domain Eukaryota; kingdom Metazoa; phylum Chordata; order Ceratodontiformes; family Protopteridae; genus Protopterus; species Protopterus annectens. Next base: position 1,054,150,717 of record NC_056733.1, read on the forward strand.
ATTGATGGTTGACCTCTGTCTAATGCAAGTATTGAGATATCAATTACTCATACAATATTTATTTATATAGATATACATTTCATGTTTTATTTCTAAATATCTCAACAACTGAGTAACACAGGCATCCTCATGTGAAAGCTCTCAGCTATATGAATAAAATGCTGCTGACAATATGTGTGTAACTGGAGTGGTTGCTGAGGTATTGTAAGTTGTTTACAAAACGTTACAAATGTAATAGTTACTGTGTTTACTGTGACATAAAATTCACTTCAAGACCTAGAACCTAAAGAATGCTACCATGATAAAAATTGTTTGTGCTGAAGACTTTACTATTTTTACTTATTTAGTAATCCCTATTTAAGCAGATGAACATTTGTTTGAAATGTAAAGACATAATTTTAATCTGTCAAAAAGCTTAGACTCTGCCCATTGCAAACTTTCTAATCTCTATTAGAGGGAATGTGTTAAAAGCAGTGGTTTAATGAGGAAGTAGCTATATCTCAATGTCCGACATCATTGAAAGGGGAAGGGCATATTCATTTTGCTAAAACTGTTTAAACAACGACCCCACTGACAACCAAAACAAAATAAAATAAAATTACTGTGTTGCAGTCAAAACTCTCCACAACCTTCCAAAGGTATCAAACATTTTATTGAGACATAAAAATGTTTAAAAAGTATTCACTGAGTGCTTTCATCCCCTCAGAATGAGGACCTCATCAGAATTCTGGAGAGTTTTGACTGCAACCCAGTGATTTTATTATTTTATATTAATTTTGGTGTCATAGGTAGAAGAGCTTGGTTATATATAAATTTGAATAGCTGAGAGGCTAACAGAAGTTCAGATTTCTGTTTGACTGCAAGACTTTTCCTTTTTCTAGTAGTTTACATGCCACATGTTCACATTTACCTGAGAGCATCCTGAAACTACAGATTCTCTTTTTGATTGTATTCTGCTGGACACTGAAGTATAGATTTCTTTATTATTGGTTTTGTTATTTTGGACAGAATGAGAGATTTCACTGGCATAGAATAACAATCTGTTAATTTTTTTCCTTGTGTTTTCTCTGTGGGTACTGAAGTTCAGTAATGAATCTAACCAGATGCCTAGATATTTAAATACGTTGGTATTTTGTTTGACAATGCTTTTATGATTAGGGATATAAAGGGTAGAAGTGAGTTTAGAAAGTTTTTTTTTTGTCCCCAAGATCATATTTTCTGTTTTAGAGGAGTTGAAAACAATATTATTGTCATGTATCCATTTAATATATGAGAGAAACGTTTGATTGATGTTCCTTTTGTAGTACTGATGGTGCTTGATTAGGAAAGGACAACGTCTGCATAAAAAGTAGGGGAAGATGTGAAATATCAAAAAGAAGATTATTGGCATTTCTTTGGACTTACTGTTTCAATGTGGCTTGGAGATCATGGGCTTGGTGGTAGAATCAGTCTCTGAGAATGACCATCATATGAAATAAAATTGACTAAGGAGAGATGCATGTCTTCTAAAATGTGATCATGTACACTCCTGAAAACATTAAAATATAAAAAGCTGTGGAAAGAAAAGGTAATTACAGCATCTGCACTTACTGACTCCCATAATGGAATGGATCTCCTATTATCAAACGTCTAACATCTGCTGCTCTGAACCCACTATCTCAGGAACAAAGTAAAAACTTGACAGTCTGAAAGATCTCTTCTCTAGAAAAGGCTATTATATACTTTTAGTTTTAATTGTTAAGCAAGATACTTAAACTGTTTTGTTTATATATGGTACCTACTAACACAAGTAGCAGAAGCCCTACTTTTTTTCATGTTAAGAAAATCCTACCTCCCAGACACAAGCATACACATACATGTGTACACACACTTAGAAGAATTAATCAAGATAATGTATTTAACAGCATAACATTACAACTGTACGTGAATATTTTTCCACCCTTTATAATTATTTTATAGAAAAACTACACCTCTGTTCTAAGATACTTTCCCTCCACTCTGATGATTTTTTTGTTACTTTAACAAACAAACAAACAAACATTCTAAGCAAGGAATATTCAGTGTCATTCCCCAAGAAATCACATGTTGCACTTCTTTTGTTTTGCAAATGTGCTGTATATGAGCAGAATGTAATAAAGATAGCAGCGGTTTTCTGACATAGTGAATATTGCACACAGAGCTTCCACCATAACAATGTAGAGGATGATCCTTTTGTTTTCTTGGAAATATGTGCCTTGACATCCATATCTGATGGAGGGCATCCCTTATTGTTATACTTTTTTGCCAGCCCTTTAACATAGGTTTTGGCCTTCCCTTTCTCATTCACCTTTGAGACCACATATTGAGCAGGCCAGTCCAACCCATATGAGTCACCTTAAGACTCTCCCAGCTTGCTTCTGTAGGGAAGGACAATTCCTTGACCAAAAAGAAACTTTCCTATTCTGGAAACATGGACTTGGGAAGTTCCAGAAAATGTTAAGGAAGCATTCCTGTTCATGAGCAATGAAGACCATGACCTATTACAATTTTTGGGAGAAGGTCAGGGAGTCAGTGAAACATACAACAAAGTTACTGAGGGGTATCTCTATCCTTCCACATTTTTTTATTTTGTTTCAGTCAAATAATCATGGCCGGTAACCTGAAAGCATCAGCCTCAACGATCCTTTCAACCTTTTAGACATCTGAAAATGCTCACTGTGTTATGATAATTGGTGGTCATTGACCCTATGATTACATCTAGCATGAAGGCCTGCATTAAATACTCACTCTGTCTTCCCAGTTTCCCTTAGTGACGATGTAGCCTGATGGTTGAAATCAGACCACCTTTAATCAAATTCAATAATGGCAGGACAAGAGCATTATACATATATTTTGCAGTTGGTGCAGAGGATTAAGGCTGTGAGTTGTAGTTCCTGTGATACAAGGTTTGATTCCCTCAGCCCAATTTGCCTACTGTATGACCTTGAGTAAGTTACTTACCCAAACAATTTTCCTTGATCACCCCTGAAAAGGGACAGTGTGTCCAGTGGGCCTACCTGGTTAAGACATTGGCATTATTATTATTATTATTATTATTATTATTATTATTATTATTATATTATTATTATTATTATTATTGTTATTGTTATTATTGTTATTATTATATTATTATTATTGTTATTATTATTATTATTATTATTATTGTTATTATTATTATTATTATTATTATTATTATTATTATTATTATTATTATTATTCATTAGCCTTTTCTTTCCAGGCATTCACTTGTAAGACAGATTCTAAAATGATCCATTAAGGACATATACAGAGACATCATGAAAATGGAAATTCTCGCACAAAATAACTTCTGCTTTACTTCTGAATAATAGACTTTGAAACTCATTGTGTCATGATGTTGCCAAGAGGCCTTACTGAGGTTTGCAGTCCATTGGAATGTGTAGTTTTCAGTCATGTCTCTCCATAATGAAAATTTCCTTTTTGTTTTCAAGAAGCATTATATTTGTAAGACTAAAAATGCAAAGGCACCCCCAACATATTTACTATTTAAAATGTGTCAGAAAAGTTATCTTCTTAACAGTTAAGAAGAATTTCTCAAGAAGCAGTCTGAATTAATAAAATGCATGTAACAATGGCAAACTCATGATGTGGAGACAGTGCAAGATAAGATTTACAAAAGCTGAAAATATTTACATATGGGAGATGGGAATGTAATTGAGTCTCCCATTGGTCAACATCTGTTTAATCGAAAAAATGTAATCAAATACACAGATGTGTGTGAGACTGCATAGTTCTCAGGGTAGAGAAATATACCCTTTCCCTGAGACTGTGTAATCTTGTAGTTTGTATATGTAATTATCAGGGAATGTAGAGGGCTTATCCCTTAGAAAAAACAAGGTTTAAGGATACTTTTTTAAAAGTTAGTTTTGCATGCAACAAGATTTTTGCTTGGTGCATGTGTTATAACATGTCAATGTTTGCAAAGTCAGTCTTTTGTGGTCAACCTTGTGAACATCGATATTTGAGTGTTTCATTCTTTTTCGGTGGACCCATGTACATCTAGAGCAACTTTTAACAAGCTATCTCAAATGTATCTTAATCATGCTCAAAAATAAGATTCCTGAAGTTCTCAAATTTGGAAAAGCTTCGTTATTTTTTCTTTATTTGAGCAAAATACGTAATTGTAAAGCATACTATTTGCATTCCATTGGTTTACTATCAAAATTCTTTCCCTTCATATTACTGGACAGGAAAGTAAATATCAGGAGAACATGATGAAGTATACAATGCACAGAGGACCACACCTAATAGCCACCACACATTCTTTATTCTCCATCTAACGTCATACATTGAATTTATTTTACTGCACTCATTATGGGTACAGTGGAACTCAGGGAGGATGTTATGGTGGCAGAGGTGTCTGGAAGCTTTAATGTGAAAATGTAGGATACATATTTCATTACTAAATTTGTATACTAACAATTTGACAAATGCATAAAAATTGATTTGCGCATACTTTGACATCTGAATTTGCCACATAAAAGCACTATCTGTATGTGCCATTTGTCATTTCCATAATTAAATACTGCAGCAATCGGAGTGATAGTGAAATGACTCCTGAGGACTAGATGTTTCCATAGTAATGTGTGACTACATATAAAAATTCTACATCCATGATCTCTGCCCTCCAGCATTGTACTTCAATACCAAGAGTGAAAGAAAAATCTTAGAAGAATCTAAATGTCTTGGAGCTATAGACAGTTGCTTTTGTATTGACATTCTTTCTTTATCTGCTTGAGGGTGCATTAGCTATATTTACTTTTATAAGGAATCTAAATAAAGGATTTGACTTGATTTCTTTATGGCATCACTTATAAATGTTTCAAAGTGGTAACGAACCTACGGTGCACAACAAGTTTAATGTTCATAACCATTTATTTTTCATTGCATATTCAGGGATTTCATGGTAAGAACTAAACCTAAGAACAGTGTGCTAAGACATTGAATACCTGCTTATAAATGTACAAGATACTTAACAGCAGAGAAGAATCATTGTTTATTTCACATTCAGTGTAGGTTTATCTTACACACTGTGAAGTACACCTTACTATGACCTACTGAATCGGTCTAGTAGGCCTGAATCAGAAATTAATTCTGAAATACTCAGTGTAACCTTACTTGACTTTTTTTCCCTACCAGTTAGTTGAACTACTAATACAATTAATGCATGACCGCTGACAAACAAAATTATTGTTACTGCATTAACAGAAACATTTAATTGGTGGTTTGTCCTTTTTAAATAAGAAGAAATAACCTCATAATAAGTACTGAATGGTATGAATTGGATGTGGTTAATGTATTTAAATACAGAACCATCCATAAGCCCAGGCATGAATGGTTAAGAAAGTATTACTAAAAAGGAGAATAATTCATATTTATTTTATTTATTTATTTAACATTTGTTTACCGGGAAAGTCCAACTTGGAACAAAGCCAATTTTCAGAGGAAGCCCTGGGAGAAATGCTCCAGATGTGCATCTTTGTAGTGTGGGAGGAAACTGGAGTACCCAGAGGAAACCGACACAAACACACGGAAAACATGCAGACTCCACACAGAAGGTACCCCAGCTGAGAATCAAACCAGAGAACCTCTTGCTGTGAGGCAACAATGCTACTGCTGCACCACTGAAATGACATCATATGCCCATATCATGGCATTAACACACGCGCACACACACACACACACACACACACACACACACACACACACACACACACACACACACACACACACACATTCTACAATATGCATGCATACACACTCAGATATGGGTAATTTCAAAGTGATAGCATTTCTGTTGCATTGTTCACCATTCTCAACTGTCTGTGCCTTTATTGAATGCTATATATTTGTAAACCATAGCAAGTGTATCTAAAACAGTATTATTTGGGTTGTAGGAATTTTATCAGATGAGGGGACCCAAATACCTTTGTGTATACTAGGATATCCAGACAACATTCTTGAATAACATTAACAGGTAGTCTGAACATCTTCCCCCAAAAAATTACAGCTGGGGGCATGTGACAAAAATATTATGCGAGTCACCAAGTCCTGTAGATGCGTAGGTCTAACACTGGTTTCACTGACCAGCAAACATTTCATGTAGGTACTGTTTGTACAAAATGACAGATGTTTTTGTTAGAAGATTGTAAATTATATGGTATCTTTTGAGCAGTGTTGTAACTTTAGCACCCAGAATGTGGATACATTTGGGAGTTTGGCATAGAGGATTATCGATAAATTTGCCAATTTGGTACAAAGGATTATTAAGGCTATCATCAACTAATAGACTTCACATTATAGCCCAGTATTTGAATTCCTAAACAACTATTTACCTACTATGTAACACTCAGCAAATCACTTAATTAGAAAGTGTTTCTGGGTCACTCTTAAAAAGGCAGTTGAGTCCAGTGGGTTTACCTGGTTAATCAATGAATAACACAAACAAACAAATAAATAAATAAGTGCATGTGGAGAAGGTCACTATGGGTTCATTCCAAAACTAGATATTTTATTATAGATTCATCTGTCTTTAGGGTGCTTCCATCCAGAAACGTTAGTCATGATTTACATGAACTAAGCTGCTTCTGTTTGCAGAATGCCACTGCATTAGTTTTACTGAGGTCTACCGTGACACAGGCTTGGCATAATTCACACAAAGTAGTGCTGAGTGTGTTGAATGTGTTGTGAATAGCTAAAGAAAAACTGATGGATTCCCAGATAACAGTTTAATCAGAATATAGCAGGATGCTGATAGTTTTCAGTGTGTTGATGATAAAAACTCTATATATATCTCTATATATACATCAATATCTATATCTATGGATGGGTCCCCTTCAAAGGATCAAAATTGCAGAACATCGAAACTCTGACAAGCCCCCATGCAAAAATGTGAAATAAGAAATTTTCATGTTTTAGTTTTTTTGGGGGGGTTCAATATCACAGAACTTCGATTCTCTGGTCCTTGATGATCAGAGGGTCGATGTTCTGCAATTTTGATCCTTTGAAGTGGACCCCTTTGTGTGTGTGTGTGTGTGTGTGTGTGTGTGTGTGTGTGTGTGTGTGTGTGTGTGTGTGTGTGTGTGTGTGTGTGTGTGTATATATATATATATATATATATCTGTATTTATATATACATATGTTTTTATACAATGTCACTGGAGGCTAGACTCTCACATAGAGATATTGTCAGTGGCACACATTCATAACACTCATTGTACTTAAAGACCCATATGTGTAGGGTCTTCACATGCAATTTACTCAAACCACAAAAGCCTCCCAAGTGTAGCCCTCAGAAACTCTGCATGTATACAAAAGTAGCAATTCCAACTACAACATATAAAACATATAAACATATAAAACTACATCTCATAGAGTCTCAACTATCAAGCCCATAAGGTGTTTCCCCACATAACCCAATATCTTGTCCTTGGAAGACTCCATTGCGAGACACACTGATGTTTGCCTTACCATAAAGGGACAGTTATAGTTAGTTGTCTGCAGGGGCCATGATTCACCAGATCATGCAAGCACTCAGGTAACTTACCCCTAAGTCCTAGTGTGACATAGCCATAGTCCATGTGGGTGTAAATGACCTGAGACATACATTCTTGGACTATATGAAGAGAGACATAATTGAGATCTCAAAATATGTGTCACACACAGGTAAGAGCCTAGCACTGAGCAGCATTCTACTTTCTCCAAGGATGATGCCACAATATGAACAGAAAATGATCAACTTTAACAATTGGCTTAGCTACTGGAGTCATTCCAAAAGGATCCAATATTTGTTAGCCTCAGAGATCATGACTGACAGGCTATGCTGCTTTTCCAAAGATGGTCTTCACCTGTCACCTCCAGACTTTTGGATATTAGCCAAAACATTATCCACCCCTAAAATGTTTTTAGGAATTACTAAACAGACAGACCTTCCAATATAGCAACATCTCCTCAGGATAAACTAAAGGTATTACTGCTCAATGTAAGGAGTCTCAGCAAGGAACTAAACACCCTGGAAGCACTTTTCCCCCTGGAGAATGCTGACATCTGTGTAGTTACTGAAACATGGTTCAAAGTCATGGAAAGCATCCCAGCTGTACAAAGCTATAATGCCTTTCACGTGTTCCTACTGCCCACTGCACATGAAAGGGCAAAAGGTGGAGGAGTATACATCTACATAAAGGATAAGCACACCTCAAGGCTGGTCAAACAATATGACACACTTGAGCTAGTCCATTTCCAACTAACCATAGGAAAAAATCCCTTACCATATCCTTGCTGGCTACAGGTCCCCCACCATGAACCAAGAAAAACATTCACCATGCCTGAATTTACCAGAGTCACTTACCATTCAGACCAGTGCCATACTTATGGGTGATTTCAACTACTCCTGCATTAATTGGGAAGCATACACAAACACTAATATGCAGGATCAAAGATTTCTAGACTTTGCCAATGCAAATGCCCTAGAGCTGCTATTCTGCACTCCCACTAGGGAAAAATATATCCTAGACCAGGTACTTAAAAATATGTGAGATTGTAGCACCCCCACCCACCCAAAGTGTGATGTCCTCACTGGTTAGATCGGACCCCAAATCAGTCTTCTTTGAAATAAATGTAAAACTAGAACCCTCACCTAACCCTAAAACCTTTAAGAACTTTTCTAACGCAAACTACCTCCCATTAAGTGATGGCATAGCTAATTTCTAAGCTCCCCCAAAACCTTGAAATGACAGAAGCCAGTGTGGAGGCATACATAAAAGTCCTGTATGACCATATAAACAACTGCATAGAAACAGTAGTATCAGACCAAATTAAGCCTGAAACAAACTGCAAAAACAAGCTACCCTGGTGGATCCTAGTAATAAATAGGTTGTACAACAAAAGAAAGAAAATCCTGTCTAGAAGTAAAAGAGAATGTGCACAACAGAACAAAAACTCCCTCATTACCCTAAACAAGCAAATCAAGAGACAAGTCAAGTCTTTAAAAGTAAATGTTAAGGCAAAAATAGCCTCCCAACCTAAGGATAACCATAAGGCATTTTTCAGTTATGTCCTCAGTCTTAAGGTCAACACCCAACAATCTGAGGAATATGTTGTAGGTGGCGTGACCTATACCCAGTGAGAAGATATAGCAAATCTGCTGAGTGATATATTCAGCTGAAATTTCACCTCCAGATCACCTCTGGTTACCCCCCAAGACATACCCTCCACCATTCCTCTACTAGTTTTCTCCAAGGAATAGGTTGCCACTGCACTCTCTAAAACTGAAGACACGGCTTTGATGGGTCCCAACAATATCCCAAGATGCCTCTTAAATAGCTTGAAATTGGAACTATTGGGCCCACTGGAATTTCTATTTAATCACAGCCTCCAGACTGGCTTTAACCCCATGGAGTGGAAAACAGCAGCATTCATCCCTCAGCATAAAGGGTGAACATGAAAAGACCCAGGAAATTACAAATCCATAAATGTGACTAGTCTTGTATGCAAAGCCATGGAAAGAATAATCATGGACCTGATAAATAATGACTTAGGAAACCTCCAAACACTGGACCCCACCCAGTTTGGCTTTGTCAAGAGCAGGTCATGCCTGATCAATCTAGGGGACTTCTTTGAGAAAGTCACTAGGGCTATAGGTGAGGGTAAAACAGTGCATACTGCCTACCTTGACCTGGCTAAGGCATTTGACACAATGCCCTACTCAGGTATCATAAAGAAACTCTGGGACCTCTCCTGTTCAGAATATACTTCTCAGATGTAGAATGCCTTTGGCTGACCATGTTTGCAGACGACTGCAAGTTGGGGGCACTCACTGAATTCCCCAGTGATGTAGATATCCTTCAAAAGGGTCTGAATCATACAAATGGCTGATGCCAGAGCCATGGCCCAAAACTAAATACAAAAGAAATACATAATCATATCCTTTAGGAAGTCAAATACCCATGCAAATTACAACATTAATAGCATACCCTAGGAGTGGACTCAGAGGTGAGAGAAGTAGATACTTAGATAAATAGTAGCCTAAACTTTGACCAACACATGTCCACATTGGTGAGGAAGTCCTTCTGTGTGGCACAGCTTATAAGCAAAGGCATGGCATCTAAATTCAATAAAGTTATGGTCCCACAGTACTCTGTCCTCATCAACAGCCTCCCACATCGGGAGGTGGGGGGGGGGCAAAGCCCCTCACTTGATTTCGGATGTAAAGTGTTTTTTTTTTATTCGCCCTAGGGAAGGACAATTTTAGCTGTTGATATTACAAGGTTGAGCTTTAGTTATTCGATTAACTAAAGCTTCAATGTTGTAATATAAATGCGACTAAAAGCCTTATCCTTTTACTCTGTCTCCTACTGATTATTGAGGGATGATCTATGCCTAACCTAGAAGGCACTCTCAAATCCAGCCCTGATTAAACTGTTGCACATTCACAAAACAAACTATACGAGGATCTAAAAATGAGCTATGACACAAACAAAATATGCTGGAGAGACAGCGATGGGTGTCAGAAATTATCCTTCTCTAGAACAGGCTTCTTCTTAATCTAAAGCAGAGCCCTTCCCTGATCTTCTTCAAAATGGTTTAGATAAATAGATGACAAATCATAAATTCACTTCTGGGGTGTCACACATGTCCTTTATGGAGATGGACAGTCTGGAAAATACTCATCTACACAAACCTAAGCCATCATCTAGCTATCAGAGATCAAAAATCAAGTAAAACGTGGGTATAAATGGCTAAACTTGTAAGGGGTCTTTAGATGTTAGCGTAGTAATCTCCTATGAATCTATGAACCCCCTCTCTCGATATAGATATAGATATAGATATAGATATAGATATAGATATAGATATAGATATAGATGTAGATATAGATATGAACAAATAATAGTGACTTAAGGACAGAACTTTAGGGCCTGTTGGATAACTCTGGCTAGAATAAAGGGTTATCAATTACTATTTGTGGTAACTGCATGAGGAATGCCTTTGGAACTTATTCATTACTTTATGAGGTATCAGTACCAATTCTATGAAATCCACCAACATGGTGAGCCTTATAACTGGTGTATTATAAGATCCACAAGGAAGAATCCTACCTTCATCTAATTTACATGGAGAGGTATAATTGGAATTTGACCATAAAGAGAAAATGTGCGGTTATCCTGCTAGTAAATATGAAGCAAACGTAGACAGATGTTCTCCGCCCTCTCCCATACATATCTCAAGTTATTATGCTCCATCTTAGTTTGCTTCTACTTGGAATATGGAGGGCTGACAAGAACATGGTCATCCTCTGTTGCCAGCCATGCACAGAATTATAGGATGGATGAAACATTGTTGTACAATGAACATTGTATTAATACTACATATGTGATCCTCAATGTCTTATTCAGACCTGCATTCACCTGCTTACTACGTTATGATAATTTAGGTGATAATTTATTTCTGCACAAGCATGCTTATGTATTCTGTCTGATTGCTGTGCGAATAACTACATGTATCTGCTGTGCAACTATTGTTTGACAGTTAGCCCAAGAGGTGGCTTAAAAGGGTGCTGTACCAGTCCACTAGTCTGGTAAGAAATCTTAAAAAGTAAATAAAGGAATAAAAAAAGAAAGAATGAAGGAATGAAAGATATTGGGAACTAGTGCAGTCATGGCACTACCAGATAACAGTCCAACCATTTCAACATTTATCATCCTAGTGATTCAGACATCACTTTACTGCATTCCCGCATATGTTCCATCTGTAGGTATATACTCTATAAAAGATGCAGTCCATCCAAAAGCTAGAATTTTTGTGACCCATTTCATTCCCGCATATGATCCATCTTTAGGTATATACCCTATAAAAGATGTTGTCCATCCAAAATCTAGAATTTTTGTGACCAATTTCATTCCCGCATACATTCCATCTGTAGGTATATACCCTATAAAATATGTGGTCCATCCAAAAGCTAGAATTTTTGTGACCAATTTCATTCCCGCATATGTTCCATCTGTAGGTATATACCCTATAAAAGATGTGGTCCATCCAAAAGCTAGAATTTTTGTGACCAATTTCATTCACGCATGTTTCATCTGTAGGTATATACTCTATAAAAGATGTGGTCCATCCAAAAGCTAGAATTTTTGTGACCAGTTTCAATGGAGAATATCTCACAGAAATTATATATGACTTAGTGCCACAAATTTTTAAATTGGATACCTTACTGTCACTCTGTGGCAAAGACTCCTAATTCTTATCCAGGCAATTGAAATGTAATTAATGGACGTAAAACCCAAGAAGTGAGTGGGGAAGGGGAGGATGGGAAGGTTTTTATTAATTTACAGATTTTTGGTAGGGGCTCTAACTGGGGTTACCACTGACAATGGAAAATGGAAAGTCTGGACCAATTCTAAATAAAATAATTAACAATGTACATGCAGATTGTCTACAAGCAATGTTCGATCTTGATTTCAAGCCATCACACCATAAACTATTGAAATGCAGTCATCAATTCAGCAACCTTGTTACATGGGCCTGAGATTGTGGTCATGAAGTTAATAGCATACAGTCCTATTACTGCTGTCTGGTAAAAGAATAGAATCAGGTAGTACAAGTACTCTCATTATCAAAAGTTTCATTTATACGACAAAACTAAAGATAGTTTAGTGCTGCACCGAGATAGAAAGTCACTGACTACAATGGCAACCAAAGACCCCAATCTGATAACCCAGCCAAAGACCCTGATCTGAGGACGCAAGTGAATAGTGATAAACATATATGATGACAATGACATCATGAAATGAATCAGGAAAACAATATTTCTAAAACTGACTAACCCAAGCCAGAGAGTAGGATGCCTTTTCAGTATTTATATTTATTAGAAACAAGGATTTTCCTGGTAACTTCTCATGATGTAACCCTTTGGGGAGATTGCCCCTACAGTGTGTATAAGAGATTAAGCCTGTTTGTTCTATATCTACTTTTATTTAAAATGTTTGATAGGCCAAACCCTAAAGACAGGCATAACTTTCACTGAGTATTTTGAATGATATGGAGTGGTAATTTAATGTTAGAATGTGATCAGTGAGTGGTGACCAATGAGTGGTGACCAATGAATGTTTTGGCAAACAATGCTGATTCCAAGGAGGGCGTAGTGTGTAAGCTTTACTATGATTAAATTCTTTCCACAATTTACAGAAAATGTCTTGTGTATTTTTTTTTTTTAGAAAATAAATTTAAAATGAAACTTCTTACCAATTTTCTGGACTTATTTTGCTACCTGTACAAATAAATAACTGGGTAGAGCAACATTCCAAAAGATATTTTTCATTTAAATCCCCATCTGTGCACAGCAAAGCCGAGGAGCTGCACTCACTCTGCATACACCAAGGAGCTGCACTCAGTCTGCAAAAAGCATACCCCAAGGTGCTGCACTCATACAGCATACCCCAAAAGCTGCACTCACTCTGCATACAGCATACCAGAAGTAGCTGCACTCACTCTGCACACAGCATACCCCAAGAAGCTGCACTCACTCTGCATACAGCATAACCCAAAGAGCTGCACTCACTCTGCATACAGCATACCCCAAGGAGCTGCACTCACTCTGCATACAGCACGCCCCAAGGAGCTGCACTCACTCTGCATACAGCATACCCCAAGGTGCTGCACTCACTCTGCATGCAGCATACCCCAAGAAGCTGCACTCACTTTGCATACAGCACACCCCAAGGAGTTGCAGTCACTCTGCATACAACATAACCCAAGGAGCTGCACTCACTCTGCAAACAGCATGCTCCAAGGAACTGCACTCCCTCTGCACACATCATACCCTAAGGAGCTGCACTCACTCTGCAAACAGCATACTCCAAGGAGCTGCACTCCCTCTGCATACATCATACCCCAAGGAGCTGCACTCAATCTGCACACAGCATATCCCAAGGAGCTGCACTCACTCTGCATACAGCATACTCTAAGGAGCTGTACTCACTCTGCATGCAGCATATCCCAAGGAGCTGCACTCACTCTGCACACAGCATACCTCAAGGAGCTGCACTCACTCTGCATACAGCATATCCCAAGGAGCTGCACTCACTCTGCATACAGCATACCCCAAGGAGCTGCACTCACTCTGCATACAGCATACCCCAAGGAGCTGCACTCACTTTGCATACAGCATACCCCAAGGAGCTGCACTCACTCTGCATACAGCATACCCCAAGGAGCTGCACTTACTTGGCATACAGCATACCCCAAGGAGCTGCACTCATTCTGCATACAGCATACCCAAAGGAGCTGCACTCACTCTGCATACAGCATACCCCAAGGAGCTGCACTCGCTTTGCATACAGCATACCGCAAGGAGCTGCACTCATGCTACAAGTAAATAATTGCAATATGGCCTCTGTGATTTAAAAAAAATATCTTTATGTTTGTGATCTGTTGTCATGTAATTCCACATGATATGTGTGTGTTAGCTTAACAGTTGTTTCCACTAAATGTAGTCTCCTAGGGGATGCAATATAGAAGGCATTCTTGAGCTTTTTGGCTGTTACTGCTGTGACTTTAATGTCCAGCAACTGCTGTTCTCTGAAGTTGATTGCCTTTTGGAAATGTTTATTTGAATCACTGTCTACAAATTAAGGTGGGCTGACATATCATTAATGGCTTCCTCCTAACTCCATTACTTGTGAGGTAGCTGCCCTATTGGCTTACCATTAAAAAAAAAAAGGTGTTTCATCACTGCAACAAATCCATGAGCACTGAATGTGTTCCCTGTTAAGCAAAACAGTGAGCTGTCCCTTATCCTTTAGAAAAAATAGTTTCATAGAAAAATGTAAAATTTATTTGCAAGTGGACTTTTACCCCACTGCTTTCTATCCTAAAAATACTAACCTCAGCTACAGAGAAAGGCAAAGCATTGTTTTCATCAAAATGGTCATGCTCCAGTGCTCGGAGTTGTAATCACTAAAACAACACAATCACAGCTCTCCAGACTAATTGTAACAAAGTTAAATTGCACTGCCACCTAAATCAGATGACAGTTTACAAAAACAATAAACAAACAAGCCAACTAATAAATAACCTATGCCATGACATACATTTCAGAGAGGCCTAACTGATTAGTTTACCAGACATCTGAGCAGTTTAATGAGGAATTTATGTGTGGTTCTGCTCAGAACAGATATCCCATAGTCAGTTCCCATGGGTCAGAGGATAACATGGACAATACATTTAAAAATGCTTACTTGTTTTTGTGTAATGCACTGTGCTAAAATCAGATAAAAATGGTAATTTGGCATGGTTTATGTTACGTTTCATTCAATGGATTTTATTTTTCAGAATGTGTGTCTGACTAATTGGTCTTGCTGTCTTGTCTCACTGGGTTGGGATGTAAATATTTTGCTACAAATGGTATTGTCTTGGAGTATGACTACAAAAGTCATTACAAGATAAAAAGTCTTTAAAATGCACCCCGGGGATCACTTCTGTGTCTCTGCTCGACAGTGGCACAGGGAAATAACTTTCTTGGGTGATGTAGGCTATGGAACCTTGTTGGCTAGGCTTATGTAGGCCCTTGGGCTGATAGCCTAGTACCTACCTATGAATCTATAAAGCTTTAGCACTTTGCTTGCAACATAACCAATTTGTCATGTTGGAAATGACAAAGACCAGAGAGTCCTAACTGATTAGTTTACCAGACATCTGAGCAGTTTAATGAGGAATTTATGTGTGGTTCTGCTCAGAACAGATATCCCATAGTCAGTTCCCATGGGTCAGAGGATAACATGGACAAGAAACTAGAAACAACTGATAGTTTTGAAGCAAAAATAACACCAAAATAAAAAAGTGGCCAGCTGTTGTGTAGGTCATGCTGGTAGTCATTTTCATTGGCAAAGAACTTTAGAAGACCTGTCTGGTCTCTGGTCTTCCCATATGACCTTGCCAATGATTAGCAGGTGTTAAAGGCTGAATTACAAACTTGAAAATGCCACCTTGAAAGCTCAAAGTTTCCATGCCTGGATCTTTTCATATAACAGTTGATGTTCAGAACTACATGTGTACTGCACCTGACCAAGAAGTGGCTTCATTAGAGAAGTTGGACAGTCAAACTGTTTGTCATAGAAACATTTCTGCAAAAGTTACCCAGTGTGTTAAAATAGCTATATCAAACTGCTCCCACAAGTTAGAGGACTGGGCAACTCATCTGGGGAAATATTTTGTACTGAGATGAATTCCTGAAATCATTTACCAATAAGATTCACACTTCTAAGGAGAAAGCATCAAAAGCTATAAAAACAAACTACAAATCCGTAAAGCTGGATTAGAACAAGAGCTCCAAGTATGTGGAGAAAGAGAGTATAAAGACATTTTTTATTTAACATTTGTTAACCAGAAGTATGACTGGGAAGAGCCTATTTTCATTGGAGACCTGGGGAGAAATGCTCCAGACGCATGTCTTTGGAATGGGAGAGGAAAGCAGAGTACCTGGAGGAAACCCACACAAATGCAGGCGGGGATATGCAGACTCCACACAGAAGGCACTACAGCTGAGAATAAACCTAGAAAGCCTCTTGCTTTTAAGCAACAACACTAAATGCTGCACCACTGTGGCACACTATCTATCTCGCAAGTGTTATCAATGCAATGGAGAGAGAGAGAGAGAGATTTTTATAGACAATGCATACACTCCCAGCTCCAGCAATACCTCTTAAACAATAATATTCTATCTTCCTGTCAACATGGCTTCTGTCCCACTCATAGTACTACCACTGCTCACCTATCCTTTAAAAATACTGTTAACCAAGCACGCAATGAAGGGAATTTTTTCTCTTCTCTCTTCCTGGATCTGTCCAAGGCAATCAACACCATTTCCCACTATTTACTTCTTTCCAAGCTTTCAGCTCTGAGCCTGTCCCCGCCAACTCTGCTCTGGTTTTCCAACTACCTATCCAATAGAAAACAATCCCCTAGATGGCTTGAATCTGCCTCTCCATTCCTTGGCACCCTTACAGGAGCTCCTCAAGGATCCATATTAGGCCCACTGCTTTTCAGTATATTCATTAATGACTTTCACACTTGTGTCCCTAACAGCTCAGTTATTCAGCATGCAGATGACTCAACTATAATTTCCTCCTCCAAAACCATACCTGAACTACTCTCATACACACAGCAAGCATTCTCCTCTGTAGAAAGCTGGATGACTAACAATCATCTTGCACTCAACCCAAACAAAACCAAACTTCTTCTCTTCTCCCCTAAAAAAACACCACTATAAATAAACCAGACTTCAAAATCTATGCATTAAACAAAACCACCCTAGAAATAATCACACACACTAAACTGCTAGGTGTCACCAAAGATGAAAGCTTAACCTTCGACCAGCACATCCACAATAACATAAAAAAGACCCATCAGAATCTAGGAACCCTCTTTAGGCATAAACACTTCCTCGACCCTACTACCAAACAAACCTTGGCCACCACCTTTCTACTACCCTCCTTACTATATGATGCCCCCTCCTCACTAACATTCGCACAGCACTAAAAAATAAAATGGAAATCTGTTATATCAAAATAGTAAAGTTTGCAACTAATGCCACCTACTCTTCCCATCACTGTTCCTCCTAATGCCACCTACTCTTCCCATCCAAAAACCTGCACTCCCTGCCGGACACGCACTCTATTCTTTCTGTGTTGTCAAATTGTGAAACTCACTCCCTACATCACTCAGAGCCACCAGTAACCCCAGGTCCTTCAAAGATGGCCTCCATTCACATCTAGTTACCCAGTGGCAATGCTCCTGCTCCACACCCCACATTACCTGACCCCTTCCAAACTGTTCTATTAGCAAAATTGTAACCATACTCTATATAACTGTTTATCCACTGCTATGACTGCCAGACTGTTATGGTACTCAAAATGCAACTATTCATAGTCTGTCATGACTGCTACAACTTCAAAACATACACAATGCCTGCATTTTTAATTTGCTTTAACCATATTATGTTTTATGACCTCAATCTGTAACCTAACTGTATGTCTGAACCTGTTGCAAAGAACAATATGTTCTGTTTATTTGTTGTTAAGAAAAAGATTTTCTGATTATTTGTTAAAAAATGTCTAATTGGTGCTTTTCTCCCCAATTATGTGAATGTGCTCACTCTGGCCCAGTGGACACTCCTGGTAAACAAATGTAAAATATATAAAATCTGCAAGTTAAACCCATGAACTGCAGTGTAATCAGAGCAGACAGACATGTGTATGCATGATACTGTACATAATCTCAATTCATAGGTTCATAGGTAAGTACTAGGCTATTGGCCCTAGGGCCTGTATAAGCCTAGCCAAAAGGTACTCTGGCTTTTGCCACACAAGAAAATTATTTTCCTGTGCCACTGTTGAGCAGAGCCACAGAAGTGATCCCTGGGGTGAATTTCCTATCTCCCATCCAATCATCAAGATTTTTCTTGAAGAGTGCTAATGAGGAGATTTGTTTGATGTAGATAGGTAGTTTGTTCCAGAGTATGGGAAGTCTCTGGGACAGGAATCTATCCCCCCAGCATGTTCTGTTTATTGTGGTGACAAGGTTTAGGTCCCTAGAGCATGTAGCTTGGAGGGATTGTGATTTCTTTAAGTGGAGCATGTCCAAAAGCTCTGGCTTTGACAGATTTGTATGTTAGGCAGAGATCGCCTCTGAGTAGGTGATATGCGACGGAGTAAAGCTGCAGTTTTTTGAGACGGTCTACATAGGGCATCTGTTTGAGGCTGGTAATCCTCTTTGTGAGGTATTTCTGCTGCCTTTCCAGTTGTTGTAAATGTCTTGTGAGGTACATACTAAAAGGGGCATTGTACTCTATAATGGGTCTAATGAGTGACGAGCAGAGGGGAACAATGACCTCTTTTTTCCTGGATGAGAAACATTTTGTGATGAGGTGTGCCACATAGAAGGATTTCTTGACTACTGTGGCAATGTGATTATCAAAGGAGAGACTACTGTCCACCTGGGTCCCAAGGTCTCTTATCACACTTTCGGGGTTAAGTAGACTACCGCCTATGTGTTAGTTCATGGTTACAGAGTTTTTCCAAAGGGGATGACAGTGCACTTTTTGGCACTGAGCTTGAGGCTATGGCTTTGACACCAGGCATCTGTCTCAGTGAGGCCCTTTTGTAGGATGTCCACATCTTTTGGAGCTTTGATTATGGCTCCTAGTTTGCAGTCATCTCCAAACTTTGTTATCCAAAGACCTTCTGTGTTAGCCTGTACTTCAGAAAAGTGAATACCAAACAAGAGAGGACCCAGGACTGAACCCTGTTGTACTCCACTTGCCACTGGTCTGAAGTCGGATTTGCAGTCTGCTACTTTCACATTGTGGGTTCTGTCAGTAAGCCAGTTGGCAGCCCATCTTGTGACATAGGGATTTATACCTAGTTTAGTGAGTTTATCTATAATTCCAGAGTGGGGGATGGTGTCAAAAGCCTTGGCAAGATATAGATAGGCTGTGTAAACCACCTTACCCTCATCTACGGCTTTGGTGACTGCTTCTAAGAAGTCTTATCAGGTTTAGGAGACATGATCTGCCTTTTCCAAACCCGAAATGGGTGGGGTCCAGAGTTTGGAGATTACCAATGTCAGTGTTTATAAGTTCCATGATGATACGTTCCATATCCTTGCAGACCAGGCTTCCCTTTGTGGAGTGGGATAACCATCACTGTTCACCATTCAGTGGGCACATAGCCTGAGGTGAGACTATAATTGAATATGGTACTTAGATGGGGTGCCAGTTCATTCTGTAGTTCATGTAGAACACAGCCTGGGATGTTGTCAGGTCCCATGGATGCTGTGTTCTTGGCTTTGGAGAGTGTGTTTTTACCTGTGCAGCCGTGATTACAGGAACTTTGCATTCTCCTGGTATAGAGATGTGCCCTTTAGGGGATGAGAGGGGGGTACAGTTAGCACTGAACCTATCTGCCAAGATGTTGGCAATAATCAGTTGGTTCTGTATATTTAGTGCTATTGTGCTGTAACTCAGAGCAGATCTGAGTGTTGCCATTGAGATTCTTGACATAGCTACAGAATGCTTTGTGGTTGTCTTTAGAGTCAGTGGTAATTTTGTTTTCATAACTAGCTATGGAGGATTTTATGAGGGATCTCAGCTTCTTGCTCCAATCATGGGATTTTACTCTTTTTTGCAACAGTTTCTTTCTTCTGTTGTAGAGTTTGTTTATGGCAGGGGACCACCAGATTGGCTTCCTTTTTTTGGAAGATAGCATCTTTGTTCTGTTCGGGATTGCATGAGCCATGCACTCGTGTAAGTGCTTATAAAGTGCATTTTTGTAGGATTCAGCAGTCATACGTCTATTGTCCATCAGCATGGGGGTCGTGAAGTTTGCCACTTCTGTCTTAAGAAGCATGAAGTTGGCTTTGGAGAAATTTTTTATGGTGGTTTCCCTAATGGGGCTGGGGGGTGGGGGAGGGATGTGGATGTCTAGGGTGATTAGCTTGTGGTCAGATCTGACCAATGAGAAAATGACCTCTGGTGTGGAGCACCGGTTGCCCATGTTGGTAATGACCAGGTCTAGGATATTGCTGCCCCTGGTGGGGGTGTGGATAAGTTAATCCAATGCATTGGAATTTATGAATTCCAGAAAACATTGAGCACAAGAGTTGGTACATGAGTAGTTTTCCCAGTTAATGGTGGGGTAGTTGAAATCGCCCATTATTAGGGTGTTAGGTTGTACCTTAATATTTTCCAGTGTATCAAGAAATGAGGAGTGGGAATCCTGGGGCATGGTGGGGGATCTGTAGCAAGCTACAATTTGGATTGCGGTCTTGCCCAGAGTTAGTTGCACTTGGATAATCTTGGATGCATTATGCTGAGCAACTAGCCTGGAGGTGTGGATATCCTTAATGAATATGGACACGCCTCCGCCTTTAGTGTTTTGGTCCAGGTTAGGTGGCCAAAAGGTGTGGTATGAATTATAGCCTGGTAATGCAGGGGTACTCTCTGAAGCCTTGAATCAGGTCTCTGTCACTGCACAGATGTCGATGTTCTCTATTTTAAGGAGTGCCTCGAGTGAGTGCATTTTGAAGTTTAGACTTCTAGCATTGAGTAGCAATACCCTCAGATTTTGCTTGCTTGTACCTGTTACAGTGGTGAATTTGTCATTTGAACCTTGCCTAAAAAGGCACTATAGGGGTGGCTAGAGCCTTAGTCAGTATCTGGAATCCCAAGGACGACAGGTGCAGGCCATCTCTGGCAAAGCATTGTGGTTTGTCAATCATGTCATCCCAGGCAGACAGATACTGGATCCCCTTAGAATGACACCAGAAGCTTAGCCAATTGTTGAAGTTAATAATTTTGTCCTTGTACTATGGTATCATTCTGGGTGATGGCAGGATGCTACTCAGGGCTAGGGTCATACCTGCCTGGGCTACAAGATTGGGCAGCTCCTCCATGTCCCATTTTATGTAGTCCAGGGAAGTATGTCTTAGGTCATTCACACCAACATGGACAATGACAGAGTCATATTTGTACTTGTTGTGGAGTGACCTGAGTGCATGTGTTATGTGGCGGATCCTGGCACCCAACAGGCAACTGACAGTAACTTTCTCCTTGTTTAGCCTGGTGAGTGGAACATCAGTGTGCCTGACTATAGAGACACCTATGACTAGAGTGTTGGGTACGTTATTATGCCTTATGGGCTGTGGTTGAGTGGCACACTGAGTTTATGGGCTATGTGTCATTTGCGTTGTGTTGGGGGGGTGGAGGTTGCTTGTGTTTCTGCTTTGGATGTCCCTGTTACTTGGGCAGGTTTTTACTGAGAGCCTCCCCGAATGTAGGTGTGTGTTTTGTGTTTCTATGTGTGTGTTTTCGTGGTGTAGGTTTTGAGGGACTATGTGATGAGTGTGGTGTGGTGCAAGTGTTTACCTTCTCCTCGTGACTGTCTAGTCCAGTCTTGGGTGAAGAGAGCTTTGCTTCCAGTTTGGCTATATAAGTGTATCTCTCACAGGTTGTAGTGTTGGATGGTAGGAGGAGAGGGTTGTCTGTGTACATGAGGCACTTGCTGCATTGCCCCAAGATGCCCAGATTCATCACGTAGACAGGAGAAAACACCAGAAGCTGACCCTTAGACATGCCTGAATAGGTGCTTATTTGTTAAGTACTAGAAACTGTTTTCCTC
The DNA here is from genome assembly GCF_019279795.1 of Protopterus annectens. Lineage (NCBI taxonomy): Eukaryota > Metazoa > Chordata > Ceratodontiformes > Protopteridae > Protopterus > Protopterus annectens. Next base: position 1,054,172,943 of record NC_056733.1, read on the forward strand.
TAGGCAAGTGAGGAAAGCTTAGTGCTGTAGAAATTTGTAGCTTATTTAGTGCTTACAATGAGTTTTGAACAAGTGCTGAGCTCAAAGAAACAGACTTGAGTGCTGAAACTAAAAAACTGGCTAGGTCTAAGAAACAAAATTAAGCTAGAAGGCTTCCCTCGAACACAGAAAGGCTTGGGGGCTCAGAAGCCCACAAACAGTCCTGGACACAGCAAATCTGTATCCGGAATAGACTATCCACAGGAATGGCATGAAACAAGCTTAGAATTTTTTTTTAAGTTTAAAGAGAGAAAGGAGGAGCAGAAACTAAGTGGGTTGGCCTTCTCAAATGTTCTCCCCTGTATTAGGTAGAATGAGGTAATAACACTAGACTGGGAGGAGAGATTGGGAGGGGTTGGGAGGGTGGCCTAATGGTTAAGATGTTTGCTGTACAAATGCAAGATGCTGGGTTTGAGTCTCACAAGATATAATTGGCAAGGCTTAAAATGGCTTGCAAGGGCATTTAGCCTAGTACTAATCTATGAACCTAAGGAGTGTCTCAGATCAAACTTACAGTAGGGGCGGGCAACTGCAAAGCCACCAACTATAAGAACAGCATACGAATAGGGTGGGAGGGTGAGAAACAAACTGCAGAAATCTTTCTCACAGCAGAAAAGCAGCAGTGAGCTTTTAAATGAAAGTTTTAAACAGATAAAGGAGCCTCTAGAGAAAGCCTTTAACTGTGAACAAGTTATATGACACACTCCTTGGCAGGAGATCAGAAACAAACAACCCAAACAGATGCTTAATAAAAGTGGACAATTTCCAGTTAATACCTCATACACAATAAAACTAGCTAGAAACGTATGCAGTAGACAAAGTGCTATAAATAACTGAAAAAATAAGCAAAAAAACTGGATACTTAATGTTATATATTATAGATTCGAGTTTGCTCAGTGCCCTTCCTTCAATTAGCTCAGTGTGAAAAAAATTGGTAAAAAAAATAATGTTTTTGCTGATGAAAGTAATGGAGTACAAGATAATATGAATCATGCCGCTACAGAACTTCTGTAAATGGAGTAGATGTAGAGGTTGAGTGTGGTTACCTTTGTGTCCTGTAAGGTTGTTAAGAAATTTCAAAAAAGGATTGTCAAAGAAATTCCAACGTAGGATTGTCAAGAGTCTAAGCAATCTCTTCAGCTAAATAATTTTATTTTTGAAAATAAAATAAATTCATTTCCAAATCCTCCTTCTTCTAAATAGAGAAAGAGACTGACTCCAGATAATTTTAATAGGATTTATTGGGATAAGCACCTTTGTCTTTGTCAACTTCTTCAGATCCAGTTCTTACATGTAAATTTTCTATGATTATACTGCTCCTATAAAAACTATTGCAGGGGGGTGTAATACACTGTGGAATAACCCAGTTTCATCCTACTGGCCTTTCACCTGCTAAGACTGAATACAGCTGATAGCATGTTAGATCCATCCTTATTTGCCTGGGATGGCCTTCCCTGCTCAGAATGAAGACATCTTATAGGATGTTAAAGCCATCTTCATTTCCATGGGGACATACACAAGTAGTCCTTTGTAAGACCATGTGTTCAACCCTTGGAAATTTTATGTGCTCCTAAACTTTGTTATTGTCCAGTCCTCTAGTACCCTAAAACCCATCTATTTGTATACATATAAAACTTTTTTGGGTCATCAATACATTGTTTGTTTTGAACTTTTCCTTTATATTTATCTGCATACTGTATCTTCTGAGTTTTTCTGTCTGTGCTGATATTTTAATTTATTATTTGTGATACTGTACGATAAATCTTGATCTGTTATAATATTGCGCATTGCCTTTATCACTTCGACTTTCTGAGTATTTTTGCTGATCTGCTCACTCTTCTATACTCTTCTAACAGTAACACTTCTTGTCTTAATCGTTTTATAGTTTTCTATATTCGATACGTCCATGATGGCATTCGATTTCTCCCCGTCCTTTCCCTCACTACCCTGTGTTCTTGTGATAGGACTTTATCTGTTATTAATTTGGCTGCACAGTAATGTAAGTTATTTACTTCTGTTATATAGCATGACTATCTATGCACAGTCCTAATTTCTGTGTTCATTTGTTTTATCAGATTTCTAACTTATGGGGTTTTATTGACTTTCTACAGTCTATTTTTTTCATTGATCTTTATATGTCTATCCATCTCTATTAAATCAAGCAACTATTCTCTTAGATCATTTTCTTCTAAACTGAAGGTACGTTCTTTGTTTAGCATTTCCTGTAGGCATTCTGTAAAAAGTTCCAGATCATCTTCCTGTGCCACATTCTCAATTTCACCCTGTCTCAGCCGTTGGTGTTTCATATGGGAACTCACTGGCCTATCGCTCCACAGCACTGACTGTATCGGAGTTGCGACAGTCTCCTGCTCTTCCCCTTGCTGTATAGCTCCAACTGATCCTTTGTACTGATTTTCTATTGGAGGCTCCAAAGTATTTTCATATGTCAACTGATTAGCTGCTTACAGCTGCACTGGTTTCTCCTTAATTTGAATGTCCATTTCTCTATCCTGTTGTGTTGTTATCTGAGTTAAATTTTCTACACTGAATCTTTCACTTTGCAGTTACTCCATAACCTTATTTCTTTAACTTCTCCTTTACTAATCCTCTTTTCTACTTTTCTTCTTTGTTTTCCTATTTATTTGTATTGTAAAATATTCCATATCCGGATGTCTTTGCCTGTATTTCTCTTGAAATATCTTTGGTGTTGCACTTTTTGCATTAATTAGTTTTGCTTACTGCACAATATTAAATCTCTTTTTCTTTCTCGTGTCCATATTTCTTCTTCAGATGTCTTCTTCTCCTCCTGTTTCTCCTTACTTTGGGAATTCATTATTCCAGCATGCCGTGATGTAACCTGTGTTGGACTTTCTACACTGAATCCTTCACTTCACAAATATTCCATAACTTCAGCTTTATTTTTTTAACATCTACTTGACTAATCTTCTGTTCTATATTCTCTCTTTGTGATCTTATTTTTATTGTGAAATGTTCCATATCTGGATGCCTTTGCTTGTATTTCTCTTTGAATATTTTTGTGGCTGTCTTTTTTGTGTTGATTAGTTTGGCATTCTCCTTTGCATAAATATTGCACCATATCAGATCTCTCTTTCTTTCCCATGTCCCTATTTCTTTTTTATACCCTTCAAACATTTCTAAATTTTGTTCTTTAAATGTTCATACTTCCTCAGTCACTTCTTTTTCCAAATGGCACAATGTTTCTTGGTCTGTATAGTGTTTTTCATGAATCTGTTGTATTAATGAACACAAATTTTTATTTGAAGCTTATGACAGTTTTTCTTGTGGAAGTATTTTTCTCTCCTCTAATTTCTCTCTTAATCATTTTTATATCTTTTTTCTGAAAATTCTGAGCTTTTTGCATAATAGTAATAATACACAATCTCTTTCTTATCCTCAATAGTCCACTCTATCGTCTGTATATAATTACTGATGCTATGAAGACATGCCTTCACTCATTGCTATCACTCTTGTAAGGTTGCTAAGAAGGACTTGCTTGACTATAGAAACCAGATAACTGTATTGTGTGCACAGGCAAGCAAGGAAAAATACTTTACTACCAAATTTGCATTTCATATTGATTATATATTTTGTAGGAGTTTTAACTCAGTTAGTAAATAAAATAATAATTAAAGTTTCCAAATTTAAAGGGCATGTGACACTGGGGATTCATCTAGAATTAGTTGAACAATCAGGAGGAGGAGAATGGGCCGAGGATATGCTTTCCTTCTCCAAGTTGTAAACATGTAACTTACCTAAACTGCAAAAGCCTCTCAGGTGCAGTCCTCAGAAACCTCCATGTACAAACAAACAAGACAATTCACATCACGACACATAAAGCCACATCTCATTGTGCCTCAGCTACCAAGGCCATAAGGAGAAACACTCCACAACCCAATATTCTGGTCATAGCAGACACCATTGTGAGGCACAGTGATACCCGTCTTACCAGGCTGGATAAGGGCAAGGTTACAGTTACTTGTCTGTCAGGGGCCAGGATCTTCCACATCACACAAGCACTCAGGTCACTTACCCATAGCCCATGTGGGTATAAGTGACCTGAGATGTAAATCCTTGGATTATATGAAGAGAGATGTGACTGAGACCTCAGAATATGTGTCATAGGCAAGTTCGGGCCTTGCACTGAGTAGCATTCTACCATACCATAGATTATAACAACTGTTACTAGGCAAATGACCTGAGGCACTTTTCTAAGCCTAGCCAGGTTTTCCCAAAAGAATAATGATGTCCTTTATCCAAACAGTACATTGAGAATCAGGCATTTATAAGCTACCTCTGTTCATAAGGTACATGGGTTCCAGGCCCAGTGTAAATTTACCCATCCACTAACTGGGTAATACATGAAATCACCTTCACATGGATGGGAAGCCTGTTCCATAGGGGGAGCAGTCTCTGGGACACATATCTGTCTCTCCAGCATTTCCAGTTCTGGCATTAGCAGAAAATATTTGACTTTAAAAATTGGCTTACCTACTGATGTAATTCCAAAGGGGTGCAATTCTTGTCAGCCTGGGAGGACATCATGGATAGGCCACACTGTTTTGCCAGGGATGGCCTTCACCCATCACCTCTAGGCTTTTGGATATTGGCCCAAACATTATCCACTCCTGTAGTGTCTTTTTTTAGTCATTGCCAAACAGATATACCTTCCAACATAACAAAAGCTACTTAAGGTAAGCTGAAGATGTTACTGATCAATGCTAGGAATGTCATCAAGGAACTGCCTTCCTTAAAAGCTGTCCACATCCTGGAGATGCTGACATCTGCGCAGTTACGGAAATGTGGTGCAAAGCCATGGAAATCACTCTGGCAGTGCATGACTATAATGCCTTTCATATGTTCTGACCACATCTGAACATGAAAGAGCAAAAGGTATAGATGTATGTATCTACATAAAGGATAAACACACCAAAAGGCTGGCCAAACAACATGACATGTTTTTGCTACTCCATGCTCTACTAACCATGGGAAAAATCTATTACCATATTCTTGCTAGCTACAGCTCCCTCACCATGATCTAGGAAACCAATACATCATACCTTACCGGGCATCTACTGAAAATGGACATATATCCAGCTGGACTAGCCCGGCCAACAAATGTAAAATAAAATAAATAAAATAAAATTAAGTTACTAGAATCACTCATCACTCAGCCCAATACCATAGTCATAGGTGATTTTTAACTATGCCCTCCATTAATTGGGAGGCATACATGACCACAAACATGTAGGCCCAAAGATTTCTTGACTTTGTAAATTCAAATGCCCTGAAGCAGCTAGTCTGCAATTCTACTCGGGGAACAAATATCCTAGATATGGTGTGCACAGATATGGTAGGGAACTGCACCTCCACCTCCCAAGTGTGATGTCCCTAGTGGTAAGATCAGATCACAGATCAATCTCCCTTGAAATAAATGTTAAATGAGTCTCCTACCTAACCCCAAAAACTTTAAGAACTTCTTTGAGGTAATTTACTACCTATTAAGGGATAGCAAAGCTAGTTTCAAAGCTCTCCCAAATCCAGAAAACACAGAAACTTATGCAAAGGTGTACAAAAAATCTCTATATGCAATATAGATAAAAAATCTCTATATGACCATATAAACAACTGCAGAGAAACAATACAAGAGAGAAATAAACCCAGGTCAAACTGCAAAAACAAGCCACCCTGGTGGAGCCATGGTATTAATACGTTGTACAACAAAAGAAAGAGACTGTAAGGTGAAAATGTCTTTCAAAGCTAAGGATAACCATAAAACATTTTTCAGTTATGTCCAATATCTTGGCAACATCCAACAATGTGTAGAATTAGTTATAGATGGCATTAACTATATTCAGCCAGAAGATGTAGCAAATCTGCTAGCTGGCAAATTAAGCTCAAATTTCACATGCTCATCGCTCCCAGTTCTCCCACAAGAAATACCTTCCACCATCATTTATCACTAAAGAACAGGTTTTCACTGCAGTCTCTAAAGCTAAAAACACAGCCTCAGTGGAGCCTGAAGATGCACCAGGTTGCCTGTTAAACAGCTTAAATCATGACTTAGGCCCATTAGGCGAGACAGATATGTGTCTCAGAAATTGCCCCTTCTTTGGAACAGGCTTCCTATTTATGTTAAGCAGAGTCCTTCCCTAGCTTTCTTTAAACACAATTTGGATCAATGGATGGAGACTCACAAATCATTACCTGGGGTATCTCCTATGGCTCTGCTGGACAGGGGCAATCAATAAGATATTAAAGGCATAGGCACACACCCATGCTATCCTCTTGTGCCTAGGGGCTATACATTGGTTAAACTTGGGTTATATTGTCTAGGTTTGTAAGTGCTTTTAAGCTGTTCATCTAATAATCTCCTATGAGCCTAAGAACCTATTAGAAAACCTTCTAAAATGATAACATCTAAATATGACAGCTGAAAGCAACCTTCAGAGGTGGCAGGGGACAGTCATAATAAAGAGATGGAGGAAAGGTCACCTCCCTCACTAACATTCAGGTAAAGCAGCCTATTGTCAGAGCAGCTCAGCTGGAAAGGCCTATAGTTACGGAAGCTCTAAATTTTGCAGATAACCAGTGATATGCCTCTGAATTTTCCTTGCTATGAGGTAATCATCAGTTTAGTTTCTGGAGTAAATCCAAAATAAAAAAAGGTGAATACTCCACGACAATCGAAGTAAGCCAGGAGGATTGTCAACTCATATGACTATAAATCCACAAATGTATATGAAAAGAACTTCTTTACTGAAAAAAGTAAGCACTTTCGCGTCTCTCTGGACGCTTCATCAGACTTAAAATAAAAACCAACATTCAAAATCACTTAAATACCACACTACTTACATAGTAAACAAATGAAACATCTCATATCGGACACCTGATAAAATAAGACTATATCCTTAAAGGTATATAGCTTGTATGCAGTAGGAAACACATAGTCATAGAGACCTTCAGATATGTCACTCTTGAATGAATAACAATTATTATAAAAAAATGGAAATAAAAATAATACATCTAAAACTAAAAAGTGCATATGAATATATATATAAAACATACATATAAATAAAAACATATGCATTCAAAAGTGTGTACATTAAAACTCCATGATACCTATACCATCAAGATATCATAAGTAATTTAATTTCTCAGAGGTTTATCTAAAAGAAATGGCTTCAGTGTAAACCTGTCATTCAAGCCATGCCCTTTATCTGCAGATAGCCTAATCATCCATCTATCTTCCTCCTTTTCAGTATAGTTACTAATGTTCCCTAATCTTTCTGTGGCATATATAAATTCTAAAACCATGAACCCAAAAGTATGTGTCATGCCATTTTGTAAAACATGATTAGCTAGAGTGTTGCATTCATTCTCTCTGTTGATGGCATATAAATGTTCCCTGATCCATTCTTTTAGATAAACTTCTGAGAAATTAAATTACTTATGATATCTTGATGGTATAGATATCATGGAGTTTTAATGTAAACACTTTTGAATGCATATATTTTTATTTATATGTATGTTTTATATATATTCATATGCACTTTTTAGTTTTAGATGTATTATTTTTATTTCCATTTTTTTATAATAATTGTTATTCATTCAAGAGTGACATATCTGAAGGTCTCTATGACTATGTGTTTCCAACTGCATACAAGCTATATACCTTTAAGGATATAGCCTTATTTTATCAGGTGTCTGATATGAGATGTTTCATTCTTTTACTATGTAAGCAGTGTGGTATTTAAGTGATTTTGAATGTTGGCTTTTATTTAAGTCTGATGAAGCGTCCAGAGAGACGCGAAAGCGCTTACTTTTTTCAATAAAGAAGTTCTTTTCATATACATTTGTGGATTTATAGTCATATGAGTTGACAATCCTCCTGGCTTACTTCGATTGTCATGGAGTATTCACTTTTTTTTATTTTGGATTTGCTTCAGTCTTTTGTTAGGTGATACCTTACCCTGAGGTGTGGTTTTAGATATTCATTACTTAGTTTCTGGAGTGATTAAAAGAAGGATAGTTGTACTAAATAACACCTGGCTAAATAAACTTGGTAATGCTGGCATTTAACCCCTATTCATGAATCAAGTAGGTATCATGAAATGAGAGAGACAAAGGAAAGACTACCTGACAAATTATTTTTGATAGGCATTTATAAGTAAAAGTGGTGTGTCTCACACCAGGAGTATCAATGGACTTTTCTGTAGAAGTCTAGTAGGACCACAGGATGAGACTTAAACCTTGCCTGGGATATAAATAGGAACTGCTGGAGAGATAGGTATGTATCCCAGAGACTATCCCATCTATGGAACAGGCTCCCCATCCATGTGAAGCAGAGTTCCTCCCTAATCCAATTCAAGTGCAACTTGGACAATTGGATGGGAAACCGGAAATTCATCCCTGGTTTGGCACCTAGTCTCTGATGCAAACAGGTAAACTGTAAATGGTTCATCTCCCAGGCCCATGCTTGCACTTATTACTGGTATCAGAACTCATCATAGATTTAGGATGCATGGCTAGGCTTAAACAGGCCCTTGTGGTCATTATCCTAGTAAGCACCCATGAACCTATGAACATAAGTAGTAGGCACATAACAGCATTCCCATTTAAAAAGGTAGGTAAAGACCTTTGGCTAAGTCATGTGGGAGACACAGGTATATACCAGTTAGCCTACATTACGTCAACTGACACACACAAGCTATTACCTTGCAGATAACCAAAGCTAAAATCATTGTAAGTAGGTTGGAGTATCCAAGGAGATCCTGGCAAATAAAGAAACTGCTCATGTTTTAGATGATGGTAGCCTTGCATTTAATTCTATGGGTTAAATAAATAAAAATTACTTATTTAATCTCAGCAGACAGCTAGAGTAATAGAACATTAGGTAAGCAACTTACGCCGATGTTGCTTAAGACCAGTGACCAAGATGGCAGAACATGCTACTGTTTCTTTCCTGTTTGACTTATAGAAGGTAGTACAGTTTCCAATGAAGATTTCCAGAGGATGCTGAAGATTGCAAAAGAAGCAGAGAAAGTAGAAAAAATGCGTAATTGTTGCAGAGTACAGCATAACTGCCAGATGCAGGGGAAGCTGGAAACCTTCCTGCCACGTGTGAAATAGAACATCATTAAAGCTCATTAAAGCATTACAGCTTATGTCCACAGGTTATAGTATGTATGCGAGGGTCTTTGCATTTCATTCTACAACTGAAGCATCAGTGCTATTACAAACTGCAGCAGGTAATGTTTCTTGCTACTTGCAGGAGCCTTACAGAACAATAGAAATTATTGGTCCAGTTAATTACAGGATCTCATAAGCGATAAATAAAAGTGACAATAGATCTACCATATGCATATGCTGAAACCCTAATGAAAGGTGAAAATGGTGGGCATGTGCACCTATATAAGGTGGTAGACACTGAATGTGAGCCAGAAATAGAAGCCGAAAAAACACTGTCGGTATGTCAAAGAAATTAGATGAAGTTTGTCAGCAAAAGAAAGATGTGTTTTCTTCCTTGCCTGTTGAACTGATGCAATAAGCTATCATATTGTAACAGATGCAGATAAAAAAGTAACGCCTCATCGTTATCAATTTCCTTAGGCTAAATGTGAAAGTGCTAACACTGAAGTAAAAAAAAAAGATCACTTTCAGGGTAACTGAAATTTCCACACTGAGCAAAACAGCTGCATTGTGTTAATATTCAAATCTGACAGAAGAGTGCATTTCTACAATGACTTTAGGCAGCAGAATTTCTTTTCTCATTTTCATATGTAATGCATACCACTGGTTGACAAACACACAGCAGGGCTGGATCCTGTCAGATCCATCATGGTACAGCACAGCAAAGCTGGATCCTGTCAGATCCATCATGGCACAGCACAGCAGGGTTGCATCCTGTCAGATCCATCATGACACAGTACAGCTGGGCTGGATCCTATCAGATCCATCATGGCACAGCAAAACAGGGCTGGATCCTGTCAGATCCATCATGGCACAGCACAGCAGGGCTGGATCCTGTCAGATCCATCATGGCACAGCACAGCAGGGCTGGATCCTGTCAGATCCATCATGGCACAGCACAGCAGGGCTGGATCCTGTCAGATCCATCATGGCACAGCACAGCAGGGCTGGATCCTATCAGATCCATCATGGCACAGCACAGCAGGGCTGGATCCTATCAGATCCATCATGGCACAGCACAACAGGGCTGGATACTGTCAGATACATCATGGCACAGTACAGCAGGGCTGGATCCTGTCAGATACATCATGGCACAGCACAGCAGGGCTGGATCCTATCAGATCCATCATGGCACAGCACAGCAGGGCTGGATCCTGTCAGATCCATCATGGCACAGCACAGCAGGGCTGGATCCTGTCAGATACATCATGGCACAGCACAGCAGGGCTGGATCCTGTCAGATCCATCATGGCACAGCACAGCAGGGCTGCATCCTGTCAGATCCATCATGACACAGTACAGCTGGGCTGGATCCTATCAGATCCATCATGGCACAGCACAACAGGGCTGGATCCTGTCAGATCCATCATGGCACAGCACAGCAGGGCTGGATCCTGTCAGATCCATCATGGCACAGCACAGCAGGGCTGGATCCTGTCAGATCCATCATGGCACAGCACAGCAGGGCTGGATCCTATCAGATCCATCATGGCACAGCACAGCAGGGCTGGATCCTATCAGATCCATCATGACACAGCACAACAGGGCTGGATCCTGTCAGATACATCATGGCACAGCACAGCAGGGCTGGATCCTGTCAGATCCATCATGGCACAGCACGGCAGGGCTGGATCCTGTCAGATATATGATGGCACAGCACAGCAGGCCTGGATCATGGCACAGAGGGATAATGAGCTGACTGTGTCCCAGCTGATATGTTGGTGCTGGCATGCAGATAAAGGGTATTCCCATTACTGGGAGGGGGAACATGTCACAAACTGCTGTTATCCCCTCAGACCAGGGGTTACAGATGCAAATGCAACCTTGAGGTTGCATTTAATTTTCAAATGGCCATCAGCTGATAGCCTTCCGGGTAGGTGCAAGAAAGGATATACTCACATGGCAAAGGTGTAGTGACTCCCCCATGATAATACAGATAAAGTACCCGCTCACCCAGCAGGTGGGGTAAGAGCTTTATTATCAAAACTCTTCATTGCTTCCTGCATGGTAGTTCCTGCAGCTGACGCCTGCCCATGATAAATGAATGAGCTACATGGAATACAGGAAGGCCAATCATCAACAGGAAACAGAAAAAAAGGATATAGAGAAAAGCATACTGAATGACCTTGGACTATTGTTGTGTTGTCCAATGTCACTGAATGACCTTGGACTATTGTTGTGTTGTCCAATGTCACTGAATGACCGTGGGCTATTGTTGTGTTGTCCAATGTCACTGAATGACCTTGGACTATTGTTGTGTTGTCCAATGTCACTGAATGACCTTGGGCTATTGTGTTGTCCAATGTCACTGAATGACCTTGGGCTATTGTTGTGTTGTCCAATGTCACTGAATGACCTTGGGCTATTGTTGTGTTGTCCAATGTCACTGAATGACCTTGGGCTATTGTTGTGTTGTCCAATGTCTCTCACAAACAGGCTAAAAGTAAAGTTAGCTATGTCATTACTGGATAGAATATTATAGGTTCATATGTGTTTACTAGGCTAATGACCACAAGGGCCTTTTTAAGCCTAGCCAAGCATACCAAATCTCTGACAAGTTCTACTACCCTTGATAAGTGTTAGCAGAAGCTTGGGAGATTAAATATTTTCAAGCAGGTGTCTGGAAGATGAACCATTTACAGGCTGCCTGTCTCCATCAAAAACATAGGTGCCAAACGAGGGATGAATTTCCTGTTCACCAACCAATTGTCCAAATTACAATTGAATGGGTTAGAGTGGTACTCTGCTTTACATGGATGGAAAGCCTATTCCAAAAATGGTGTAGTCTCTGGGTTAGGCTCATAGGTTTATAGGAGGTTGCTAGGCTAGCAGCCCTAGAGCCATGTTAATCCCAAATATCCCCATTTGTTCTTTTTGGGTAGTTCACAGAATGAATTTATGAATAGAGTGGGTCTGTCATCAACAGTGGCTACCCCCCTCTATGAGGGACATGGATGCCACCCCAGGGGAAAATTTGCAGTCTCCCATCAAATTATCTAGGTCGCGTTTAAATAGGCTCAGTGAGAAGCTCTGTTTTATGTGAATAGGGAGTCTATTCCAGAAAAGTGGCAGTCTCTGGGCAACATATCTGTCACTCCAGTATTTCTATTAATGTCAGAGGCTAGGTTGAGTTTTTCTTGTACCATCTGACTTGTAGATGTGCAGCATTTCCATTAGGGCAGGGTTGGAGATTGCCCTATAGGCCAGGCACAAGTTACCTCTCAGGAGACTATAATATATAGAGCAAAATGACAGAGCTTTCAACCTGTCCACATAGGTCATGGTTTGGAGTCCCTGTATTTTCTTAGTGAGAAACCTCTGAGGTCTCTCTAACCACTGCAGGTATCTGGTGAGGTACATGCAAAAGGGTGTATTATACTCTGTAAGTGGTCTGATGAGGGTCGGTACAGTGGAGTTATAACATTTCTTGACCTGGATGCTATGCCATTGCTTATGAGTTGTGCAACTTATACGACTGCCCTTACCACTGTGGAAACTTGGTGGTCAAAGTTCAGATTGCTATCAACCTGTGTTCCCAAGTCTTGTACCACTGGGTTGGAACTCAGGGGGTGCTGTCAATATTGTAATTTGTAGGGAATTCCATTTTGCCAAAGAGAATAAAACTGCATTTTTTTGCATTTAGTTTTAAACTATGGCTTGTGAAGGTATCAGTTCCAACAGTAAATTCAAATGAAAATTATTTGTCATTTTACCTAACCAGGGACGGCATCACACGTGGAAAAATACAAAAATCAACCCACGTTGGTGAGTACTATGTCCAGAACATTAGAGCCCCTAGTTGGGGGTGCAGACTATCTGTTCCAAGAGCATCTGTGTTAACAAAGTCCAGGAACCTCTGAGTGAGTGGGTTTTTACTCGTGTATGTCTCCCAGTCTGTGGAAGGATAGTTGAAATCTCCCATGACTAAGGTGATGGGCTATATGGCGAAGAATTACAGTAAATTGAGGTAGGTGGTGTGCTTATCCTGGTTCATGGTGGGGGATCTATACCAATGATATGGTATGGTACTTTCACAATAGCTAACTGGACATAGAGTAGTTCGAGAGAGTCATGCTGTTTGACCAGTCTTGAAGTGTATTTGGTTTTAATGAAGATGGATGCACCTCTACATTTGGTTCATTAATTCTCATTTTGAGGTCTGAATATGTGGAAGACATTGTAACCTTGCAAGGCCAGGGTGCTCTCAGTGGCCTTGAGCCATGTCTCAGTAACTGCACAGATGTCAGCATTCAGAAAGCTGATGACTGCTTCCAGGGAGTGCAGTTTTGTGTTTAAACTCCTAACATTAAGCAGCATGACCCTGAGTTTGTCTTGATTAGATTTTTGTTATGTTGGAAAATGTGTTGTTTTGACATTGCCTAAAAAAGGCAATATGGGGAAGGCAAGGGCCTTTGCCAATATCTGAAATCCTAGGAAGGACAGGTACAGACCATCTCTAGCTAAGCAGTGAGGTCCATCTACCATATCATCCCAGGCTGACAGATACTGGATCCCCTGGACTCACATCAGAAGCTGAGCCAATTGTTGAAATCAGTCATTTTTGTTTATACTTTGACATCATCCTGGTTGAGGGTAGGATACTGCTTAGGGCTAGGGATATACGTGTCTGGGACACATAATCAGAGAGTTCCATCATGTCTCTTTTTGTTTAGCCCAGAGAGGTATTTCTCAAGTCATTCACTCCAACATGGGCTATGACAGAGTCATAACAGTGCTTGTTGTTGAGTGACTTGAGTGCATGCCTGATTTGTCAGATCCTGGCACCTGATAGGCAGCTGACTGTGACCTTCTTCTTGCTCAGTCTGGTGAGGGGGATATCTATGTAGCTCACTATGGAGTTGCCTATGACCAAGACATTTGATGTGTTTTGCCTTAACATCTTATTTGTTGAGACACAGGTGTGTGTGTTGATATGTATCTTGGTTTCTTTTTGCTTAGTAGTGTGGGTGGTGTGCATTTGGTAGGTCTCTGTTCCTTTGGCAGGCTTTTAGTGAGTACCTCCATGTATGTGGGTTTATGTGACATGACCTTATTTTGTGTGAGAGGTGAGGTTTGTGTGAGAGGTGAAGCATGTGTGCTGGCAAACTGTTTGATTTCTAGTTTTTTACCTAAGAGAATTGACTCTATTTCCATACTGTATTTGTATCTCTCACATATAGTGTTAGTTTGCTTTAAGAGTAAATAGCTGTCAGTATACATAAAGCAATTGCTACATTGCCTCAAGATGCCCATAGCCATCAAGCTGGCAGCAGAAATGATGAGCAACTGGCCATCCATTGAGGCAAGATTTTTCTGAATGTGGTATTTGGGAAGGAAGTGAGCTAGCTGGACTTAAGACTTTGGCTTAACTAGTGAGCTAGTTTGACTTGGAGTAGCAAAGGCAGTGGGTGTAGTAGTTTATGGATGATAAGTGTAAGAATGCTGCTTAGAATGCAACTGAGTTCCCCTTTGCTCAGCAGGGAAGCTTGGATGCTTCTACTGGAAGGTTTCTAGGGAAAAATTATGTTCGCAGCTGTTTGCATCTATACAGAGCACTGTTAAACCCCAATGTGGGGTGCACAGCAAAGAGCAAATGTGAGGCTTATATACATGTGAATTTAAACAGTTTTTAACACAACTACCAATGGGAAAGCCTCAAACTGAGCCTTTCTCCCACAATCCCCAACTCAGGTGGGTCCTTAGCTACACATTTTTGCCACAAGGGTGCAGGGATGCCCTCTTAATGTAAGATGGCTGGTTTAAGAATACAGTGATACCAAACAGACTAGATTCAGCAGGTCTGAATCTAGCCTATGCTATGTAAGGCAAGGAAAAACAATTTCTAGATGGGAAGGAGTAAGGGAGAGTCACTTAAAGTTCAAAGTGAGAGTGTATAGTAGTATACTATTAGGGGATCTGCAGTGTGACCACCCTCATCACAAACTGGCAGCTCTCTGAGTAGTGGAAGACTACAGAGAGTGTTTCTTATAGCAGATTTTAAAGTGGAGAGGTTTGCTTATATGCACAATGTGCAAAAGCAGGGTCTTTATACCAGCAGGACGAAAGACCTTTACAAAGTTCATCTCTCAGACCAATCAGATAAAAACACAATACGCTTTTGACTAGTTCTCAACTTGGATAGGCTGAATTTAGCTTTCTGCTCCCACCAGAGTGCAAAAGAACCCTCATAATGTAAAACAAACTGGTTTTGAGGTCAAGTGCAGTAACAAATGCTTTACAACAAAAGTCAGATTTCCTGCAATATCAGGAATCTTTGGAAATAAGTTCACTAACCCTGAGAAATGTTCACAACACGCAAAAACTTTGCAAAACTTAGAAATATTTTGGCAAACTCAAGAGCACTTTGACAAACTTAGAAACAGTTTTTGCAGTATCAGAGGAGGTTAGGAAATTTCAGAATACTATTAAAACAGCCTAAGAGCAGTACAGTAACAAACAGATGAAGTTTCTGTAACAAGTGCAGGCTGAAAAACAGTGATACATTCAACAAAATCAATGAAAGTAGCACTAATAGCACTGAAACAGTTAGAGCAAGTGCAAACAAATAAACAAGCCCCCCCCCCCCCACACACACACACACTTATATCAGCTTTGTAGATCCAGAAGGTTTTAGAGGCAATCCAAACTTTGTAGTCATAGGTGTCCAAGCCAGGCACAAGGACATTCTGAATAAATGAGCACAATCTCACAAAAATGCCTGTCTCAGCAACAGGTCCTATTTATATCACAGGCAAATCAGAGACAAGGTTTAAGTCTTTAGAATGGGTAATTCTGGTGATGTTTGTTTGGTGAATAGGCAGGAGGTCCATCAGAGTGGGTTCTGACAATGCCTGTATACCAGGCATATATTTCCCCTCAACAGTTTGTAGGAGACAGAATACAGGGATAGGCCTTCAAGTAGTCCACACAGAACATGCTACGTATGCCATGTATTTTTTAAGTGAAGAACCTATCTGGATGTTACAATTGTTAAATATGCCTGGTTGGGTACAAGCCAAAGAGGCATTGCACTCAATGATAGGTCTGATGAATATCAAATACAGTGGAATACTTGGACATAGATTCCATACCTTTGTTTAGAAATTGCACAACATAGAATAATTTCCCCACAACTGTAGACATATGATGGTCAAAGGCTGGATTACTGTATCTGTATATCCCCAAGCACCTGACTACTGGGTCAGCTCTTAGGGCTATGTTGTCATTATGATAGTTATCAGGGATGGATGACTTATGCATTTCTTGGCACTTAGTTTTAGTCCATGGCTCTGACACCAGTTGTTTGTTTGTATCACCCTTCCTGGAGAACATTTGTGTTATGACAGCTCCTAATTTGAAATTATTTGCAGAGAGGTCACTAACATTGGACTTGACTCCAGAGAAGTAAATGCCAAAAAGGAGCAGCCCCAGGATGGATCCCTATGGGACACCTTTTGTGACTGGCCTTGTTGTAGAGATGGACTCCCCAGTTCTAACTTTCTGGGTCCTGTCTGTGAGCAGGCTGGCTATCCACCAGGTGACATAAGGGATTGTACCTAACCTCTTGCATTTGTCAGCAATGCCTGAGTAGAGTATTTTGTCAAATGCCTTGGCCAGGTCAAGGTAGGCAATATGAACCATTTTGTCCTTATCCACTGCTTTGGTGACGTTCTCAAAGAAGTCCACCAAGTTGAGAAGGCATGACCTGCCATTAACAAAGCCAGATTGGGTTGGTTCCAGTGTCTGGGGGTTTCCTATGTCATTATTGATCATTTCCATTATAATTCTTTCCATGGCTTTGCATATGAGACTAGTGAGACTTATTTATTGCTTTGTAGTTCCAGGGTCTGTACATGGTCCACCTCTGTGCAGAGGAGTGGCTCTTGCTATTCTCTATTCAAGAGACACAAAACCTGTTTGGAGGCTGCAGTTAAATAGAAATTCCAGAGGTCCTGATATGTCAAACTTCATGCTATTTAGAAGGTATCCTGAGGTATTGTCTGGGCCCATTGATGCTGTGTTCTTGGCCTGTGAGAGCATGCATTAAGGACCTGTTCCCTAGAGATATCGGGGAAGTTATATTTGATGGTGTCTCCTTAGGAAAGGTTGAGGGATAGAGAGGGGTAAAGGTGGAGTTGAATTTGTCAGCCAGTAGGTTTGCTGTATATTCTGGCTCAGTATAGGTGACTCCATTAACAAAGAGCTCTGCACACAATTGTGTGTTGCCTTTGAGGTTGCAGACATAGCTTAAGAATGCCTTGTGATTGTCTTTGGCCTGGGAGGACAAATTTACCTAAAATCTGACTTTGCTAGACTTTATTTGTCCTCTGAGTTGTTTGTTTAGTTTAAAATATGACTCAGTCATTGTCCATGCTGGTGTGAATGACCTGAGACGTACCTCCCTGGAATACAAGAAAAGAGACATAGAGGAGCTCTCTGAGTATGTAGCCCAGGCCAGTATGACCCTGACCTTGAGTAGCATCTTACCCTCACCAAGAATGATGCCACAATATGAAGACAAGATGATCAATTTCAACAATTGGCTTAAGTATTGGTGTCATTCAAAGGTGATCCAATGCCTGTCAACCTGGGATGACATGCTCGACAAGCCACGATGCTTCGCTAGGGACGGCTTGCACCTGTCACCCATGGGCTTTCAGATATTGGCAAAGGCTCTTGCCACCCCCATAGTGCCTTTTTTAGGCAAGGCTCAAAAGACAAGCCCACCTCCATAGCTATCACAAGGGATAAGAAACTAAGAGTAATGCTACTCAATGCCAGAAGTCTAAACCTCAAGATGCATGCACTCTACACTCTCCTTAGCATGGAGAACATCGATATCTGTGCAGTAACAGAAACCTGGTTCAAGGCTCCTGAGAGCACCCCAGCACTACCAGGTTATACCTCATACCATGCTTTTCGACCCCAAAACTTGGACCGAACCACACAAGGAGGGGAAGTATCAATATTCGTCAAAGATACCCACACCTCCAGGTTGGTGGCACAGCACGAAGCGTCAGAGACTATCCATGTGCAACTAACAGTAGGTAAAACTGCCTTCCAGTTTATAGCCTGCTACAGACCACCCTCCCAAACCCAGGAACCCCACTCGGCCTTCCTGAGAACACTGGAAAATATGAAGATCTCTCCAAACACCATTATATTGGGCGACTTCAACTACCCAAACATAGACTGGGAGCATTACTCTAGCTCCAACACCCTAGCCCAAAGGTTCCTAGAATTTATAAACTCAAATGCTATGGAACAACTTGTTACCACTCCCACAAGAGGGGAAAACATACTGGACCTGATCATCACCAACATGGGGACTCTATGCTCCAGACCAGAAGTGTATCCCTCACTGGTAAGATCAGACCATAAACTAATCTCACTGGATATTCACATCCTGACACCACCCCCTGCCCAGAAAACCACAGTGAAAATCTTCTCTAAAGCAAATTTCACACTCCTCAAAACCGAGGTGGAATCCTTCAAAGCCCCTGGGCCTGTGGAAAATACAGCCCAGACTGCAGAATCCTTTATAAACGCATTCTATGAACACCTTCAGGAATGCATGGATCATGCAATCCCAAATAAAACCAAGACCCAATCCTCCAAAGGCAGGCGTCCTGTCTGGTGCACCCCAGCCATAAACAAACTATACAATAGAAGGAGGAAGCTACTACATGATAGAGCAAAATCCAAAAAAGGGAAGGTATCTCTGATCAGTATTAGCAAAAAAGCTATGGGCACTCATAAAATCGTCTAAGGCCAGCTTACAGAGAAAAATTGCACAGGACACTAAGGATAATCACAAGGCTTTCTTTAGTTATGTCAGGAACCTGGGTGGGAATTCCCAGATATGCTCAGAATTAGTCCAAAATGACAAAAAATACACCGAACCCACAGACATTGCCAACATCCTAGCTGACAGGTTCAGCGCAGACTTCTCCCCTGCCTCCCCACCAAAAGGGCAAATATCTATCCCAGCAGTGTGCTGCCCCCTGACATCTCAGATGCTCAGGTAAGAGCCGCCCTCTCCAAAGCAAAAAACACAGCATCAATGGGACCAGACGGTGTCCCGGGCTGCGTCCTACATGAACTCCAAGAAGAGCTAAACCCAAACATAAAACTACTGTTCAGTCTCAGCCTTACTGCAGGATATGTACCCAAAGAGTGGCGTACAGCAACAGTGGTCCCTCTCCAGAAAGTTGGTGCCCCAACAGATCCTGGAAACTATCGCCCCATAAGCCTGACTAGCTTGTCTGCAAAGCTATGGAAAGGATCATCATGGACCTCATAAATAAAGATATTGGGGACTTACAGACACTGGATCCTACCCAGTTCGGCTTTGTTAAGGGCAGATCCTGCCTCTTAAACCTGGTCGATTTCTTTGAAACAGTCACCAAGGCCATTGACGAGGGGAAGGTGGTCCACACAGCCTACCTGGACCTCGCAAAAGTCTTCAATACAATACCCCCACTCGAGCATTATAGATAAGCTCACCAGCTTAAATATAAACCCCTATGTAACTAGATGGGTTGCAAACTGGCTCAAGGACAGAACCCACATGGTTAGAATTGCTGGAGCCATGTCAGACTCCAAACCAGTTACAAGTGGTGTCCCACAAGGCTCAGTCCTGGGACCTCTCTTGTTCGGTATATATTTCTCGGAGGTACAGGCCAACACGGAAGGACTGTGGCTGACCAAGTTTGCAGATGACTGCAAACTGGGCACCATAATCGACTCTCCAGCCAACACAAGCATCCTCCAAAAGGGCCTCATAAAAACAGACAACTGGTGCCAAAGCCATGGCCTCAAGCTAAACGCCAAAAAGTGTATAGTCATCCTCTTTGGCAAAAACAAAGTGCCGACAAATTACCACATAGGTGGTAATCCATTAAGTACGGAAGAAGTAATTAGGGACCTGGGGACCCAAGTTGATAGCATTCTCTCATTTGACAACCACGTGGCCAAAGTGGTTAGAAAAACATTTTATATAGCCCACCTAATCATGAAGGGATTCACATCTAGATCTGGGGAGGTCATCGTGCCTCTTTACTCATCCCTCATCAGGCCCATAATTCAGTACAATGCCCCTTTTGGGATGAACCTTACCAGACACCTGCAGCAACTGGAAAGACCCCAAAAGTACCTCACCAAGAGGATCAAAGAGCTCAAACAGATGCCATATGCTGCCCGGTTAAAGAAACTCCAGCTCTACTCAGTGGCATACCGCCTGCTCAGAGGCGATCTGTACCTGACGTATAAAGCCATGTCCAACCCGGAATTAATGGACATGCTGCACCTCAGAAAATCCAAATCCCATCGAGCTACATGCTCGAGAGACTTGAACCTCAGCACTGAAATAAATAGGATATGCTGGAGGGACAGATTCATAACCCAGAGGCTCCCTTCACTCTGGAATAAAATCCCAGTCCAGGTTAGGCAGAATCCCTCATTGACTCTCTTCAAGAGGAATCTTGATGAGTGGATGGGAGATCGTAGGCTTACCCCGGGTATCACTTCTGTGTCACTGTTAGACAGAGGCACAGTATACTAACCTCGAAAAAGGGCATAGCAAAATTAATTTAAAATGGGTGGTGAAAGCCAAACACACTCTGGCTAGGCTTATAAATGCCCTAGGGCAGATAGCCTAGTATGAACCTATGAACCTATGAACCTATGAATTTGAGTGCTTTTATGTTGCTGGTTGTTGCACCTCCTGATGTTTGCCGTGGTTTTCTTCCTTCTGTTATACAGCCTATTGATGTTGTGATTCCACCTGGGTGGCTTGTTTTTTAAGTTAGTTCTACACTTCTTCCAGGTGTGTACAGCTGCTTCTATGCAACTATTAACATGCTTGTATTGGTTTTCTGTGGACAGTTCCATGTATGCAGCAGTGTTCTCAGGGTTTATGGGGGATTGCAATTTTGTCAGGGTATCACTTAATAGTAAGAAGTTAGCCTTAGTGTAGATGTACATAGGCTCTGATGTGTTGCAGTTTCAACAGGAAGACACATCAACACATCTTCTGTCCACCTGGTGCACAAAGCAACTTGACATCCAGACATAATCAGCATGCAACAGTGAGCCACAAAACTACCTGACCTGTGTCTAAATACTGTATAGCAGCAGACACAAAGACAGGCTGAATATTCCAGGTTTAGCTGAGGTTCCAGGTTTTATTTTTACTTCAAAGGAGACCATTTTGTGGTCTGATCTTACCAGATAAGACATTATAATAGGGAGTTTGCAGCACTTTCACATATTAGTGAGGACCAGATTCAGTATGGTTGGTGTACTGACAATCTGTTCCAGGGAGTTTGTGTTTACAAAATTCAGTAATCTATGTCCCTGTAAATTTGGTGTCATATATGATTCCCAGTTAATAGTGGGATAATTAAAGACACCTATAAATATAGTATTGGGTTGGATGGTGATTGTTTCCAATAAGCTTAAATACATGGTATGGGTTTCCTGGATCATAGATGGAGACCTATAGTTTGCATAGAAGTAGTATGCCTGTGGTGATTTCAACTTAGAGAAGCTCAAGTGCGTTGTCTGTTTCACCAGCCTTGAGGTGTATTTATTTTTTATGTAAATCAAAACACCTCCACCTTTTAGTCCCAGTCTGTGTAGTAGCTGGTCTAAATGTGTGGAAGACATTATATCTTGGCACTATTGGTGTGTTATCCACAGCTTTAAACCATGTCTCAGTGGCCATACAGATGTTAACATTCTGTAGGGTGAAGAAAGTTTATTGGGAGTTGAGTTTTTTTGTTTCAATTCCTAGAACTGAGCATTAACACCTTTAGATTTTCCTGGTTTTATTTATTTTTATTTATTTATTTTATTTGAACTTTATTTGCCAGGATGGTCCAACTGGGCCGAAGGAGCCCTTTTTCAGTGGAGTCCTGGGGTGAAAAGCTCTATAGATACATTTTGTTAAACAACAGGTTATTACAATACAAGATGAGTACATGAAGCAAAAGAATATGTTAGTACAGTTTGAAGAGAAAAAAAAAAACAGAGTTGTATCACAATTTAAAGTTTACAAATATATAGTCACTATCATTACTAACATAGATATTGTCTAAACAGCAATAAGTAGGTATTTACAAGTCTAAGCAGTAATAAGTTGGTATTTACATGTTAATTAGACTAGGGAGTTATTTACAATATGTATGTTGCCCTAGAGGAAATGTAATCAGTGGGTCAAATATTTTTTAATTTAGTTATGATAAGAGGAGAGAGGGAGAAGGGGAGGTAACTGCTGAGGATGTTATGCAGGATGGGAACATGAGCATTCCCAGAGAGATGTTAGGTGTGATTGGAGCAGAGTTTTAAAGGTGGAGGGGCCACTGGTGAGGCGAATATGAGGTGGGAGGGAGTTCCAGAATCATGCTAAGGAAAAAGAGTAGAAGTTTGCCTGCAGGATGAGCAGGCTTTTGAAGTTCAATCAGAGTCTGAGCATTTGTTCTTAGGAGTCTGTTAGGTTGGTGCATTTTAAATGTTGAGGCAATGGAGGGGCAAAGAGTGGGACTGGAAATGAGTTTCTGAGCAAGGATTAATTGAAAGTAGATAAGGTAGTTGGGCATCTCTAGCCAGTTTAGATTATGGAGAGCAATACAGTGGTGAGTGGAGGATTTGTGTCAAATGGCGAATTTGCAATTTTGTTGTAGCAAGAATAGAATTTTGTTTTAATAGAAGATTGTAGGTTGGTTAGAAGTGGGGCACCATAAAGGAGAGAAGGGATGAGATATGTGGTAGTGAGAAGGAATCGTGTAGATGGAGTAAGGTAGCAAATGTGATGGTAGAACATACCAAGTTTCTGGTGTGTTTTTTTGATATTTATATGTATATGGGTATCAAATCTGAGCTGGTTGTCGATGAGCACCCCTAAGAGTTTTGCAATGGATACTACCTCAAGAGAAATGTTATTCTGACAGGTTATGGAGAATGAATTAATGTTGATAGTTGTAGTTTTGGAAGGGGTGAATATCATTACTTGATTTTTTTGATGCATTAAGTGCCAGGTGATTATCTAGCATCCATTATTCAGTGGATGAGAAGGCATCTTGGGTTAGTTTTATGAGGGTGGGGGTGGAGTTAGCAGAACAGATAATTGTTGAATCATCTGCATATTGGATGATTTGTGCATTAGGGATGGCAAGGTGGAAGTCATTTATGAAAATATTGAACAACAGGAGACCTAAAATGGAACCCTGGGCTACACCAGTAGGAGTGTTGAGGAATGGACAAATGGCTTTCTTCCATTTGACTGCTTGTTGCCTATTGGAAAGGTAACTGGTAAACCAGTTGATAGAAGGGGGTGATAGATTTAGGTTAGAGAGTTTGGATAGGAGAAGGGTGTGAGAGATGGTATCAAAAGCTTTGGAAAGGTCTAGAAGGAGGGTGGATACAATAGAGCCAGAGTCACGGGCTTTATTCACAGTTTCAAGGAAGGAGAGTAGTGCGGTAGTAGTACTGTGACCAGGCCGGAATCCATGTTGAGTGGGGGTTAGTAGGTGATTGTTAATGAGGTAGTGTAATAGTTGTAGGTGGATACACTTTTCAAAAAGTTTAGAGATGGGAGATAAGATGGCAATAGGCCTAAAACTGGAGATGTTATTATTGTTTCCATCTTTGTGAAGGGGAATAATGTAGGCTTTTTTCCAGAGTTGGGGTACATAGCCTTTTTGGATTGACCAGTTCATAAGAATACAGATGGGGAAGGCAATGGCATCTGCAGCTGTCTTTAGGAAGAATGAAGGGATATTGTCAGGGGCATTGGAGCATGGCTTTAATTTCTGAATGAGTTTTTTTATAGTTGATACTGGGATGGGTTTTAGAGAGACGTGAGAAAGGTGGGAGGTGGAAGTATCTGAGAATGAGGAGATACTGGAAGGTGTGGTTGAGTAAGAAGGGTTTTTTGAAAAGGATGATGTCAATTTGGTTATGGAGTCAATGAAGAAGTTGTTAAATTGGGAGGCTAAGTCGATATCAGGAGCATTGTGGTCAGGGCAAGGGTTCACTTTTTTGCCTGGGTTTAAGAGAGTGGAGATACTATCCCAGAATTTTCTAGGGTTTGCTTTGTGATTATTTTGGAGTGTGGTATAGTAGGATTTGTGATCTGAAGTGATGAGCTTCTTAACTTTGTTGCGGAGCATTTTATATTCATTTAGGGTGACTAGGGATTTATTTGTATGGTGGTGTTTCAAGGCTTTATCACGGAGGTGCATAACCGCTAATGTGTCTTTAGATAGCCAGGGGACAGTGTTTCTTTTAATTCTTTCAGATTTCAGTGGGGCAAAGGTGTCTAGGAGATTTAGAAATGTTGTATTAAAGTAACTGATGGCCTCATCAAGGGGAAGAATTTTTAGAGGATTCCAGCTGAATTGTTTCAGTATGTCAGAAAAGGTGTTGGGGTTGAAATTTTTAATGAGCATATAGAGATGGTGGTATGAGACAGTTGTAGGGAGGGAGAGTGATGATGATCAAAAATGGGAAAGTGATCACTGAGGGAGTCAGGGAGGGTACTGCTACTGGAGATAAGATGTGGGTGGGATACCAGAATCCAGTCAAGAATACTTCCAGAGGAGTAGTCTTTTGACGGCCTGATTGTGGTGTTGATAAGCTGGTGAAAGTTGTAGAGGTTTATGTTTAAGGAGTTGGTGGGCGATTGAGTAGAGGACCAATTAATATTTATGTCACCTAAGATTATAGTCTCATTGGTTAGGTTGGTGGAGAACCAAGAGAGAATATCCTCAAGGATAGGGGTATTGTCTCCAGGAGGGATATAGATGGAGGCTATACATGTGGATTCATGCTTGTTCAATTTGAGTGTAGCTAGAATTAGCTCAGCGTTGGCAAAATGGGGGATGGGCTTAGTATATGAAGTAGCTGACAGGGAAGAAGAGTACAGGAGAGCAACCCCACCGCCTTTTTTGTGGGGTCTGTGTTTTCTAATGATACTGTAGTTTGAGGGGATTATTTCAGAATCTTTTAGGGAGGGTTTTAACCATGTTTCAGAGATTGACAATATGTCAGGTTGGTTATGGAGAAGCCAGGCATGAAGGGTGGGGATTTTGTTACATATACTTTGTGCATTCAGTGCTGGAAAGGAGAGGGTTTCCCTGATGGAGGGGGTTTAGACGGCAGGGTAGAAGTGTGAATAGGAGAAGGACCAGAGTTGGGGTGTATATCACTGGAGAGAAGGGTGGTGATAAGTTGGTGAATATGGAGGTACAGGTATTTACACTGTTTGGTGTCTTGCTTGCGAGATACATATTTTATCTGTGTAGTGGTAATTAGGGTTGAACTGGTGTACTTATAGGTGGGAATGAGTTTAAAGGGGAAGAGCAGGGTGAAGTTGAAGATGTATAAATAAGGGTTTATGAAGGTAGAAGAGAATGTGTGATGATTAGGGACTGAGTTTTTAGTATGAAAATGGGGGGACTGAATGGTATTAAGTGGTCTTGTGAAGTATGTTAGGATAAACTAAGTAGTAGTAGTGTGTGGTTTATAAGTGAGGTTGGTTTTGTAAGCATGATGGTAATATAGGGTTTGGGTGGGGGAGTGTGATGGATGAGTGGAGGTTGTGTTGGCTGGAATGGGTGTGGGTAGGTGTTATGATGTGATCTATGGGGTGGGACAGAGGGATTTGATTATTGGACTAGGTGGAGAAGCTGTGGCAGCTGGGGTATAAATCTAGATGTGGGGGCAGGTGGAAATTGGGGGTAGGCTAGGGAAGCGGAGTGAGCCCACAGAGTAAACGGAGTGGGAAGAGCCAAAAAGAAGGAAGAAGATGATTTGCTGTGTCGGAAGTACTTTCAGTTTGGCATTGCCCCAAAAAGGCACTATGGGGGAGGAGAATGTTTTAGCTACTATCTAAAAGCCTAGAGGGGAGAGGTGCAGACCATCTCTGACAAAGCAGCATGGTCTGTTGACCATCTCCTTCCATGCTGACAAATATTCCAATCCCTTAGAATGACATTAGAAACTAAGCCAATTATTAAAGTCAAATCATCTTTTGTTCATATTGTGGCATCATATTTGGAGAAGATAAAATACTACTCAATGCTAGGCTTATACCAGCCTGGGGCACATATTCTGTGAATTCTATGACGTCTCTCTTCATATAATCCAGGGAGGTATATCTCAGGTCATTTACACCCACATGGACTATGACTGAGTCATACTGGTACTTGTGGTCCAATGACGAGTGCATGTGTAATGTTGAGGATCCTGACCCCTGAAAAGCAACTGACCATGACCTTATCTTTACTCAGCCTGGTGAGAGAGACATCAGCATGTCTCACAAGGGAATCTCCAATGAACAGAATGTTGGATTGTGTGGTGGCTTGCCTCATGGGCTTTAGATGCAGAGGCTCCTTGACATGTTTTTCTAAGTATTGATGTGGGTGTTGCTTTGAAAGAGTGCATTTGGGGCTTCTGAGGGTATTTGTTATGTGTACTTCATCTATGAGGTCTTTGGGGTTTAAGAAGGTTATGTTTATGTGCCTCAGCATATGAGGGTCTATGTGTCTGCTTCGATTTCTGTATGATGGGTGGAGCATGTGTGCTACTGACAATCGTACCAATAATAGGAGTGTTTTTATGTGAGAGCTTTGCCTAGAGGTGACATTTTGTAAATATATCTCTCACATACCTTATCAGTTTGTTTGAGAAGTAACTGGTTGTCAGCAAACATGAGACAATTTCTGCATTGCCTTAGGATGCTCATATCCAACAAGTCGGTAACGGAGATAGTGGGAAAGTACATATTCATGGCAACATTTCCTTTTTTATTGATTAAACAGTTGGAGTGAAAATATAAAGTAACATCAGGAGTTTATGGCTTGCAACTCTGGAGGCAGTGCTTGTTACTGCAAACTAGCTGTGTTATGTTCAACTAAGTTTTGGTGAAATTTCAGTGGTGCTTTTACAGGAAAATGTCAGCTCAAGGTGTCTGTGTCTATACAGGGCACTATCAAACAGTGGAGGGGGAAACTAATAAGTTGACCCTGATGATTTTTGTATGAAGTATTTAAGCAGATATTCTGAAGTAAGAAGCAAATTAAGCAGTACTTAAAAGAAATAATTAGTTTGTCAAGAATGATGAAAAGAGGGGAGTCGCCTGAATGTCTACTGCCTGGCTACTAATAGTGCTGGTCTCACCACAGCTTCATGCTGCTGGTATACAATGCTCCTTTGCTTCTTCTGTCACTATAAGCAAAACATTAGCATCAATCCCAAGCTGACAAAGCAGGCCACAGACTGTTTGGTGATGTCTTGCCACAGATGATTCAAGGGTAGCCTTTTCCTGGTAGATACCTTAAACAGCAACCAGATCAATCAGGAAGGTCAAACACAGACACTTACTGCCCAATCAGAAACAGTCAGGAATCAATGCACTCTGCTCCTTCTCTCACCAGGAGCATGACACAAATATTAGGCTTTCCTGTGATCAGCATTCTCTAGAAAATAATGTCCCTATGCTCCTTCTCTCACCAGGACCAAAACAGAAGCACTAATTCCAAGATGACTACTAAGAGGCAGAATGTGGACTCTCCAGTAATTGGTGGTCTTGGAGTAGATGTTGCAGATTTTAAAGGTATGATGGAAAAATGGATTAATATCCTAAGAGCTGCAGTGTGCATTAAGCAGTTATATATGAAATGGGGTAACTTAAGCTTAGCTGTTTATGTGGAGACCCACTCATTTTACGAGAGCAGGATAGATTGGTAGGGAATGCGAAGTTTGTATTCTGATTCTATGGGACACAGTGGGATGGCCAATAAATTTAAATAGTTGAAGAGGAGTGTTTTTCAAAATGATAATTTTGTGCTTACTCACAATAGTCAATGAAAGGGAAGAGGGAAGGAGATATGTGGTCAAATTAACATAAGGGACAGGCAACTAGAAAGACAATGAGTTTAAAATCACAACACCACCTGGTGGGAGGGTTGGTTGAAACTTAATTTCTGTGTGACTCACAAGAGATACAGCTGTTGTCTGTTTCCTACCTTAAATATGCAGTTAAAAGCAGAATACAAGTAAAACACAGTGCAAAGAAAATATATCAGAATTTACAAAATAGAAGAATGCAATGAAACAATACAAAATACAAGAGATCAAAAACAAACTAACCTTTCCCTCATAGCAAGCTGTGGCAGAGTATGGGTGAGCTTATAGGTTCATAGGTTCATAGGATGATACTAGACTATTGGCCCGGAGGCCCTTATAAGCCTAGCCATGAATTTCGTCCATGTTCCCACAAAGTCAGCACCTGTTTCCCTTGTTCAGCAGGGACTCAGGTGGGATCCCATGGGTGTATTGTCTGTTTCCCATCCAGTCATCCAGGTCCCTATTAAATAGGGCTAGAGAGGCACTCTGCTTGACATGGAGAGGGAGTCTATTCCACAGATGGGGGAGTTTTTGGGACACAAATCTATCCCACCAACAAGTTCTATTAATATCACAGACCAGGTTGAGGCCTTGTGTGTGGGTTGCATGAGTGGAGTTTGACTTATGGCTATGCAGCAACTCTATCAAGGCTGAGTCTGAGATGGCATTGTATGCCAGACACAGGTCATCTACAAGGTTTTCCACTAAAGCCGTAGATAAGTACTAGGCTAACTGCCTTGTTGGCCATTTTAAGCCTAGTCAATTTCCCACTCAAAAATGAAAATCAAACCTTGTCCCTTGTGTCTCTAAGAAAAACAACTTAACAATTATAGCAGCCCCAAGCTCTGGGTTGTGTGGGGCCCCTACACTATTTCAGTGCTTCACTGGCAAGCTCATATGGCTACATAGTGATTAGGTGTTTGCATACATAATTAAGATGGTCATTTCTAGTCAAGACTGAGTTGCTATCTTTTGAATTTTTATGTACTAAAAATCCCTTAAGAAGGCCAACCCAGCCATGGGTTCCACTGATCAAGAAGATGTTTTGTCTGTTGGGAGCAGTGTTGGTAGGGGGCTCAGGAAGCCAGAGGAGAAAGGGATATAGGCCATCCAAAGCAAAGCACTTTTAAGTCAGTGACAGAATCTCAGTAATTATGTTCTTAAATCTGTTCAGTTCTTCCTTATAGTTCACTCCCAATTTTGCCTCCTTGGCTGTCCATCTCAGAGATCTTTCTAGGGTCCTGTACCCTGAGTTGGTGAAGCTGACTGAGGAGACTGATAAGCATTTCCTTTGTAGATAGTGGCTCATTCAGCAAATTCAGTCTTGGTAGCACCCAACTTTAAACAAGAGTTTATTATAAAGATTATAAAGATGGAAGCTTTGGACGTTAGTCTGGGGCTGTGAGGTCAGAAATTGATGGGACAGTGACCATCCTGTCTTGTAGCTCAGTAAGCTGTATAATGCAGAGAAGCAATACTCTGTCACTGACCATGAATATTTGATCATGAAGTGAGCCGTGGTATTCTTGCATTATTTCCTCCCTGGCAAGACTTTCTGACTCATCACCTACCATTTTTCTCTATATTGACATCCTTAGCACCAGGATGGACATTTGTGCTTGCCTCTGTTGCACTTAACCTCCAATGATTTTCATACAATGTTGCTCATTTTGCTGGTCAGCCCATAGCAACACTGATGCACTTGCAGTGTCATCTGTCATCGCTGAATCCACGGGTTTTCAGCCTGAGAGGAAAGTATGTGATGTGGTGTGTTTTGACACTGAAAAGCTTGCTCTCTCTCAAGCTACAAAGGATAAATAGCATGAGTACAAAAGAACAAAATGCAGAACATCTGGTCCTCTATTCCTAGCAAAGCTGATAAAAATTAGAAAACTTTTACATAGGTCACTCATCAGAACAGTTCAAATGAAGTTGTACAGGTGGCCGGTTGCAAGACTGTCTCAACCTTGTTGAAGCCAGAAGTGAGGTCACCACTGATGTATTATAGTAGTTGTGATCTGGGTGGTCACCCAGTGCTCACAGCTCCAGGAGAACCCATGGCCATGCACTCAATATGTCCAATTGCAATGAAATGCAAAGTTCAGTAACTTATTTTAGTTACATAATGTGCTAAACAGAACAAATACAGACAGCCACAAGAAAAAAATAAACTTAGTTTTAAGTAGAAAAGGATAAAGGGCACTGCAAGTATTTACCTCTGTATAGTCATACTGCCCACCATCTGCATGTGCACAATACAGACCAGCAATGTTACTTAAAAAAATCATAAATAAATAAATATCCCACAGCCTAAGAACCTTCTGCTCTTTCCTTTTGTAAAATTCATTGTTTTGGCAAAGAACAGAAAGACTGGGAATATTATGAAGTTGGTTATAGAAAGTGAAGGGTCACAGATGGTGGAAAGTCACAGATGGACATTCTGAAAGAGCAGCAGCTGGTTGGTATAGAATGAGGTAAGTTTCTTTTTTTTTATTTTGGCAGGCAACCAGGTTAAGTCAAGAGAAAAAACTACAGCAACTGTGTAATTTTGTGAAACAACTCCATCTCTTATTCATTTTTATTTTATATATCTTTAAATGCAGTTAAACAACTGAGATGTGTATACAGCTACAAATGTAGCTATAACTAATAACTTGCTAATGGGAATTGTCTGTGGTGAAACATGAATGACCACTCTTGTTTGTTTAATATTTCCTGGACTGGCTTAACAGAACTAGTGTGCACTTATGTGAAATAAGTAGGCATACTTACTGCACACCCCCTCACTGGCTACTGTTGAAACATTCCCTTATTTTACAGAGTTTCCCACACGTTTTTGCCTCACATTTTTTTGTCTGGTTTTCCTAAAATTTATGGTTTTCCTGCAAGGCATTGAGGACTGCGTTCACTAAATAATGATAGACATTTGAGTTTCAGACTTCATATCCTTCAGAAAATACATGCCAATGCAAATGCTTTTATTCTAATGATTTTCTGAGTGTATACAAGCATATTTAAAATCTGCTTCTGGTTATGGGGCTTGTCCCTCATTTTTTGTCTTTGTCATGTATTCTTATGAAAGAGTTTGAAAAGTATTGTTACTTTTATCATAATCAGATGAGGTGCACAAAACTATGTGGATATAACTGCTTGATGGGGATAAGAGCTTCTTCTTCTTTCGGCTGCTCCCGTTAGGGGTCGCCACAGCAGATAACTGTTTCCATTTCTTCCTGTCCTTTGCATTTTGCTCTGTCACACCAACCACCTGCATGTCCTCTCTCACCACATCCATAAACCTTATCTCAGGCCTTCCTCTTTTCCTGTTACCTGGCAGCTTCATCCTTAGTATCTTTTTCCCAATATACTCTGCATCCCTACTCAGCACATGTCCAAACCAACATAATATTGCCTCTCTGGCTTTGTCTCCAAACCTTCCAACCTGGGCTGACCCTCTAATATACTTATTCCTAATCCTGTCCATCCTTGTCACACCCAGTGCAAATCTTAACATCTTCAACTCTGCCACGTCAAGCTCTGACTCCTGCCTTTTTGTCAATGCCACTGTCTCCAACCCATATAACATAGCTGGTCTCACTACCCTCTTGTAGACTTTCCCTTTCACTCTTACTGGTACTCATCTGTCACAAATCACTCCTGACACTCTTCTCCACCCACACCATCCTGCCTGTTCTCTCTTCTTCACCTCTCTTCCACACTCACCATTACTCTGAACTGTTGATCCCAAGTACTTAAACTCATTCACCTTCACCACCTCTACTCCCTGCATCCTCACCATTCCTCTATCCTCCCTCTCATTCACACACATATATTCTGTCTTAGTCCTGCTGACCTTCATTCCTCTTCTCTCTAGAGCATATCTCCACCTCTCCAGGGTCTCCTCCACCTGTTCCCTACTCTCACTACAGATCACAATGTCATCTGCAAACATCATAGTCCACGGGGACTCCTGTCTGATCTCATCTGTCAACCTGTCCATCACCATTTCAAATAAGAAAGGGCTCAGAGCTGATCCTTGATGTAATCCCACCTCCACCTTAAACACATCTGCCACTTCCACTGCAGACCTCACCGCTGTCAGACTACCCTCGTACATATCCTGTACCACTCTTACATACTTCTCTAACACTCCCGACTTCCTCATACAATACCACAACTCCTCTCTAGGCACCCTGTCATATGCTTTCTCTAAATCCACAAAGACACAATGCAACTCCTTCTGACCTTCTCTGTACTTCTCCATCAACACTCTCAGAGCAAACATCACATCTGTAGTGCTCTTTCCTGGCATGAAACCATATTGCTGATCACTAATCATCACCTCCCTTCTTAACCTAGCTTCCACCAGTCTTTCCCATAACTTCATGCTGTGACTGATCAATTTAATCCCTCTGTAGTTACTACAGCTCTGCACATCACCCTTATTCTTAAAAATTGGTACCAAAGCACTTTTTCTCCATTCCTCAGGCATCCTCTCACTTTCCAAGATTTCATTAAACAATCTAGTTAAAAACTCCACTGCCATTTCACCTAAACACCTCCATGCTTCCACAGGTATGTCATCGGGATCAACAGCTTTTCCATTCTTCATCCTCTTCATAGCTATCCTTACTTCCTCCTTGCTAATCCACTGCACTTCATGATTCACTATCTGCACATCATCCAACCTTCTCTCCCTCTCATTCTCTTCATTCATCAACCCCTCAAAGTACTCTTTCCATCTGCTCAACACACTCTCCTCGCTTGTGACTATGTTTCCCTCATTATCCTTTATCACTCTTACCTGCTGCACATCTTTACTAGCTCAGTCCCTCTGTCTAGCCAATCGGTACAGGTCCTTTTCTCCCTCCTTAGTGTCCAGCCTTTTATGCAACTCTTCATCCGCCTTATCCTTAGCCTTTGCCACCTCTCTCTTTGCCATGCACCTCATCTCCTTATACTCTTGTCTACTTTCTTCATCTCTTTGACAATCCCACTTCTTCTTCGCCAACCTCTTTCTCTGTATACTCTCCTGTACTTCTTCATTCCACCACCAGGTCTCCTTGTCCTCCTTCCTCTTTCCAGATGTCACACCAAGCACCTTTCTAGCCATCTCTCTTACTAGCTCTGCTTTAGTTACCCAGCTATTCGGTAACTCTTCACTGCCACCCAGTGTCTGTCTTAACTCTTCCCTGAACATCACTTCACAATTACCCTTTTTCAGTTTCCACCATTTGATCTTGGTGCTGCCCTCACACTCATCCTCCTCTTCTTGATCACCAATGTCATCCTACAAACCACCATCCTATGCTGCCTAACTACACTTTCCCCTGCCACCACTTTACAGTCTCCAATCTCCTTCAGATTGGCCCTTCTACATAAGATATAATCCACCTGTGTGCATCTTCCTCCACTCTTGTATGTCACCCTATGCTCCTCCCTCTTGTTAAAATACGTATTCATCACAGCCATGTCCATCCTTTTCGCAAAATCCACTACCATCTGACCTTCTGCATTCCTTTGCTTAACACCATACCTACCCTGGGGATAAGAACTGTTTGTCAATAAACATATTTTACCTTTTTGTAGTTTTCTCAGTTTCAGCAGTCTGGCTTTGCAGGACTATTGTGGATTTGGGTGAAATATGTTGGAATACTTATGGCTACAATATGTGTGAATCAATGCAGACATTGCATAACTCCCAACTGCCCTTCATTTTGCAGAATGCCCCACAATTTACTTAATATTTTCAGTATGTTCATCATAAAATTTTGGTTTTCAGGCAAATTGTTGAGGCCTGCAGTCGCTAAATAATAATAATAATAATTTAAAAAAAAAAAAAAAACGCCAGTAGCACAATGTTCCAGGCAAAAACCTTTAATAAAATATTGATCTCTTTCGTTCACTGTCTAAATTTGCAAATTTCATCAGAATTATTTTTGGTTAGTCACAAACTATTGGCAGACTTATGGGTTTCAGACTTCACATCCTTCAGAAAAATGCAGCTAATTAAGAACTACCTAAGTGTATAAGAGCAATATTTAAAATCTGTCCCAGATTCTGTGCCTTTGTCCCTTGTTATTTTGGCTTTGTTTTCATGATTCATGTACTGAAAGATCAAGAGATGTTAATATTTGTATTACAGTCAGATATGATGTACACAACAAAGCATATGCAGTTTTGTCTTTTTTCTAATACTTTTACTCATTTAAACTACTTTCTTAGATAGATACCAGACTTGAATAGATCCCCCAGGGCCTTAATGCTATATTTTTAATATTTCTCAATGTATTTTCTCCTTAGCAATAATAGCTTTGGTTTTCAGCCTACTTAGGTGTTCACTTGTAGATTTATACACATGTTTATTAATATTACAATATGTTTTTTTACATACAAACCTGATTAAGTATTTATTTGGTACGAAAGGAATCTTTGTTAAAAGTGTTTCAGTTTATAAGTTACTAATATTTATTCTGATAGATATCTAGTAGTAGATATTGTTGCTAGTTAGTCATTTTGTTAGTTGGTTTCCTAATTAATAAAGTCTGGATTAGTAGGTTAGCTTTAATATGCTGTTCTTATATCTTATATTTGAACTTGTCTCT
Organism: Protopterus annectens; assembly: GCF_019279795.1. Taxonomy (NCBI): domain Eukaryota; kingdom Metazoa; phylum Chordata; order Ceratodontiformes; family Protopteridae; genus Protopterus; species Protopterus annectens. Next base: position 1,054,207,706 of record NC_056733.1, read on the forward strand.
AGCTTTTAAGTTTCAGTTCTACGGTAGCACAGTCTAAGTTTACACTATGGTGTTAAGGGTAATGGGGTTCTTGGTTAAAGAAACGAGTTTAATGCTTTTAATGCTCCAAATAACCTGATTACATGTAAACAATGAATGCATTCAATGCTTTTCATTAGACTCAGCTAGGATTGCTTGCTTGTGTGTTTCAATAAAGAATATTTCATTTTAACTCAACTGTGGACTACCTACTATTTTGTTATTTTGTGGTACATATTTTAAAGTTTGATTTTTTATTACTGAACTAGGTGCATAACATATTTCAAGGAGTGAACTTCACATACTCCACACTGCGAAGCTTCTGCCTGGTTTGATCTAAAGACGGAAACTCCACACTAGCATGAGAAAAGAGCATTGTTACACGAAAAGACTTTATGACTGTTGCTTCATTCTAGTTAAGAGTAGTGTAACACCTGAGTTTAAGCTTAGCCTCCACACAAACGTGACTGCATAAATAATACATTATTCTGCTTTCTTACTCCTCCTGTTGTTGGCGTTAGGAGGGCTGAGAGTGTATCATACCTAATACAGCGAGACAAAGTGCCAACCCAGTCACATTATCTATATTAATACCATATCCTTCTCACTAGTCTATATTAATTCATCCAATTAAAACATCATCAAACGGCATTTCATCGCAACTGCCATTCTTTGAACCCCCACACCACCTGCTAATTTTATTTATACACACACACACACACACACACACACACACACACACACACACACACACACACACACACACACACACACACACACACACACACACACACACACACACACACCAACTCCAAGAGTGGGGAATTCTACAGTAATGCAATCTCAGTCAGAATGGCTCGACAAATGGTATTTCTGATGAAATGCCATTCTATAATGTTTTCCTTCCATGAATTAATAAGGACCCCCTTCTCACTAAGTCATACTTATATTCTGATTTACAAAGAAAACAAGACCATCTCCTGGCCAGACTTTTGTTAAGAAATTATTCTTGAACTAATGATTACAGACTTGTCAAACATATTGCAATACTTCAATCACCATAGTTTAATGTAATAACAACAACAGCAAAACATTTGGAGGAGACACAAAATCCTTGTCAAGCGAAAAGTCAGTGGGCAATTTTGCCTCCAAATGTCAAAAGTATTGAAACTTTTGGGAAGTATAAATACGTAGGGGCTCAGCTTGACCCATCACATGCATCTGCCTATCATATTAAGATGATATCATGCTAAACCACAGGTTAGAGACTAGAATCTTTTACAGACTTGTTGCCATTTTTTTACAAAAGCCTAACAGTGCAATTGAAAAAGGAATACTCATCCCTATCCTCGAGACTGTCCTGCCAGTCATTGTTCTTCCCCTTCCTGTAACATAAGAGCCTTTCATGGTGTACAAAGCAGAATATGCCAGATCACAGCAAATCTCCCTATGGAAAAGCATGCTTGACATTAACCTAAGGAGGCAACAAGCACATTTTTTATTGATGGAATGACCTTACATTTCTTAGTATTGAGCAGAATTCCTTTGGACCTGGCAGAGTAATGCAGATTGTCTACAAACTTTTTCTGGTCAGCCTGATAACTAATATTGGTGATAACAGATTCTACCTTGGAGACATCAGATAACTAGGTAACCCAAATATCATTATCTCGATGAAACTGAGATATAAATATGTTAAACAATATTGTGCCCAGTAACAACAGTGAGGTACACCCACCTTCAACACCCCATCCACTGACTAGGAGTTGTTATTATTTCCCTACATACTCCGTCTTCTAACTTTTTTCTACTTATCAAAAGATGTAGTTGATAATCTGCAAACACAATGTATTGTTTTAAATATCTCTCTGTGTGGGACAGAGTCAAAGGCCCAGACCCTGTTTAAGTATATAAAATCTGCTGATAATACTGTACCCAATTCAACAAAGTGATATCAATACAGCATAATATCTCTCTATGATCATCGTTTTCAGTTCCTGTTGTAACACCATCAGGGGGACATTTGTGGAACACACTTTCATCATAGGGTCTATTTCTAATTACCTAGAAATCCCTTCACTGACATTTCTACATGTTTCTTTAATGCACATCTTCTTCATCTGACTCCGTTTGTATTGATCTAGTTCAGGAACCTCGTGTCTTGACCACTTATTGCCTTTTACCTCACTAGTTGCCCCAAGGCAACCTTACCACAGATGCAGACACAAATAAACTTCTCTCACAAATTTCATCTCTTTCAGATTCATGTGTTGTGTTCTATTCACTCGATACAGAACTCTGTTCCTGTTTCTGTGCTCTATATTGGCTCTCCTCCATTTTTCTAGTAGTTTTAACTTCCGCCTCATCTGTCAGGTTAGCTTAAAATGGAATGTAAATGTCATATCAATTTGTGTTTCTGAGTCTGGAAGCATCTGTCTAGTCTGCACACAAATTGCCTGCTTAATAAATGTACATGTTCTAATAATATAACTTAATGTTTTTTTTCCCTTTATAGTTCCGATGGCCATAGAGAAGAACAGCATTTTGTATCCATGGAGAATGGAGAGACTTTCTAGGCCCATGTGCATTTTATTTCCTTTTGTAATTATAATTATCTTGAGGGCATATTGTTACATTTGACACCTGACAGCAGCATGCATGTGACCCTGTACAGGTAAGACTGGCTATGTTATAGTGCACAGGGTATATGTATAACTCATCTGGTGGTAGTCTGAATATGAGCAATAAAGTTGTATAGGTTAGCAGTAAGTTTGAGCTTTGCAGTTTACTTGCTGTGTACCTGCTAGAATTAAACAACAATATAGGTATAGTATGGGATAGGTATGCAGAGTTACCATGCTATACCTGCTGTCTGTAGGCAGATGAGGATTCTTTCTCACAACTTACACAGCCACATCTATACACATAAGGAGTGCTACCTGTGTCGCTACTTTTCAGATAGAGCATTCTAGAATAAAGGTAGTTATATCATACTAATCTAGTTGTATGAAGAAAAGAAGTAGTACATTAAATATGATACATAACTGTATGTTATGCATTACCTTTCTCCCCTCCCTTCCTTTCTAACTACCCATTCTTTACTAATTATTTTCTGTTTGTTATTTTATTTCTCTTCATTTCTGTATTCATTCTGTACAGTAGCCATTGTGGCTCTGCCAGTGGCATAACCATGGTCTCCAGTCACGTAACAGGCCCAGCAATCCCCAGTGTGTATTCAATCTATATCCATGCCTGCATCCCACTGGATGCAGTAAGGAGCAGCCAGGAACCCACCTGTTTTGCCCCTGACTCCCATTCTTACCTTTCTTGTTTCTCTTCTGTTTTCTCCTCTACTTGCTGCCACTTCTTACTTCTGTATTATACACCCATGTCCACCTCTTTTTATGGTAAAAACAGATTTAAACACTGAAGTGGATAAAGTGGTGTGCTTGTTTTCCTGTCTTGTTATGTATTCATGCTTTTTTTACACTCGGCTATTTTCCTTGTCACATTCCTAGCTGTGACTGCAGGATGTCCTCCTTCAGTGTACATCCTGTGAATAGAATGAGTGGGCTTTACTAATCAGCAGTGAACTCAGCTGGGAATTTCCACCAGGATAATTGATAATGAGCCTTGGTCCACATCACACTATCAGCTGTACCTACAGTTGAAACACTGCAATCATGCCAGGAATGTTTCTGAATCCCAAAGGAAACTCCAACCATATGTCAAAGGTGGGGGTGCAGGTGTCTTCTACTATTTTAGTCATCCGTTAACAATTACTTAATTTACACAGTAAGTATACTTGATAACAGAAATGCCTTCTGTGTAGTTTGCTTGTACTCCTTGTATCTACATGGGTCTTTATCACATGCTCCCATTTCTTCTCACAATTCAAGACATGATACTGAGTACATTTACTATATGCTAAACTGTACATATGTCTTGCTTAAGTGCACATGTGAGCGCAAATATGTTTTGGTGAAGTGCACATGTGGATGCACATATGTTTTGGTGAGATGCATATGTGAATGTACATATGGTTTGGTGAGGTATACATGAATGCATGTGGGTTTTTGGGAGGGGCACATGTGAATGCCTATATTATTTTGTGAGGTGTAACTTGGAATGTTCATATGTTTTGATAAGGTGCACATGTGAATGTACATAGATCTTTTGTGAGGTACACATGGAAATGCACATAAGTTTTTGTGAGGTGCATGTGGGATTGTTTATAAGTTCTATTGAGTTGCACATGTGAATGTACCTAGGTTTTGGTGAGGTACATGTGGGAATGTTCATATGTTTTCATAAGGTGTACTTGTGAATGCATGTAGGTTTTTTTGTGAGGCACATGTGGGAATGTACATAGGTTTTGGTGAGGTAAATATGAATACATGTACGTTTTGGTGAAGTGTGCATGCGAATGCATGCAGGATCTGATAAGAAGCACATGTAAATGCACATAGGTTTTGTGAGGTACACATGTGAATGTGCATGAGTGTTGGTGAGGTATATATGTAAATGCATATATATATATATATATATATATATATATATATATATATATATATATATACTGTGATCCACTGGGGTCCCATCGAGGAATAGGTCCATTCCTTTATACCTTCTGTTTAGCAGGAGAGACTGTAGCATCACATACAACTCTGAATCAGATAAAGCAAGTATCAGAAAATGAATGAAAAGAATGGATTGACTGAAAAATGAGTTTAGATTTTTTAGCATCCACAGAGCATATATAATTATTTTTTACGTTTAAATAAAATCTACCAGAGCTCAGTGTTCTTTCGAAGATATAGTGTAAGTAGAATAGCATAAAGTTAACATAAGATAACAGCTTGTACGCAGCCAATGACATCAGTGCCTTCTTTCACAGGAATTGTGAATAATGCCTTTTGTGATGGTATTTGCGCTTAAACTGTGGCTAGTTATTGTTATCTGAGTGACACCCACCAGAATCATTACAGCTAAATTAAATACATAGCTGAGTCACATTAGTAGACAGGCACCTCTAAGCAGTATCTTAAAAGTACATAAGGAAAAATATAACTAGTTAAGGCTCAGTGTTGGAGAAGCACTTCTAAGCAGGGGCTCAGTGGTAGCCCACTTCTAAACAGTTTCTCAGAAGTAGAGATCATATCTTTAGGCATGGGTTTCAGACAGTATTATGTTTTTCAGAGAACAGGAGGCTTCACCTTCAAGATTACTACAAGAAAATAATCATAGTATAATGCATTCACTTTTGATGAAACATCATCAAAGTAGTATTATTGCTGTCTGATATAACAGAACCACATCACAAGACAGATAGCTTCTGGCAGTATCTTAACGGTAGGACAGTAATCTCTGTGATATTTCCACTGTCGTAACATATAGACTATGACATTTAACTATATACAAGAGGCCTTTATAAAAATGGTAACTCTCAAATAAGAAAAGGAAACAAAATATAAAAGAGCACAGGTGCTTTTCAGTTACGGACATTATGCAGAGCAACAAAATCATAATAAATCACATTTGCAGTTATTGTAGCTGTGACAGGCTATTGCAATTGTATTTCAGTAAGGCAATAAAATGTGTTCCATGTGTGACATAAACAACAGAGACCTCTTTTTTTGCTCTTCAATTTGGCACCAGATTGGTGGATACAAAAGTAGCTAACTGCACATCTGAAAGCCATTAACCATTAAAGGCAATTGAGCTGTTGCCATTAAAGTATTTCTACCCAGAATCAATTACTGCCTTTCAATCAGAGCATTATCCTCCAGACATGACTCCCCATTGGAATACTGCCTTCCACTCATAGTATTATCCTCTAGACATGACTCCCATTGGAATACTGCCATCCAATCATAGCATTATCCTCCAGACATGACTCCCATTGGAATGCTGCCATCCAATCATAGCATTATCCTACAGACATGACTCCCATTGGAATACTGCCTTCCACTCATAGCATTATCCTCCAGACATGATTCCCCATTGGAATACTGCCTTCCACTCATAGCATCGTCCTCCAGACATTATTCCCCATTAGAATACTGCCTTCCACTCATAGCATTATCCTCCAGACATGACTCACATTGGAATACTGCCATCCAATCATAGCATTATCCTCCAGACATGACTCCCATTGGAATGCTGCCCTCCATTCATAGCATTATCCTCCAGACATGACTCCCCATTGGAATACTGCCTTCCAGTCATGGCATTATCCTCCAAACATGACTCCCCATTGTTCCACTCCACTGAAAATAAAATTCTAAGGTTCATTCATTCCTGTGGGCAATGAAAACACCACTGACTGCACTACCATATCCAAATACAGATGCCTACCAGTGCAGGATAGTGCCTCACTCCTTCAAATCAATATCACTTTTAACTGCCCAACCTTAAAATGTAAATTGTCTGAAAAAGAACCACTATATTCATTCAGCAGCAATGACACACTACTGCTAGCATGTCTATCTTTAATTCTTGCTGGCCCTGATAAAGCATTCTGTATTCAACATTTTCTCTACTAGAGGGAATGAAGTTGAACCCCTTTAAAAAGATTTCTGATGTTCCAACCTAGTCTCAGGGTCAGTGAAATTGTAGATATTGGAACCACAAAATGTAATAGTGTTCACTGAACTCTCTACAGTTTCACTGGCTTTAAGATTAGGTTGGAACATCACAAACTCTTTTTAAAGGGGTTCAACTTCATTCCCTCTAGTAGAGCAAATTCTGAACAAACATAATTGGATTTAAAATGATTTGCTCCAAAATTAAACTTTCAAATTTTGTTTGATGGCCCCAAGGGTCTTGATCCTGGTAATTACAATCTCAAGAGAAGACGTATTGCAAACCCTCCCTTACATCCATTGATTAGTGTGTATGAGAAAGGGTGTAAGAAAGAGATCAGGATGCTTCTTGGTTCTGCGAGGCAAAAAAGATTTTTCAACATCTCTAGAGAAGAGAGGCTTGTATTAAATGACATCACAAGTAATAGAAGTTTAAGATGTATGAAGCCTGATAATGGAGGGGGCCTGCTGCTAATGGATCAGGTGGATTATATAGGGAGACTCTCAAGAGTGTTACACAATGACAATGTTTATAGAAGTGTTTCACTGAATAAAATTACAGAGGCATCAAGATGGCACTTGAGGAACTGTTGCTATTTGGTACCAAACCTCAAAGTCTTTGTGACTTTTTGCATGTGGAATACCCAATTATAACAAAAATCTTTGGGATTCCCCAAATCCACTCCGACATGTTTGATCCCCCTCTTTGACCAGTGGTAGCTGACAGTAGGTCTTTTATAGAGCCTTTGGCTAAAATTGCTTACTTGAAACTTCAAAACGTATTTCAAGGGTTCCCACATATAATCCAGGATTCATGAGACTTGTTAAACAAATTAAAGAATATTCAGCCATGGGATGAATATATTTTTAGCTACTTGTGATATACAGAGTTTAATTACTGTTATACCACTGGAGGATGGGTTGGAGTGGTTTCAAGTGATGCTGTCAGAATATGGAGCCATCTCCATAATTGATAGTAAATTGGTTGTAGAATTTTTGGAAATTGTTCTCCACAACAACTTTTTGATATTTGAAAGTGAATAATACAAGTAAATATTTGGAGTTTCAATGGGGGGTGGCATGCGCCCCATTGTTTGCAAATTTAGTCTTGTTAAGATGGGAACTCAAGACTGTCCTTAAGTTTCCCCTGTTTAACTGATGTATTGGGCATCTTAGATACCTTGACAATCTCCTGCTGGTGTGGGATGGTTCTAAAGATGAACTGGAGGAATTTATTGGATGTTTACAAAACAGTACCAATTTTCTCAAGTTTACAGCTTTGATGAATTTGGAACAAGTAAATTAATTGGACATTAGGTTAACTAAAGGTTTTCAAGGGTTGTAGGTTAATCAAATATACAGGAAACTTGCTTTTGTAATACATTCCTTTCCTTTAAAAGCTGTCACTCATATCATCAGAAAAAGGGGATAGCTAAGAGTCAATTTATATGTATCTCCAGACTGTCTTCTGAAGATGATGTTTGCAATGGGCAGTTTGAAGAGTTAAAACAATGCTGTTGGATCAAGATTATCCCATCACCCTACTAAACCAGGTCCAGGATGAAATCTGGGCAGGTCGGCGAGATAAGTATGCACCTATTATAAGGAATGGCTTCAATGTGACTATTAATAAAAACAGGTTTGATTGCTATCAAGCCAATATGATTTTACATTACTCACTTGATGCAAGGGACATTCAAGAAGTGCTCAGGAGGAAATGGTCCTTGCTTCAATGTGATGAAGATATCAAAGGCTATTTTTCTGAAGGACCTGTTTTTATTTTCAAAAATAAACCTAACATAAAAAAAACAGTTAGAGAGATTAATGATGCACTGTGTTAGTATTACCACCATTGTGATATGTGGTTACTGCAAATATTGTGCTTATACTAATACTGGTTTGACCAACTCATGGGCATTGAAGGTTTTCACTGTTTCAAACCGGGGGAAATTTAACTGCCAGTCAGCTGGGGTAGTCTACTTGGTGATCTGTGAGTGTATTATGTTGGAAAGATTAACCCTGGGATTCGGTAAGCTAAAATCCTGTGTCCATATAGTGGCATGGCCCGAACATTGAGTTCGGAGCCTGTGCAATTCAGTAAACCAGGCTGGGTGCATGCACGAGCCTGGCTGCACTATTCTGGCATGGACACCACTGAATAAAGTTAATTACCACATTTCCTAGTGAAAACCATGCAAATGAGGTAAATTAGTGATTCAGTAAGCAGGCAGGCATCCGTGCCAGAATACTGTCTGCTGCAGAAATATATTCGGCTACTAACCAAATACATTTTTGCAAAAATCAAAACGGGGGCATGACAGCTCAAAGTAAAGCATGTATTATAATCATTAGGCATGCCAATGGCCAAAAATATAGCCATTGGCATGGAATATAGTTTCAAATTATAAAAATAAAAGTTTTTTTGGGGGGACCAATTTTGGCCATTTAAGTGTAGCACAGCTAAGCAAGAGGGTGTGTCTGCGGCTGTATTTACTTCTTCCATGAAATGAGGAGCGTGTTTGCATTGAGGGGAAGGCCATTACTGCTCATAAGTGTTTACTTTAGCTAAATGGGTTTGCATGGCATGCACCGGGTCTTAAACATAACATAACAAAAAAAAAAAAAACCTGGAAATAGCAGAACTTTTTACATTTGGGCAGCAGGTTTGCGCAGTGTGCCACAGGGCTTAAAAGAGGCAGAAATGGGGAGGGGAAAAAACAAAAAAATAAAAAAGAGAAATAGCAGAATAAAAGCAATCAAGTACAAATAGAGCTGGCAAGTGGAATGTATCATAGTCAGCCAGTCACACAGGCAGCATCTGCAGCACAACAGTATAAATTGTGCAAACACCTTTCAGTCTGTTTTTTCCCAAAACTCTGCACCATTGGTGTACAAACTTGGGGGAATTTTAACCAAAAACATGTTAGAGGCTGCTGTCACTTTGATACATCACAATGTGCTAGAGGCTGAGGGTGGTGAGGAGGATAATGCTGGCAACCGCCTCAGACTGAGGAGGAGGAGAAGAGTGTTCAGACCCAAGGTAACCTACCAGGGGCTACATGATCTGGAGATAGTAGAGTGCTACAGAGTGGACAGGGACATACTTCAGCAACTCATCGAGCTGTGCCGGTCTCACGTTAGACCCAGAGCCAACAGAGGGAAACCCATCACAGTGGATGCCAAAGTGTGTAGCCTTAAGAATACTAGCTACAGGTACTTTCAAAAGACCTACTGGGGTCATCATGGGGATCTCACAGGCATCTGCATCTAGGGTACTCCACCAGTTCCTGGATGTCATGCTACCACATGCCGGTAAGCACATTTACTTCCCCAGCACCTGTGAGGAGTGGACCAGCAATATGCATCTCTTCCACAGTGTAGCAGACTACCCGGAGGTACTGGGTGCCATAGACTGCACACACATCCACATCAAAGCACCACCCAGTGAGCAGGGTAGGGTCTACATAAACTGCAAGGGCTTCCACTCCATCAACTGCCAGGTTGTGTGAAATGCCCAGGGCATTATCATGAATGTGTGTGCTGGCAGCCCTGGAAGCTATCACAATTCCCACATCTGGCATTCCTCACAGCTGTATCAGGGATTTGCCAGGGGGGACAACTGTATGGCCATCTGGTGGGGGATGCTGGTTATGCACTGGAGCCATGGATGATGACACACATCAGAAATGCCCGCACACACCCACTCAAGACTGCCATAATGGGCACACGCACAAACAAGGATCATTATAGAGCATGTGTTTGGGATGCTCAAGTCATGGTTCCGCTGCCTTGACATATCTGGTGGAACCTTGCAGTACTCTCCAGCCACATGTGCACACATGTTCATAGTATGTGCCATAGTACACAATATGATCCTGTGGAAATAGCTGCAGCAGGAACAGCATGGGGAAGGGCCACACAGTAGGCAGATGGAGGTGTGCCCAGTATGCCCTGGCCTTGGCAAAGAGGCAATGCATAGCACACACACTGACACTGTAAGCACCCAGGGACTGACACCTCTCTCTCTGACCCACAATCACAGTAAAATGGATGACACACACACATCACACTACCTGTAACATACCATGTATAGGCAGTGTACTGCATGCATCCGACATAGGCAGCCCTCAAGCACCATCCACACAACTGCTGCAGGCACAAGGTAAGTCAGTCTTCTTAATAATAAATAAATGTATTAGTATGTTCTGGTAGCATATCTATGGTATTGCTGCATGCATGCAAGGGAATGGGGTGGCCTACTGGGATAGTAGCAGACAACTGACAGCTATGTGGGACACCCGGAAATGTTTGCCCAATACTGGCCTCCCCACACTATGCAGTAGTACCCAAGGTGAGAAATCCCACTGCAGTATATCTGGGGGGGGGGGAAACTAACTGGGGGGGGTCATAGGTCACAGGCATGGATGTCAATGTGGAGGTCCCATACTTACCCCTCAGCCTCACCCAGCAAGTCAGCTGTAGAAAACCATAAAACATGTCTGGCAAAGGCCCACAAATGGCAACAATGATGAAATACCCCCTTACAGACTTACACAGTGATAACACAGCAGATCTTGCTGTGGCATTAAGGCTCTGAAGGGTATGAAGTCGGAAACTCAAATGTATGCCATTACAAGCTGACCTGTGGTCTTTAGTGATATGCCTGTAGTCCCCAAGACAAGGCACAATAGTATGCTAAATGGAACCAAAATGTAAAGCAAATATCAGCACAGTCTGTGCAAATGTGTACAGTTAACAGGTGCCCCTCCCCATATTCCCACAGAAATGCAGTAGCATGTATGTTTGCAGGGAAATAGCAGCAGAACACACATTGCCAGGGCTCTCCAAATACACATGATAACTTGTTCAATGTCCACAATATTCAGGGGTCAATGAGCTATGTATATGTGTGGTTAATACTGTCAGGATTTGGCCAGCACTTACTCCCAGCTGTTGTGCTGTAGTGGCCTAGGTATAGTGCTGTCTTTGACAGGGCCATGTTCAGAGAACTGCAGTGCCAACTATTATGCATGTCAGCTACATCTACAGTAGGAGATGTACACACTGTCCAGATGTCATATATCTGTTAATGCAGGAAACCTGTACAGGTCATGGACATGGGGCCACACATATGGACAGTACACAGCTTGGAGTAACCTACACAGTGCCTACCATACCTCTCAACTGTACAGAACTATTGCAGAATGTCCAGAGGTTTGCATCATAATTGTGGTCTGTATAACATGAAATAGTGGTTGCCTGGCAATTCATTGCCAAATCACGCAAGACTAAGGTCAGAAAATAATGACAGATTGTAGTGTCTGACTGCATACCCATAGAAACATGCATGTTAATGCAAACTCTGTTACTGAATTACCTTTATAGGTTTGTAAGGCCAATAATTAAAATGGTCCCTACATTTAGGGCTCCGTCCCCCAGTCAGTTATGGTGTTGTCCAGATGTCTGGCTGTCAGAAGTTGTGGTACCTGAAGGTCAGTCTACTGCCAGTGTATAAAAGGCTGCCACCTTTCTGTGTCAGCACTGACAATGTGTCAATGACCAACAGCCATACCCCTGGAATGACACAGGTTGTCAAAGAAGGAGCACAAGTATGCCTTCTATATCTTTTCTGCTTGTCCTAACATTGCATTTGCCTGCCAACTACTTGCCAAACAAGAAAGGGTCATGTCAAAACAGCAGTGGCAGACAGTGGGGAAGCAGACATCAAACCTATAAGAACAAACAAGCAATTACCAAACTGGTCTCCCAACTGTCTATGTTTGGCAGAACTTGATTAACACCCTGTCCCCATGTGTGGGCCTTTGTCTGACTGTCATATTTTGGCCTGTGCAGATGTCAGTCTGGGATGGTATGACAGCTAGGCCCACATGTAGCCTCTGACAAAAAGACATCTGAACAAGGTCATAAATAAAAGTGGGACAAAGGCACAATGATAGGCACATGTTGTAAATATTACCCTTACATACTGAGAAAATTGGTAGGCTGAGGGGTTTTGCATTACCAGAAATTGTCTGAAGGTTATGTAGTCTGAAACAGTAATGTCTGTCATTATGTTGTAACGTCAGTTTTCAATTATATGCAACTAACTTGCCATAAAAACACAAGTTTATGTGGATTGGATGAAACTTCTAGGCAAACTCCTTGACAATCTGCCAAAAAATATACAGTTGAGTGGTATGGACCAGAATATGACTTCTCAGGTAAGAAAGATATCACACAAGCAGGAGATCCCCAGCCAGTGTATCACCAAGTTTACACTGCATCATCAGTCAACCGGCTGTAGCCACACCTCCCAACTGGCCTTGTTGGGCAAGAATGTATATAGCTGGGCTCATAATATTGATCTGTGCATCATACATCTTGTATTCCTCTGGTAAAGCACTGTGATTATCTGAGGATGTCTGTCACTAGATAATGACAAAATACATTGTAGTGTCAGACTACAGATATGTCAGAAAATGTCTGCTAAACAAACCCAGTACCCCTAGGAAAGTCCTGTTTACTTCTGAGAAGTATGGCTGTAACACACAAAACCCCAGACCGGAGTATACCTATCTCTGGAATGAAGTCCCACTCTCCCTATAGAAGGTCACACTGGGCATGCTCCTACACGTAGAGAATCACAGGCCATGTTGGAACCCACAGCAGACTATATGACTGTATTGTGTATATATGTCTTTGCATACAGACAGCTATATACACCTTAACTGTCCCTACACACACCCATCAGACAGGATTATCCTCAGCTAGCTGTAGGTGGCCCATATGTGATATATCTGCATCTGTTGCATGTGATACACAGATATATATATGGGCAACAGATAATATGTCAAGCAAACACACACACAGGTGTGGGAAAATGAGAGACAGACTGTGATAGAGAGAGAGACACACACAGGGGGGGACACACAGAATGAGTCACACACAGATACCCTGAATGGCATAGAGTGATGTCCTGCTGCAGACAGTGGCATACTGGTCATAACCAGTCACACATGCCAGCATGAAGGTGAACCCCATTGTGTAATAGTACTGAGGTGGGGGTTATAATATCACATCACCTGCGTGTGTGTGTGTGTGTGTGTGTGTGTGTGTGTGTGTGTGTGTGTGTGTGTGTGTGTGTGTGTAGGTCTAAGTATTAGGAGGCTGTTCCCACACAGTACACTTCCCATTGCCCTACTTCACAAGATCTGCTGCTGTCATTCACCTTAGAAGTACCATTGGACATCTATCAGCCCTATAAGCTCTGTAGTGCATGCGATAACCGTGTAACACTATACTACAAATAATTAGATTGGTAGGGGTTCTAATCTCAGTCCTGGAAAATGTAAGTTTGTGTGTGAGAGTGAGAGAGTGTTTGTTTGTAGGTAAAACAGTTTTAAGCCATTTCCACCCATAACACTTCCCAGTGCCCTACTTTAGCAGTCCTGCTGATGTCATTCAACTTAGAAGTACCTTTGCACAGCCCCAGCCCTATAAGCTCTGTGGCGTGTGCAATAACTATGTAACAGTTGTTGTTGTTGTTGTGTCTTTCGGCTTTTCCCGGTTAGGGGTCGCCACAGTGGAACTCCGGTCCACTAATGATTGGCAGTAAATTTTTACATGCCGAGTTGCCGGCCCTGATGCACAACCTTCAATGAAGGTACGCCCATTCACACATGTCTCCCTACAGAAGACGCTTTAGCTGAGAATCGAACAGGACAACGTCTTACTGTGAGGCGAAAATGCTACGGCAGCATCACCACCACAGTCTACTATGTAACAGTAAGGTACAAATAACTAGGTAGGCAGGGGTTATATTCCCAGTTTTGGCAAGTATCTGTGTATATGTTTGTAGGCTGAAGTATTTTGAGGACTTTCCCACCCAATAAACATTCCACTGCCCAAATTTAGCAGTCCTGCTGATGTCATTCACCTTAGAAGCACCTTTGGGCACATATCAGCTCTATAAGCTCTATAGCACATGCGATAACTGTGTAACGCTATAGTACAAATAACTAGATAGGCAGGGGTACTACTCTCAGGTGCAGCAAAATAGTTTGCATGTGTATGTGTATGGGCAAGAGTTTGTAAGTGTGTATGTTTGTAGAATGAAGTATTTTGAGGAGTTTTCCACCCAGTGCCCTACTTTAGCAGCCTTCTGATGTCTTTCACTGTAGAAATACCCTTGGGCATTTGTCAGCCCTGTAAGCTCTGTAGCACGTGCAATAACTGTGCAACACTATAGTAAAAATAACTAGATAAGCAGGGGTTCTATTCTCAGGTCTGGCAAATGTGGGTGTGCATATAAGTGTATGTATAAGAGTTTGTAAGTGTGGATGCTTGTAGGAATTAAGTATTTTGAGGACTTTTCCACACACAACATTTCCCAGGGCCCTACTTAAGCAGTCCTGCTGATGTCATTGCCCTTAGAAGTACCTTTGGGTAGCACTCAGCCCTATAAGCTTTGTGGCATGTGTAATAACTAAGTAACAGTATAGTAAACATAACTAAATAGGCAGGAGATTTACACTCAGTTGTGGCAAATTTGTTTGTGTGTGTGTGTGTGTGTGTGTGTGTGTGTGTGTGTGTGTGTGTGTGTGTGTGTGTGTGTGTGTGTGTGTGTGTGTGAAGGTGTTTGTAAGTGTGCATGTTTGTAGGGCAATGTATTTTGATGCCCTTTCCACCCAGTACATTCCCATTGCCATACTTTACAAGGGCTCTTGATGTAATTACCTTAGACATACCTTGTGACACTATTAAATCCTATAAGTTCCATGGCACATGTGATAACTGCGTAACACTGTAGTATCCATAACTAGAATAGGTAGGGGTTCTAATCTCAATACTGGCAACTTTGATACTGTGTGTGTGTTTGGGTGAGACTCATATCATCTGGGTATGTGGGTTATATTTTGAGGCATGTACCACTCAGTAAATGTCCCAATGCCCTACTTTACAAAGATCTGCTGATGTCATTCACCCTAGATGTACCTGTATACACTTGTCAGCCCTCTACTCTCTGTGACGTGTCAATAACTGCGTAATACTATAGTGGAAATAGTTAGATAGGTAGGGATTCTAATCTCAATACTGACAACTATAGTAGTGTGTGAAGCTTATCCCCTGTAGCTGTTGTGTGTGTAGATTATACCATTTTAAGGCCTGTTGACCTCCAACCCATGACATTACCTTAAAGACCCTGTTAATGGCATCTGCATCACATGCGCCATAGGTTCATAGGTTCATAAGTTCATACTAGGCTATCTGCCCTAGGGCATTTACAAGCCTAGCCAGAGTGTGTTTGGCTTTCGCCACCCATTTTAAATGAATTTTGCTATGCCCTTTTTCGAGGTTAGTATACTGTGCCTCTGTCTAACAGTGACACAGAAGTGATACCCGGAGTAAATCTACGATCTCCCATCCACTCATCAAGATTCCTCTTGAAGAGAGTCAATGAGGGACTCTGCCTAACCTGGACTGGGATTTTATTCCAGAGTGAAGGGAGCCTCTGGGTTATGAATCTGTCCCTCCAGCATGTCCTATTTATTTCAGTGCTCTCGAGCGCGTAGCTCGGTGGGATTTGGATTTTCTGAGGTGCAGCATGTCCATTAATTCCGGGTTGGACATGGCTTTATACGTCAGGCACAGATCGCCTCTGAGCAGGCGGTATGCCACTGAGTAGAGCTACAGTTTCTTTAACCGGGCAGCATATGGCATCTGTTTGAGCCCTTTGATCCTTTTGGTGAGGTACTTTTGCGGTCTTTCCAGTTGCTGCAGGTGTCTGGTAAGGTACATCCCAAAAGGGGCATTGTACTCAATTATGGGCCTGATGAGGGATGAGTAAAGAGGCATGATGACCTCCCCTGATCTAGATGTGAATCCCTTCATGATTAGGTGGGCTATATAAAATGTTTTTATAACCACTTTGGCCACGTGGTTGTCGAATGAGAGATTGCTATCAACTTGGGTCCCCAGGTCCCTAATTACTTCTTCCGTACTTAATGGATTACCATCTATGTGGTAATTTGTGGGCACTTTGTTTTTGCCAAAGGGGATGACTATACACTTTTTGGCGTTTAGCTTGAGGCCATGGCTCTGGCACCAGTTGTCTGTTTCTATGAGACCCTTTTGTAGGATGCTTGTGTCGGCTGGAGAGTAGATTATGGCACCCAGTTTGCAGTCATCTGCTAACTTGGTCAGCCACAGTCCTTCCGTGTTGGCCTGTACCTCCAAGAAATATATACTGAACAAGAGAGGTCCCAGGACTGAGCCTTGTGGGACGCCACTTGTAACTGGTTTGGAGTCTGACATGGCTCCAGCAATTCTAACCATGTGGGTTCTGTCCTTGAGCCAGTTTGCAACCCATCTAGTGACATAGGGCTTTATATTTAAGCTGGTGAGCTTATCTATAATGCCCGAGTGGGGAATTGTATCGAAGGCTTTTGTGAGGTCCAGGTAGGCTGTGTTGACCATCTTCCCCTCGTCAATGGCCTTGGTGACTGTTTCAAAGAAATCGACCAGGTTTAAGAGGCAGGATCTGCCCTTAACAAAGCCGAACTGGGTAGGATCCAGTGTCTGTAGGTCCCCAATATCTTTATTTAAGAGGTCCATGATGATCCTTTCCATAGCTTTGCAGATCAAGCTAGTCAGGCCATGTAAAACTACATAGCCCATGCCCATGCCCATGCCAGTCATCTGTACTGATGTACATGAGATATCCACATGTTTGCAACCTATATGTGGTCTGTGTCCCCTGACAATGAGTATTCCTGTGATATCATTGCCAAATATGTCACAGTTACCATACTGACACACATGCCAGCATCAGACATTGTACCTGACTGACACATCATGCTGATACAAAGTCTGTCACATTATCACTTGTGCAGGTATGTAGGAGCAGTAGACAAGACCAATCACTATGTCTGGTGGGTTATCCCTCCATCCATGATGTAAGAGGTTGTGTGTTATGCCCCAGGCATATAATGTATGTGGAGCATGGCATGTGTATGGAGCACTATAGTACATATAAGTGGATACGCAGGGTTACTAATATGTCTATTGGCAAATGTGTATGTGTTTCTGTATGCACAGACCCCGTGGCTGTCTTCAGTGTGTGTATCTGATGGTTATATCATTTTGTGTGCCTCTTCCACCCTGTGAACTCCCCCATTGCCAACTTAGTGTTGGCCCATATAGATGTCATCCACCATACAAGCACAGTTACACAGTTTCTAACACCAAGCCACTGTGGTGCAATGGTTGTATCACTGTATATTGTACATTAATAGATGGGTATGTCATTTACTCTAAGTGTCACCTCCATATGCATGTGTGTCTCAATGCATGTCCCCATGCAGTGGTGTGCATTTGTGTGTGTTTGTGTGTGTGTGTGTGTGTGTGTGTGTGTGTGTGTGTGTGTGTGTGTGTGCATGTGTGTGTGTGTGATGACTCTAACATGTTAAGGGCCTCTGAACCCACCATTGCCAATCCTAAGAGTCCTTGCAATTGTCACCCACTTTAATAGTAGTGGCAGACACTGCCAAAGTACAGTACCACAGTGCTATCTGTGTTATGTATCTAGCACTATCGTTCATAAGACTGTGCAGGTAGGGATTGTGCTCAGCCCTTCATCAGCTGCCCCATGTACAGGACTATGACTCTGTGTGCACTACCAGCATGAGAGGCCAGACATGCATATGAGATAGCAGACACACATGCTGGTGATTGTCAGGTTAGACTAACACAGGGTGACCTGTGTCAGTACTACATACCCCAAACCTGGCATACACAGTGCCAGGCAAACACTCAACTGCATGACGGTCGAGTGGATGTGACAGAAATGGCAGGGGCAATGGGTGCTGATAGCTGAATCTGTTGCAGTGAATGTAATGGCTAAGCTGGTGAGGGACCTAGTGCCAGTACTCAAGTAACCTGCTGTGTATGTGTGAGCCTGCAGTCCTACAGAACACCCAAGTGGCATGTATGCAGGCTAGGTGGCTGTGTCAAGGGTATGTATGCAAGGTCACACTGTCTGCCACAATCTCCCCTCACACACTGTTGCATGTAAACACAGCTGGTAAACATGTACATGTACATCTGTACTTTGGCTCTGAAAAGGTCACTGTGTTTCCACTCCACCATACTCATCATTGCTACTGTCAGCAGGCCCACAGCCTGTGGACACACAGACACCTGGAACACAACCAGAATACAGTATGTGACACTACAGTCAGTCAGCTATACTAACAGCAGTAGTGCATCATGGCTAACAATATACATACACCTTGATGTTTCCCCATAACTACTGCCAGCAGACAGCACCTTACACATCAGGACATTGCTACACTATATCATAGTCACCCTGTGCATCAGACCCATATGAGCGTGTCTGTGCATTGATGGTATTGATAACAGGGTTGTGACACATGTATCATTGCATGCACAGGGTGTGGTGTAGGATTGCCAGAGGCCTAAGCTGGGCCATATGGCTGACACCATGTGTGTGTGTGATGTCTGGAGGGGTGATGTTCAACTGGGCTTTGCAGAGGAGCTGTGCATGTCTGCTGGTGACTCGTCTGGGATAGGGATGTGTGAGTGTTCATCTGCACACCTGCAGGCAATGTGGATGCCCACCACAGGGCTATGCTGGACAGCTGTGGACTGTACATGGCATGATGTACAGTTCACCATCTCCCAGCAAGGATGCGGTAACTGGTTCTGCCAGGAGTATCACTGGCACCTCCAGGCCCAAGGACAGATTAAGTACTACTCCCTGATGGTGACTACTGTCTGCTGGACCCCCCTCCCTGATGGGACTGGCCAGGACAACATGCCTATTGCCTGCTTCAGTGTGGTGTGGACAGCACCCTCCCTACAGTAGTGCTGTTGGTACTGCCACTATGGGACTGTGAATGTGCATGAACATGTGGGCTCACAGCTGATCATGTCACTGACATACATCCACCTGGCCGATGCCCTACACCCACCACATGCTCAAATACAGACATTGCATGGTCGAGCAGTGACAATGTCTCACCCCTCTGTCTATTCACAACATTGGCAAGATGACGTATGGCATCACAACTGCTGTGGAGGTCATCACGCATGGCAGGGAGTGCTGCATTCATGACCCTGAGCATTTGTCTGGTGTTGCAGTCAGTATGCGCCTGTGCCTCCATGAAGGTCTGTAACATGCATCTGGTGATACCTGCTATGGCACTTGTGGCAGGGGCTTGATGGGCAGCAGTCAAGCACCCTTGTCCCTCTGCCTGTGTGTGACCTCGCCTGCTCTCTGCCTATGGCTGGTGTTTACACTCACACTCACCATACTCAACACACTAGCCTGTTCCATACCACCATCCTTAACCTGTCCATTATCCATGGCTGCTGGGGATTGGGCATGTGTAGGCATACTGACTGCATGTGGGGACATGGTGGGTGAAAGTGGGATAGCAAACAATGGCACAGATCCAGGCACCGACAACCCCACCTGTGCCTCACTATGACCACCATCATCATGGGAGTCTGCTAAGACACTGATATCAGGTTGTGAGGGGGAGGGACACCAACCCCTGTGTTCACCTGAGAGAGGAACACAACATAAGTAAATTAATACCCTGCAGTATTATGTTTGCTGATACAGACACACACACACACACACACACACACACACACACACACACACACACACACACACACACACACACACACACATGCACACACACTCCTGGTACATTCTGACATAGCTGTGACACCTATGGGCCCTTCAGGGCAAACCTTACGGTAGTTCTGCCTGCCAGAATCCATCTCTTTCACTGCTACTGTCAGGCCCACAACAAAGGGTGTCAAATCTTACTGTGTGATGGGCCTAGTAGCAGAATGGACAAGACCAAGGCTATTGAAGTGAGCTATACAATGTCACCAAGTGCATATGCACATACTGTAAGAGCAGACGTACTGCTATGCAGACCACACACAATGACAAGGTGTAATGATATGTGATGATAACTGATGAGAGGACAAGACTATACACTATCACTGCAGTACATACACACTTCAGACTCACAGGGATTCATTTCAGACAACATTGTAGGACAGTCTGCAATACATACAGGAACATCTAAAGTAGTAGGTACATAGCCTAATAAGATGATACCAGGATATTGGCTATGATGCCCTCAGAACCCTGGCCCAGACTTTCAACCATTTACCTTCCAAGCCAGCACCTGTTTCACCTGTCCAGCTGGGACAAATGCGGGATCCCAGGGGTGTCTCATCCATTTCCCATGCAGTCATCCAGCTTCTTCTTCAAGAGGGCTATACACATACTCTGTTAGACATGGGGAGGGTGTGTATTTTACAGACAGTGTATCATGTGGGACACTACACTATCCCGCCAACAAGCATTATACATGTCACAGACCAGGTGAGGTCCTTGCGTGCATGATGCGTGAGAGCAATTTGTCTTACAGATATGTAGAAACACCATCAAGACTGGTTTGGACATGGCTGTGTATGCCAGACACAGGTCACCTATGGTCAATCTATATGAGACTGAGTACATGGACACTGATTTCAGCCAACCTGTATAAGATAGGTATCGCAGACCCTGGAATTGCCTGGTCAGGAACCTCTGTGGTCTCTGCAACTGCTGCATTTGTTTGTGAGGTGGGTCATGTAGACCGCCTTCCATACAATGGTGCCCACATGGTGGAAAACTGTTAGGTTGCTACCAATCTTGGTGCACAAGTCGCCTCACACCTAATTGCATGCTTAGTACATTATTACTGTCATAATTAGTGTGGATGACATCTGCCACATCAGGGACAATGGTGACTCTCCTGGCATTCATTTTGCAGAAATGCTTCTTGCACCAATCATTAATTGGGTGAGCCTCTTGGGGGATGCTCACATCACTATGGGAATGTAAGACAGTGGCCAGCTTGCAAGCATTTGTACACCTGGTCAGCCACAGACCACTGCTTTTGTCCTGTACCTCAGATATGTATATCTCAAACAGTAGAGGCCCCCAGACCGATCCTTGGGGTACACCACTTTGGAAGACTCTACTACTAGAGATGGGTTCCACTACTTTGACTGAGTGGGTACTATCACTGAGCCAGTTAGCTACCCATCTGGTAACATACAGGTTGGTGCCTGGCTGTGAAGACATATGTATCCTGGCCACCTGGGGATTATTGTGAGTGAATTGGGCTAGGTGAAAGTAGGCAGTGTTCACCATCTTCCCCTCATCCTTGTGTTTGTTGACCACTTCAGAGAGGTCAACCAGGTTTAACAGGTCTGATCTCCCTTTGACAATACCATGCTGTGTGGGCTCAGGCATTTTGATGTTGCTGATGTCCTTGTTCATAATGTCCTTGATATTGCATTCCATACTCTTGCAGATCAGGCTAATTAGGCTGATGTGCATATGATTGGCTAGGTTGGTGGATTGCCCCACCTTTGTGTATAGGGATGACAGTGGCTGTCCTCTGTGCAGATGGGATAACAATGGTGCACAGGCTGTGGTTGACTACAGTGCAGAATGGATCTGAGAGCCCATGCTTGCGTTCATGTAGGATGCAGCCAGGGATGGTATCAGGCCTATGGAGAC
This sequence comes from Protopterus annectens, assembly GCF_019279795.1. Lineage (NCBI taxonomy): Eukaryota > Metazoa > Chordata > Ceratodontiformes > Protopteridae > Protopterus > Protopterus annectens. The sequence goes on from NC_056733.1 coordinate 1,054,229,927, forward strand.
TTCTGTGTGTTGCCTTTGGGAGGACATTACGGACCTGCTTCCTGATGAGGGGAGGGGGGCAGGTACTATGCATGCACATGTGCACCAATGGGGGGACAGGGGAATGATGTTTACACTTTACCTGTCTGCAGCTGGTTGCCTATATCTATGCCATATGTGTATGTGGTGTTGCTGTCCACCACTACAGAGCAAATTTGTGTGTTGCCTCTGGAATTGCTGACACATGTGTGGAAGGCCTAGTGATTGGCCTTGGTGGAAGTGTCCAATTTGCACTCAAAGACAGCCTTAGGGTAATTCATCTGTGATCTTATTTGTTTGTGCAGACCAAGGTGACATTGCTTCTAATAAGCACCTGTTCCTTCTTGGTCCTATCCAGCAATTATTTCCACCTATTATGGTATTTGTGTATTGCTGATGTCCACCACGGACATTTACCCAACCTTGAGGGAGATGGTGTTGTCCTGTCAGGTGTTGCTGAGTCCATACAGCTATGTAAGTGCCCACATAGTATTGTGGTGTGGGCCTGGACACTATTGCTAGTTCCAACTGATGGAATATTGGCTGTAAAGCTACTTCTACCTGCTCTGAGGAGATTTATAGTCATTTGTGTAAAGTTATTTTTTTGGCCCTGACAAGATGGGGAGCAGGGGAGATGTTGACCTGAACAGTGATGGCTATGTGGTCAGATCTTACCAAGGAGGATGACACTGTAGGAGTGCTACAGTGACTACTCATGTTGGTTAGGACCAGGTACAGGTTATTTCCACCTGTCATAAGAGTGTTGACTGGCTGATCCACTTCATTGTCATTGACAAAGCCAAGGAATCTCTGTGCATTCATGTTCAGGTGGCATAGATCATGCACACTATTGTTGGGTAGTTGAAGTCACCCAGGAGGAGGATAGATGATTGAATCCTGACAGATTCCAGCAGGTCCAAAAAGGTGTGGTGGGTGTCTGTAGTCATGGTTGGAGACCTGTAGCTAGCTATGATTTGAGTAGGTGTTTTGTCAACTGTTAACTGCACTCAAGATGTCTCCCATGTGTCATGCTCTCTGGCCAGCCTGGAGGTGTGTATTTGCATGTTATGTTCAATACTCCACCTCCTGTGGCTTTGCAGCCCTCCATTTGGAGTCTAAACATATGATGGGATGAGTAACCTGGCAAGGTTAGTGTGTGCTCCACAGCTACAAAGAAGGTGTCAGTGACTGCGCAAAGGTCAGCATCCTACAGAACAAGGTACGCTTGCATTGACATGGGTTTCATGCTAAGACACCTAGTTCTTGTTAGAGCAGGACATCTGCACAAGGGCACACATCACTGGTGGTCAAAGGCCAGAAAATAGTGTCAGTTTATGAATCTAGCTGAAACACACGTAGTTTCCAGCACAGATGGTGTTGCATTCACAGGTCTGCTCCACAGGATATGACTTCTGGCAATCATGTGTATGCTATTATATTATGACTTCAGTCTTTAATGGGTTGTCAGTGATGTGTCAGACAATGCACAACTGTATGATGCATTAACTATAAATAAGAGGCAGACATGTGGTCAGTCTGCAAAATTCTGGACAGTTGTTAGGTATGAGCTCAGTATATAACATACAGTTCACTACACACTTCTACACCTGTTGTGTACGATGCACATACCCTATATAAGTCTCTTACATTTGTAGAGCAAGCATATTTATCATAGTAGCATTCAAAGGTGACATATGAATATGTGCAACATCCCAGGTAGCTGGCCTAGCAGTGTCACACTTAGTATTGCACACCAGACACTCCAGTAGTAGTTATACATGAGCTGACCTTTGCTGGGGTGACTCAGGGGCCAGATGTGCAATCCATGTCAATGCAGACGGGGCAAGCAGGAATGGCCATAGGTGCCGGACAGCAACATGTGAGTCCAGCAGGTCTTGTTGCGACCTAGTGTTTAGTGTCTTATTTGACATCATTGCATCCCCCTTCTGCATTCCATTACAAGCTTACATGATTGACATACCTGTTAAGTGTGAAGAGTTTCCTCAGAATACTGCAAATGGTTAGGTTTGTGTAGTCGCAGTCTGTCTTTGTGTAGATGAGTTCAGACCTGTGTTGCATAGGCAGCAGCTTGTCTTTTGTAGATAATGCTCATGAGCAGGTGATGGACTGTGCATCAATTGGTGTCTCCCACTTGCTACTTGCATCCAGAGCAGCTGTGTTGTCTTTCCATTAGCCAATGTCATAGCAACACAGTGCTATAATTAAGTCCTTCATGTAGGCCTTTCCCCTTTACCTTGCCTATGTAGAGGCATTATGGAGGTGTGGGGGCTACAGCTTTACAGACAGTAGGTGGAAATACCTCTCAGGACAAGACTTGTGGAGATGGCCCAACAACATGGGGGACGAAGTTCAAAATTGGGTACGGATTGTAAGTAAGTATTGCTGTGATACACATAGAGGATTGCTAGATTAACAGGGTTTGTCTGGACATGCATTTTCTGCGTAACTTGATGTCTGACAGTGATATGTCTCTGACATACCTCTCAGTTGTCCAGATGTCCACAGACTGCCCAGAGGTTTGCTGTTATGTTTTGTCTGTTCTTCAGACAACTTCTGTTTTTGTGAAATCAGTAGGATAATGTGAGGATTGTAATCAGTAAATGCTGACATCCATTAGTTTTCAGACATCATATCCTTCAGGGATGTTATGTTACAAAAAAACCTGTAACACCAGCATCTGTTTCAGTTTGTAACACCATTATGTGAGATATAACCCTATGTCTGGCTCCCTGTCCCCCAAGTATGTGATGCTTTGTCCAGATGTCTTGCAGTAAGAGGGTCAGAGGTATGGTATATCATTATTTAGTGACTTCACTCCTGGTATCATCCCAGTGACTTTGCAGACTCCTGTAAGTGGTATGCGGTAGTGGCCATGAATGTGGTTCCACACCCTGGACATTCTGTGGAAATCTGTACAGTTGAGAGTTATGTATGTCTGGCCATTGTTAATAGACTGCCAAGATTGTGTAGCAGTGTAGTGTGTAAATGTTTGTTGGGCTAAGTAGGGAGAGTACCAAATGTGAGTGTCATAGCTCCTCTTCTATCTGACTGTGCATGCTGATACAGTTGCTGGTGGTCTATCAGGTGTATATATTTGTAGGGACAGACTGGGAAATGTCCTGTAACACCCCTGGATTCCCAGTAGACTGTGAGTTGGGCCAGTATATGTCAGTGTAGTGTGCGACTGGCAATCAGGATATGTTTGTTCAAACAGTAGTTCTACTCTAGAGTTCATTTGAGGTACTGGTATGTTGCTGTGACTGTGGTTCAAATGGCTGTGGGTGGACATTTTCACACCAATATCTACTTTTACCTACAGTTCCATCCCTGTAGTGCATGATGTATATGGAAATACATGGATAATTCCCTAGAACTGATTTGGGATAGTGTCGTTTTGGTCTTACTGTGGTTCAGAGGGTGCTGGGTGAAATGGTTGGCCGCTCTCACTGTTTTTTCTCTTCTGTTACATGACTGCAGTCAAACCTCTCCACTGTCCAGATGTCTAGACACTGTCCAAATATGTTTTGTCTGTTCCTCATAACAGTTGTGGGTTTCTGAGAAATCACTGGGATGATGTGAGCATTGATATCAGTAAATAATGACATTCATTTGTGTTTCAGACCTGGAATCTATCAGGAATTATATGTTAAATCAAACCATGCTACTCTAGCAGACTTCTACATGTATAACAGCCATGTTTCAAAGATGTCATTATTGTTTGCCCTTTATCCCCCCACTTTGTCAGGCTTTTTGTAGATGTCTTGCAGTAAGAGGGTGGTCATCTATGTATATATATATATATATATATATATATATATATATATATATATATATATATAAATATGTTTATATATATATATATATATATATATATATATATATATATATATATATATATATATTAGTATGTTTTTATAAGGATTCACTTCATAATCTCGAAATATTGAAACATCGAATTTCAGTATTTCGAAACTATGAAACCGAATCCACAAAACACAGAAACTACAAAACCCTGAGCCCAAAACTGAGAAATTCAAAACACCAAACAAACCACATACACTACACCATACATACACCACAACACCCACATCACAACATAAACAAACAAAAACTACACACATACACAACTTATGCACACATAAGCAGGGAGCAAGCCCCCTTGCACCCCCCATGTGAGGGGCTGTACCCCCCACATCCCCCTACTTATATATACTAACTCCGAGATCACACAAACAGGAAACAAAAGCAAACTCACACATGCACATTCTCCAGTTCCTTTCACACACATCAAATATATGAGCACACTCAAACACACTCTAACTCCCACTCAAATCCCTTACAAAACACTCACTTACCTGACAAAACACCTAGATCCATGGCACTGTGCACCATAAACACATAATCCCAGACATCACGTAGCGTAAGGCCATAACCGTGAATTCGAGATATTCAAATTCACGATTATGAACTTCCGCTATTTTAAACATTCGGGTTTATAGTCTCGAGATACTGAAATTCAACATTTCAGTATTCTGAGATTATAAACGGGTCCTATATATATATATATATATATATATATATATATATATATATATATATATATATATATATATATATATATATATATATATATATATATTTATATATACATATAGCTCCCCTTCAGTTGATCAAACTTTTAAAAGTTGGAAGCTCATATGGCCGAGGCCATATGATCAAACTTTTAAAAGATTGAACAGACTGAATGGAGATCCCAGTACATTATGGAACGGGAAGATTTCCCTTTTCCGCAATGTAGTGCGATCTCGGAGTTGGTATATTTAAGTAGCAGAGGGTGTGGGGGTGCTTGGGGGCTTGCCCCCCCCTGCTACAAACATTTTTTTTTTGTTTTGTTTTGTTTTATTTCAGTATTCGAACATTTAAATGTTCAATGTTATGGTCTTGGCCATATGAGCTTCGAACTTTTAAAAGTTCAATCTACTGAAGTAGATCCATACATATATATATATATATATATATATATATATATAAAATATATTTTCCCTTATGCAAAATGACTGTAGTGCATGATATGTTTGTAAAAACATTATAAATTCCTGCGGCTCATATGGTGTAGACGTACATCGCTGGCATTGTAGTGCACAGGGTCCTGGGTTCAAGACTTGGAAGTAATGCCATTTTTCATTAATGTTAAATGACCAGAATGCATGATATGTTTGTAAAACAGGTCAGATTGCTTAGTGGTATGTTGTTGTGATTGTAGTGCACAGTATCCTGGCTTTGAGATTTAGCAGCGCATTATATGTTGCTGATGGAGACAAAGTGATTAAGGCATTTTTAAGCAGTTGTAAGCTGGTGTGCATGGTTTTGTATGGAGCTAAGCGATGCTAACAGATGGTTAAGCCCTCTTAGCCACACATAGCACCATTTACACCCATGCTACTTTTAATTAAAGAAAAGAAAAAAGGGTTATAGGAAAGTGGTGAAATTGGGGCAAGCAGGGAGTAAAACATTAGGAAAACCAGCTAGGGATGTGCTGGTTGGGTGTAGGAAAGAACCATAGCTCTGCATTTCTTCTGCAACAACAGCTGTGAATAATGTGTAGAATTTGGAATTTACAGCCTCACACCCTCTATACTTTGGCAATAGACATGCGTAGAATAATTTGTGGGTAGATTGATTAATTTCACTGTACATGGTGGTGAAATGTAGAGCTATGTATGGGCCAATTATTTTTTTTGTGGGACAGATGCCCTTTTTTTTAGGTGAGAGTGAGATGTTGGGGAAGGGCTGTAGGTATGTTTGGGGAGGTAGGTTTGACAGGATAGATATTTGTAGACAGACAAGACACACAAGACAGCAACAGAAACATTATCAAGGGCACAAACAACACAACGACCATGCCCCCTTCCTTTACCATTACATGAATCACAGCCAGTCTCGATGGAATTTAGCAAAGGTGTATCAGACTTAATTGAATCACAGATATCTGTAGAAGCGGAGAAAATAGACCAACTCACCACCACTTGTTGTACTGTGCAGGTTTCTTCCTGTTGTTCAACATGAAAATTTGTAATTCTCCGATTCTGTTTCCGTAGCATTGAGGCGCCATGCCTCTTATCCTCTCTGATCTCCGCACACCACCATCTTGTAAAGGGGGTTCCGCTTGATCCACCTCCTGCCAAAAAGAAGGATTCTCATTGGTTGTATCACAGTTGAGGTACCCATCCTCAACCAATGGGTCCATCATAGGATAGGCAGTACCTATCCTAAAAAGCATGGTCATTGTGTTGATTGTGCCTTTGATAATGTTTCACATGGTGCCAAAAAGGATAATGAACTTGTAGATGAACCATTTGTTGAAATTTTTTCATTTACTTGGATGGTAGGGTTCAGGAAACTGATGCAACAGTAGCCAAAGACAATCTAGGTGAAACTTCTATTTGGTTTGAAACTTCTATGTTGACTGTTGATGGCTTGAATGCTGAACTTAATGTTACCAATGAATTTGACAGTTTTTTTTTCAAATGTTAACAGTATAGTGCAATGTGATGGTTTTATACCTGTTTATGATGTAACTATAGCCAACATCGCTATTTTAGTAGCTGACAATGAGTTACCATCTATTATTTGTAATTGCAATGGAGATTTTAAAGTTTACAATTTCAGTGGACATATGGTTGGGAGGGAATGTGAATGTTTGCTTTCAAAAGACTTCAACTTTGTTCCTGGAATGCTAGCAACTGTTGAAAGGTGTTTAATTGATTTAAAAATTTATTTGAGGAAACTTAATTAGAAAATTTGGTAAAAGGATAGACTGATGACACATATCTTAAATGCTCTGAAGAGAAGGTTTACCTTTACATGTGCGTAATGCACATGTGTGAAATGCAAAAGTTAGAAAGGACTTTTTCAAATTTTTGGAAGGCCGAAAACAAAATGCATCGAATGTGCAATGAACGAATGCACAGTAACGTTCGCTCATTGCAGATTCGGCATTTTTGGTGTGAGGTGCACTATAGTGGGGATCGGGAAGTGGACCATTTCCCCACTGTAGTGCGACCTTGGAGTTAGAATAATAAAGTAGGGGTGGGTGGGGGTGCAGCCCCCCACATGGGGAGGTGCAGGGGGGTGCATCCCCCTTGCATTGTGCTTTGTCTTTGAATTGAAGTTCAAAAATCAGCAAATCTCGTTTTCAATTTGCTGATTTTCGAACTTCGGTGCAGATCGGACTGACGATTTTCATCATTCCAGTTTGCACAAAGGGCCATTCAGTAGGTTGATTTGCAACCTTTCAAAGGTAAACCAAAGAGAAGTAGTATCTTTAACCCTCCGCTTGCTCTACCCCTGATACTTTTTGAAACAATTTGTGAGTTTGATATAAGAACATTGTGGTATCAAAGTAAACCTAGTTTTGAGTTAAACTTGTCTTTAGTAGAGTTCAGTCTATTAAAGAAACTAGCCACCAATAAAGGTATCAGGGTGATGAAACCAGATAAGGGGTGGTAGCGTGGTGATTATGCATAATGCAACATATTTGGATAAGATGCATCAATTTTTGCTTGACAGTGATTATTATGAGGAAGCATCCATTAATAGTATTAATATTTTCTACTTGAAGATAGATTTGACTTTGCAAAATTTGTTAGACCAGGAGCAGATAAGTTACAAGGAATGGTCATTTTTGCATTGTCAGTATTCGGTAGTTCCTTCTATCTTTGGACTACTGAAAATCCACAAGGATTTAAAAGATCCACCTATGAGACCAATAGTTAATGCTGCTAACTCTAAAACACACCCACTAGCCAAGTATATTGATGTTAAATTGAAGAAAGTGTTAGATGGGTGATGCCATATATGCCGCAACTCATGGGACTTACTGAAACTTAAGAATGTAACATTTGTTAAAGAATATGCATTTGTAACAATTGATGTTATTAACTTATTCAATGTGATTTCTCATGTGGTTGGTTTACATTGGTTTCAAGAATTCCTTTATGAATCTACCCAGTTGAGTAACAATGAGGTGAGTGTTTTTGTCACCTTAATGGAGTTAGTTTTAAAAAACAACTTTGTATTCCTTGATGGTCAATATTTTTTGCAAAGGAAAGGTGTTGCAATGGGGGCAGCATGTGCCCCCATATTTGCAAGCATTATAATGCTATACTGGAAAACGAAGTTTGTTTTTGAACAGTTTACACCTCCTCCTTGGGAATTTTATTTAAGATACTTGGATGATATTTTTATTATTTGTAAACTTACATCCAGTGAATTTGATTTGTTTCCCACTTAAATACTGCTACTGCATTTTTAAAGTTTGCACACTGTTTCCATGAAGAAAAAAATAATTATCTGGGTGTGGAGGTTACTAAAGATGTGAATTTGGGTAGATACAATAGTAACTTTTATAGGAAACCTATGTATTGTAACAGCATTTTACATTTTACTAGTAACCATCCAGCACATCAGAAAAAAACTATAATTAAAGGTCAATTTGTGAGACTGTCAAGATTGGTATTTGATGAACAGACTTACCAAAGTCAAGAGACAACTTTAATAGATATGTTTATAACTAGGGGATATCCTGCTTATATGGTTAATAGAGTCTAGCAAGAAGTGGAGACAAAAACGAAAGAAGGATGATTTCAACCTTTAATGAGAATAGAAGGGAACAGCGGGGAGGATATTTGTTTTAGAAATAAAACAGGTGTGGTTAAGGATTTTCATGGTGTATTTTTAACAACTTATGATGCTAAGGCAGATCACTTAAAAGCTATCTTGGAGAATAATTGGAATATTTTTGGGTGTTTTGAAGGTTATATGGACATTTTGGGTACAGGTCCACAGATAGTTTATAAGAAAGGGAAGACTATCAAACAGTATTTGGAAGGAGCTTCCAATTATACACGATTTAATAGAAAACCAGGTACCTACAAATGCGTGAACTGTAGACAGTGTAATTTTGTGAGAGTAGGTGACACTATAAAGTTAAACAACACCAATATTAAGTCAACCTTTCACTTTGATTGTAATACTCCTGGAATAGTTTATGCAGTTTGTGAAAAATTTACCAGTTTTTATATTGGTAAGACTCAGAGAAAGTTCAGTGAACAGATCTATGAACATACTTTAGATATTAGGAAAAAACAATGCTAACAATGTCTTAGTTAAGCATGTTTCCAAGTTTCCTGACCATCATTTTATGTTTATGGGTATTGACCTGGCAAGGGAAGTTCCCCTGGGGGGCCTTGGAAACTTGTGTTAGAATATAAAGAGCTTCTCTGGCAAGTCAAATTAAATGCATACACAACCCCTGGTTTGAATGACAATGTGTCTGTCAGTAGTATTTTGAAATTGAAGTCTTTAGAAGTGTAAATGCATTTTTTATTCTTACTTTTATTCCAACCTTATTTTATTTTGTTGATTATGCATTTTACTTATTTACCTTAATGTTTTTGGGTTTTGTGACTTTAATTTAATTGAATGGCCACTGATTGGTTGTCTTCTAACATGTGATGTTTTTGAAAAACTTTTTAAATACTTGTTGAAGTTTTGTGATGTGTTTCTGATGAAGACATTGCTGTAATCCTGACAAAAGTGCTTAAACCTTAATAAACCAGTTGTGGAGAATCATTATTTGGTCATGCTGGTTTAGCTGTTCTCTGTGGTTCCACAGTTTCAACATTTTGTGTTTTGGTTACTAGTATTCTTTGGTGTTCCCATTAACCCAAACCAACAGATTCCAAACAGTTGCATAGCAAATAGAACATATGCATACATGGAACAACAGTAAGCATTCTAACAGCATGTACGTTACATTTATGACAACACACCACCAATAATGGTATTTGAACAAAGTATGTTAATATGCAACCAGTGAAATATATGAACAATAACGGAACACATGTTCCAACAATAGATTTTGAGAACAACATACCCATAGTATATGTATAATGATTATTGATGCAGATGACGGATGGGGGAGAGAATAAAAAGTCCATTAACAACAGTATTGGCTTCTATTTTTCACAACAGTACTGCTCAATACTCTACAGGTCTGCCCTCACTTTACATCTACCTATGGCCCATAGCTTCTTTGGCACATACAAAACTGTTAGACTGTCAACATGTAATGGTATGGGTCAGACTGGTTGAACTGTGGCTACTTTACTAGAGGGGGCTTTTAAATGTCAGGGTTACATATTTGACAAAGAAGGGGTACCCTGCAATGATGTTGCTTGAGGCTGCTACTAGCATAGTTCACCTGGATTCCTATCTGTGTCCAATGTGATTGTCAGCAGTGACCACTAGCTGTGACAGCGTGACACTTGAGAGATGTGTATCTGGTAGTGGGCGTGGTGTATGTACCTATAATGCTGTCATTTGTAGGCATGGAGTTGGACAGTGGGACAGTTGTACATGGTGTATTGTTATACCCTTCAAACAGCTACTACAAACATTTCATTACCTATAAGACCTCTGGAGAAAATGTCAGTTACCACTATCTGACTATTTCTACAAATACTCCAGATTTTGTGAATGTATATATGCACATATCTCAGTACCACTTCCTGGATTCGAACCGTGTTGGGTGTGCTAAAATGAACTACAAGGCTGTTTCTCATCACACTGGGCTACTGGGGAACTGCTGTCATTTGTTTGACTGTTTTCTACCTAATACTCTGTGGGTTAGACAGTCTGATCTTGTAATCCTGAGATCCATGCATGACAGATAGTTACTGTACTGTGTAGTAATCCTTTGAAATTATATAATCTGGAAAACAAAGGTTAACACAAGGCACTGCAGCAGGGGACACACTATAATACATTTGACATTAGTATTCAGAGTTAGGATCTTAGTGCATAACATATGTCATATTTCATGTATATCTTGATTTACAACTCCACATGCTACCGTTTTGCATACTAGCTGATTCTCAGAACAACCTCCGTTAATTCATGCAGTCAAAGCCATATTTTTGGTGCAGAATCTGCACACCTTTTATTTCTACAACAACATACCAGAATAAACACAACAGTTGGTAGTTTAGGTTTTTATTTTAGTTATATGACACAGTGCTCTACTACTGCATATGCTATAGATGACTATTAGTCTGGCAAACATTTATTTAATTGTTTCACACAAAACACAGTAAACAATTTACTTCTTATTTATTTCGATATATATACTGAAAGGTAAAGCTGTACTCACCAGCCTGTCGGTGCATCCTTGTCAGTCTGTTGGCATGGGCCTCAATGTTCATAGCCCTGTCTTCTGCAGCTCTAGGGATGAGAAACAAACATTATGCATACCTGCCTATCACATACTCAGACTAGAATTTGGTACAGCTATACCAGGGATACTTAGAAACTGCTGGAGCATGCCGATCTTGAGCATCTTGGATCCATTAGGCTAAGAGCTTTCCATTCCTATGCTTTAGGTCAGCATAATGATACCATACCTGCTAATCAGTTCAGGGGATTACAGTGGCACTGGTAAGGTCACATGCCAGACAGTCCCAGGCCTTCAATTTGTACTGAAAGCTCTGGTACTGACCCTGCAGCAGTCCATCATCATGGTGTTCTACAAGGAGTCCAGCCATGTCCCTGGACTCTAAGATGCCCCAACACTGCACCAGAAAACGCACTTCCTCTCCAATGCCAGACATGTCCCTGCAGAGCTCAAACTAAACAGGTTACAGCTGTATTCCCACCTGCATGGTTTAAATAAGGCCATATTCCTGCCCGTTGCCATCACTGGACCATTTCATTAGATTTTATTTTTTGACATTAATGTTCGAAAATCAGTGAAAGCAGTGCACAAATCTACTAAGCTGGGTTGAACAGTGCTTAAAGGGGTAGTTGCTGAGCATTGCTTAACAGTGCTCAAATCCATTTAGCTGAGCTGACTACTGCTTAGCATTCACATTTAAGCAATGCTTACACTGACTAAGCATAGCTGAGCACTGCTAACCATTGCTCAATTTTCATAGGTTCATAGGTTCATAGGTGTGTACTAGGCTAATGGACCTGGGGCCTTTACAAGCCTAACCATAGGATTACCCTGACATCATGCCGCCCGACGTTAGTTCTCAGTGTCTCAGTAATGCCACTGGAGTTAGCCCCATGGTGAATTTTCTATTAATCCAAAAAACAGACCCACAACCAACACAACACAAAACCAATCCAGTAGAGTTTCTGGACAAAACACTGTTGAGGCAAAAACATTTATTGCACAAAAAAGGAATAAAGATTAAGCGCTTTCATCCAGTTGTAACTTAGGACTTCATCAGAATCTAAGCACACATCTCATAAAAAAACATTTAAATACATTTGCAGTTAAATCACATGACCCTCAAATAAATTAGCAATCAAGTCAAAATTGTTAACCTTAAAGATAAAGCTAACCAAAAAGCAAGCTTTTAGGTGAACTGCCATGTTATACAAATTCATAATACTTAGTACTACTACATTGTCCTTAAACTGTGAAAAAAAATATATAAAAAAATGGTTTACCTGCATGTGTGCATATTGCACATGGGTGAACAGCAATTGTCCAAAAGGCAGTTTGCAAGGTTTGCAAACGCCTAACAGAAAAAGGTTTGAATGTGCAATGAGCAAATGCACAGTGACATTCGTTCATTGCACATTTGACATTTTGGGGCAGATTGCACTATAGTGAGGATTGGACAATGGTCCCTTTCCCCACTGTAGTGCAATCATAGAGTTAGAATATTAAAGTAGGGTGTGTGTGGGGGTGCAGCCCCCCACATGGTGAGTGCACGGGGGCTTGCCCCCTTCTTTACACTTCAATGGATTTTTTTTCGACATTAATGTTTGAAAATCAGTGAATATGCTTTTCGAATTGCTGAGTTTTAAACATTTAAAACTGTCACTGTTTTCATTTTCGTGGTTACGATTTGCTCATATGAGCAATTGCACCACTGTGATTTGGCTTTGTAAAGGTAAACCAAAAAAATATATATATATATATAAATATATATATATATATATATATATATATATATATATATATATATATATATATATATATATGGGTGATGTTCCACATTATGCTTTTAAAAATAAGAAATCTCTCAAGAGAATCCTCTGTGGCCCTAAATTATGCTATGGGGGAGATACCCAGACTACAGGGTCTGGATATGGTACTTTACCATGTAAATAATGTAACCTCTGTAGGTATCTCGGTACTTCAGGGGGATTCCATCATCCAGATACAGGGAAACAACTGAGTTTTCGCTTGAAAGCAGATTGTAATTCCACCAATCTTGTTTATTTAGGTTATTGTTTGATCTGTTTTTCTTTCTATATAGGCATCAAACCTCCCAACCATCTCAAATTACTCGGTTTTTACCGAGTTTTCGGGTCCCAATGAAGGGATGCCACGATTCCCGAGTGGCACCCCTTCATTTTCATTTTTTTTAAGCTATGCTTTAGATTCCGCACTGTCGGAGCTGACGTCATCACGTGCGCGATGACATAAGCTCCATCAGCCTGTCGGAATTAAGCTCAGACGTGCGTTACTCATTTTGTGCGCGTCTGTTTGAATATGGAGAGTTGTCTGTTTGAATACTCAATTAATTCGGACTTCGGGTAGGATTTTAAGCCATGCTGCTTTCATTTAATGCTGTCCCTCTGTTTAAATGCTGCTTTCAAATGCCGTGCTATGCCTCTGCTTGAATATGGAGTACTCGTTGGACAGATTTAACCATGCTGGGCGTGAATACTTATCTCTGCATCTCCTGAGTGAATACTTGGGGACTGTGTGTGTGTAGCTCTGTGCAGTACATGATTCCCGACACTTTGCAGGTCTGTGCATTTATGCATTACTAGTTGTTGCCCACACTTCATGGATCTATATTGCTTTATTCATTTGAAGTATCGGTGTGTGTGTATATGTGTCCAACTTGTAATCCTGCTATGAATATGATGATTGATGATTTGTTATTACTGTTTAATCTGGAAGACAGTAATAATTATTGGCAAAAACTGATGTCATAACATATTTTATGGCCACAGACTCATGCAATGTTAATTCTGCAATCTCGCATGCTGGAATTCCTGTTGTACATATTATCTGAGATTTACTAATAGAGAAAAAGTCCCAAACTACAGAACAAGTGAAATGCTCACTCCGGATAGTAGAACAATTTATTTAGGTAACTCTTAAGCACTTTCGTCCCAAGATAATCTTTTACAAGGAACTTCCAGACAAGATTGTGGTTCTACTATCCGGAGTGAGCGTTTCACTTGTTCTGTCATTTACTCATAGAGCACGTGTTGAAGTCTCAGAGTAATCCTTGCCTAATAGCACTTAATTCAAAATAATGTATAACAATTAACAGTTTTGCTTTCTGAAACATTTAAACAAACTTCCACATGACTGTCATCAGGTCTAAAGAAATGTCTCTCCATGTGTATTGTTCTTGCTAATACTATACTTAGAAATTATATTTACAAACTCCTGCCATATAAATAGCATATAAGATGTAGACTATGCACACAAAAGTCTACTAAACATTCTGTTAGAACAGACACTTGCAGTATGTTACAGATTACTAAGTATTATAGGGACGTTCTACAATATGAATGGGTGTGTACAAGGTAATGCTAATACTTTGTAAAGGGGTTATCTTTATTCAGAAGCCAGTGGGTGTTACTATATCACAGAGGGCCCAAGTGTCTTATTTTATACACACCGTATAGATGTACAGTCTGCTAACAGAAAATGTTAACTGAGTTTTGCATCCCAGATTTGAACATTTGAATGCTGAATTAGATTTCCACTCCTGCATTTGAATGTTAAATGCCATTAACCCTCGTACACTCTAACTCTATAATATGTATAACTGTTATGTTATTCTGCACTGGCAAACTTGTTGCCAAAAGGCTTTTATGTTACAGACACTGCCGTCCCTTTGCGGTATGTTGCTAGCATAGATCATTTTATCACTTGGCTGTTAATAGATTCAAACATTAGTACTTGCTGGCACTTTCTTTACTTCCTGCTGCATAGTGCATAAGGTTGTAGCATTGCATTTTTTAAGGTAACAGTTACACCAAGGAACTTAAAAGGGAAAAAGCAAAATAAATTATTTGAAGCATAGAATTTGACAGCAGATAAGGATTTCCTTTCCCTCTAGACTTCCTGTTCTCTTACTCTGCCAGCCTGATAACCTAAAGATACTACTAAACCAATAGCTAATGTTTCCTACCCCCACACGAATTGTCTTTTGGCTGTGTCAGGCATGCTTGAATGCATCAGAAATTTTTACTTGTGCATATTTACTGATACTGGTGGACTGTAGAAGTTTGAGTGGACTTTTATGATGGAAATGTTCTGAATTGGGCAGTTTTGTCATTATTGGTTCATGCATTTTGAAAATTTTTCCAGTAAGCAATGAAACAAACAAATTTAAAATGCACTCTAACAAGTGTGCTCACTGTATTATACAAGGAAAAAAGGAATATAATTTAATAAACTCAGGAAGATGTATCAAAGAACACATGTATGTTTCTTGTCTCGTGTGCAAGGGGCCTATGATTTGAAAAAAGCCCAAAGATAATCTTTATCCACCACTGGTCAGATGCATTTTCTTTGGATGTGGGTTTCAATGCTGTTTCAATTAATGTGAGTTTCAAGGGCAGAGAAGTTTTAATGCCAAGTCTATTCATTGTGTGACTGTATAGTGTATTGCTTTTGTTTAGCAGATGTCTTAGTGTCTGTGCTATAAAATGTAAAATAAAATCCAAATAATCATTGTAGAAGTAAAGCAGTGTGCACATTAGTGTTTATGGTAAATGGGACGAAATAGCCAGGTAATGGGACACTGGAATGGCTGCAGGGGGACTCTGGGGCTATATTTTGGTGGTCTGTTCTTCAGTTTGCATTTGAATGTTGGTATCCCATAATTCCATTGAGTGGGTGGGGTTATGTAATTATGTATGCAAATTAGATGTTAATCAAAGTACAGATTTGTACCTATTTTTCATGGGCCTTGTCCAGATTTTTGATGTTTCCAGGTTGAGAGGTATGATAGGCATGACTACACGCAGGTTACGGGATCAGATCAGGGAACATCTTTATGACATATCCAGACATGCTGATACCAATGCTTTGGCACGACATGTCATGACCAGGGGCATAGAACATGAGTTCAGATTTATGGTTATAGAGATGGTACCATTTAATGTTAGACAGGGGCCCATTAGGAACAGGGTTGAGAACAGTGAGCTCAAATGGATTATTAGAATGAGGGCGAATATGGGTAAAGGACTTAATGACAAGTTATCCATCCAACCCATTCTAGCTAATAGACCTTTACATAAATGAGAGGATGTTGTATGACTTTTATGATATTATTTTTATGGAAATATTTTTTATTAATGTATTTCATATAAATGAATGTATGATTTTTTATGAACATATATTCATTATTTTTTATGGTCAAATATGGATTGTTTATGAGTTACTGATCTTTTGTATTTATGTTTATTTTAGATGTGTATATTTTTGATGTTGTATCTTTAAATGCTGAATTGATGTGATGTCATCATATGGAGACTGTATTTAAATACTTGAATTGTTCAGTTTGAATTGTCTGAGGAAGCAGCTTGGCTGCGAAAGTGCTCACCTTTGTATTTATTTATTTTATTAAATCAGTGTTTTATTTAGCCGTGGTTAAGTGCTCTTTGCATTTACTTTTTCTCATATATATATATATATATATATATATATATATATATATATATATATATATATATATATATATAATAGATTTTAAAATTAATGTTTAAAAATGCAATTACAAAATGGGGAGCTGTTAACATGCTAATGTTTCTCTTAATAAAATATCATATATTAAAAAATTGTATCACAATTATCATTTACTATAATACATAAGATCTAAGTTTTACCAAACTGATTATACTTAGATGGTGGTACAGTGGTAGCGTTGTTGCCTCACAGTAAGAGGTTTTCCTGTTCGATTCACAGCTAGAGTGCTTTCTGTGTGGAGTCTGCATGTCCTCCCCATGGTTGAGTGGCCGCCGAAAGACATGCGTAAATGGGCATACCTTCACTGAAGGTTGGATGTCGGGCTGGCAACACAGCACCATAAAAAAAATCTACTGCCAATCATTAGCGGACCGGAGTTCCGCTGTGGCAACCCCTAACCGGGAAAAGCCAAAAAGACAAACAACAACATTATACTTAGATGGTCATTCAATCCAGGTGGATGTAACACCTCTAAGTTTAACTGCCATTTAAGCTTTTTAGCCTCCAACATGTCCTTCCAGCGACCCCCTCTTGGGTTCAACTCAACCTTGTCTATACCAAACCATGACTATTGTATTGTCCAATGTGTTTGACTAAAGAGTTTGAATTTCTGCCATGTCTAATGTCTAACTGATGCTTGTAGATGTGTTCCTTGAAGTGTCTTATGGTTATGACCACATAGTGACATGTGACTGTGACTGTTATTTCTAACTTTGAAGGTGACTTTCATTTATATAATTATAGTGAACAAAGTTTTGATGTTGAACATGCTACACTCCTAAGTAAGGGGTTTAACATTGTACCCTCTGGGCATGCTAAAATTGAGAACATTTTAATTAACTTTAAATTGTTCCTGAGAAAGTTAAATTTGTGTCTGTTATTTAAAAATAATGAAGGGCAACAGCATATTAATGAGATTACCCATAAAAGCTTGTACAACCCCCCTTTATAACTACCTCTTATTGTTTTTGAAAAAAAATTGTGAGTTTGAATTGAAGAAGGTATTGGGGAATGTTTGTTCCAATACTGAATACAACCTCACTCCTGCAGAACACAGTCTACTTAAAACATGGTGTTTGGATAAAACACTGATAGTTATTAAACTTGACAAGGGTGGGGAGGTTGTTATTATGACCAAGGTAGATTATTGCAACAAAATGAACATGATGTTATTTAATAACAACATGTATGAGGAAGCCTCAGTGAATTTATTGAATTTGTCCTATGTGCATATTAACTATTTAAACCACAAACTAGTAAAACTAGAAACCGAAAGACCACAAGCAAGCAAGCAGAAAAATCTCCACCAGTTTATTACATGTAACGTAAGCACTTTCACTAACTCAAATAAGTCAGCTTCTTCAGACAAGTACAAAATCGCCAGTTAAAGACATATTTGATCAGGGTGCTATATCCTTTGAAGAGTACATTTTTTTGTCTTTTTAACATCCCACTGTCCCTGCCATCTTCAGACTCCTGAAAATGCATAAAGATTTGTTGGACCCCCCCCCCTTCGTCCCATTGTCAATGCATCAAAGGCTAAAATACATCCCCTTTTGAAGTATAGAGACATCAAATTAAAGAAATGTCTAGAGGCCTATTCAACTGTTTGTAAAGATTTGTGGTATTTTTTGAGTTAAATCAGGAACCTACCATTTAGGGATGAAATTATTTTTTTGACCATTGATGCTGTCAATTTATTTAATGTCATTCCACACGAGTTGGGTATTGAGTGGTTCCAGGATTTTTTGTTTTCCGCAGGGAACTTTTCTAATAATGAAGTCTATGTTTTAGTTACCCAGATGGAAACTGTCCTCAAAAACAACTTTGTATGTTTTGAAGTAAATTTTTTTTGCAGAAATGTGGATTGGCCATGGGGGCAGCTTGTGCCCCCCATTTTCTCCAACATCATCATGTTGGAGTGGGAGAAAAGGTTTCTAAAGGGGTGTCATTATGAAAAACACTGGGATGTTTACTGTCATTTTTTGGACGAGATTTTTATTGCTTGGAAGGGGCCGATGGATGTTATTTCCTCTTTTCTTGACTACTGTAACAATACTACCACACTTTTGAAATTTCCTTTCAATATGAATCAAAACAGTATCAGTTACCTTGATGTGGAAATTAGTAAAGATTATTCTCAGCAGAGGTATGTGAGCAATATTTTTTGTAAGCCTACTTATTCGAACAGCCTCCTCCACTATGACAGCAGTCACCCATACCACCAAAAGAAGGGCCTCATTAAGGGCCAATATGTTAGATTGGCATGTTTGGCTTCTGAGGAAGGAATGCTCACTAAGAGTGTTTACCCTGAACTTTTAATCTCCATTATTTACAGTGAGGTTGTCAGGAAAAGAGAGGGTTTTTTTTATAAACCTATTTTGAGGGATGAAGAAGTGCACCTCAATGATGGACCATCTATAGGAAATGATGGAAACAATAGGTTTTCACATGCATTCGTTACAGTTTACAGCTTAGATCTTGTCACTATAGTTAAAATACTGAAGAAAAATTGCAACATTTTTTCATGTTTTGAAGGGGTGGTTGAATGTATTGGGAATGAACCGAAGGTGGTAGTTCAAAAAAGGAAATCTATAAAGGACCACCTTGAATGGCCAGGAACACACAATAGATGAACTGGGACCTATAAATGTGAAGGCTGTTCTCAGTATTCGTATATCAAGGAAGGGAATTCACTGTCAGTTAATGGTAGAACATTTTATCCACCCTTTTATTGCAATTGCAACACTAAGGATATTGTTTGCATTGCTGTGTGTAAAGTGTGCACATGTTACTATGTGGGCATAACCATAAGACACTTTAAAGAACACATCTACAAGCATCACTTAGACATTAGACATGGCAGAAATATAAACTCTTTAGCCAAACACATTGGACAATACAATAGTCATGGTTTGGTATAGACAAGGTTGACTTGAACCCAAGAGGGGGTCCCTGGAAGGACATATTGGAGGCTAAAGAGCTTAAATGACAGTTAAACTTAGAGGCGTTACATCCACCTGGATTGAATGAACATCTAAGTATAATGTTGTTGTTTGTCTTTTCGGCATTTACCGGTTAGGGGTCGCCACAGCAGAACTCTGGTCCACTAATGATTGGCAGTAGATTTTTTTATGGTGCCGAGTTGCCAGCTCGAACCCCAACCTTCAGCGAAGGCATGCCCATTCACGCCTGTCTTTCAGAGGCCACTCAACCATGGGGAGGACATGCAGACTCCACACAGAAAGCACTCCAGCCATAAATCGAACAGGAGAACCTCTTACTGTGAGACAACAATGCTACAACTGTACCACCATCTAAGTATAATTAGTTTGGTAAAACTTAGATCTTATGTATTATAGTAAATGATAATTGTGATACAATTTTTTAATATATGATATTTTATTAAGAGAAACATTAACATGTTAACAGCTCCCCATTTTGTAATTGCATTTTTAAACATTAATTTTAAAATCTATTATTATATATATATATATATATACACACACACACACACACACACACACACACACACACACACACACACACACACACACACACACACACACACACACACACACACACATATATATATATATATATATATTTTTTTTTTATTTATATATATATATTTATTTTATATATATATATATATATATATATATATATATATATTTTTTTTTTTTTCACAGTTTACGGTCAATGTAGTAGTACAAAGTATTATGAATTTTTACTAACATGGCAGTTCACCTAAAAGCTTGCTTTTTGGTTAGATTTACCTTTAAGGTTAACAATTTTGACTTGATTGTTAATTTATTTGAAGGTCATGTGATTTAACTGCAAATGTAATTAAATTTTTTTTATGAGATGTGTGCTTAGATTCTGATGAAGTCCTATGCTACAACCGAACAAAAGCACTTAATCTTTCTTCTTTTTTTGTGCAATAAAAGTTTTTGCCTCAACGGTGTTTTGTCCTGGAAGTCTACTGGATTGGTTTTATGTCATGTTGAATTTTCTATTACCCATCCACTCATCAATATTTCTATTGAAGAGGGTCAGCGTGGTGCTCTGCTTGACATGTATGGGAAGTCTATTCCATATCATGGGCAGTCTCTGGGTTATGAACCTGTCCCTTCAGTATGTTCTGTTGATTGCGGTAATGAGGTTGAGGTCTCTGGAGCCTGTGGTGCGGAGGGATTGGTATTTCTTTAGATGTAGCATTTCTAACAGAGCTTAGTCAGACATGGCTTTGTAAGTCAAGCAGAGATCATATCTAAGTAGGTGATATGAGATAGAGAATAGTTGGAGTTTTTTGAGTCTGGCCATATAGGACAAGTGTTTAAGGCCTAGGATCCTCTTTGTGAGGTACTTTTGCAGCCTCTCCAGTTGTTGTAGGTGTCTAGTGAGGTACATGCCAAATGGGGCATTGTTCTTAATGATTGGCCTAATGAGGGAAGAGTAGAGGGAGACAATGACCTATTTCATCTTGGATGCAAAACCCTTAGTAATGAGATGTGCCACATAGAAGGACTTTCTGACCACAGTGGCAATGTGGTGATCAGAAGCGAGGTTGCTGTCAACCTGTGTTCCCAGATCACTAAGATTTTCCTGCTAGGTTCATAGGTGTGTACTAGGCTAATGGCCCTGGGGCCTTTACAAGCCTGGCCATAGGATTATCCTGGCATCGTGCCATCTGACCTTAGTTCCTTGTGCCTCTGTCGAGTAGAGCCATTGGAGTTATTCCCAGCATGAAATTTCTATTTCCCATCCACTCATCAAGATTTCTCTTGAGGGTCAGCGAGATGCTCTGCTTGACATGTATGGGAAGTCTATTCCATAGCATGGGCAGTCTCTGGATTATGAACCTGTCCCTCCAGTGCATTCTGTTGATTGTGGTAATAAGGTTGAGGTCTTTGAAGGATGTGGTGTGGAGGGATTGGGATTTCTTTAGATGTAGCATTTCTAACAGAGCTGGGTCAGACATGGCTTTGTAAGTCAAGCAGAGATCGCCTCTAAGTAGGTAATATGATACAGAGAATAGTTGGAGTTTTTTTGAGTCTGTCCATATAGGACAAGTGTTTAAGGCCTAGGATCCTCTTTGTGGGGTACCTTTGCAGTCTCTCCAGTTGTTGCAGGTGTCTAATGAGGTACATGTCAAATGGGGCATTGTACTCGATGATTGGCCTAATGAGGAAAGAGTAGAGGGAGACAATGGCCTCTTTCTTACTGGATGCAAAACCCTTAGTAATGAGATGTGCCACATAGAAGGACTTTCTGATTACAGTGGCAATGTGGTGATTAAAAGAGAGGTTGCCGTCAACCTGTGTTCCTAAATTTCTTATAATGCCTTCTGCATTCAGTGGACTACCATCAATGTGGTAATACATGGGAACCTGTTTTTTTTCCCAAAGGGGATAACGACATATTTTTTGGTGCCGAGCTTAAGGCCATGGTTCTGACACCAGACGTTGGTCTCAGTGAGGCCATTCTGTAGGATGTCAATATCACCTGAGGCATTAATAATAGCTCCCAACTTGCAATTGTCTGTGAACTTTGTCAGCCAGAGTCCCTTTGTGTTGGCCTGGACTTCAGAGAAGTAGATACCAAACAAGAGAGGACCCAGGACCGAACCCTGTGGGACTCCACTCGTGACTAGTCAGCTGTTTGACTTGGAGTCAGCTACTTTCACACTGTGGGTTCTATCTGTGAGCCAGTTTGCAACCCACCTAGTGATATAGGGGTTGATGCCTAGCTTACTGAGTTTTTCTATGATTCCTGAGTGGGTGAGTGGGGAATGGTATCAAAGGCCTTGACCCCAAGGTAGGCTGTATGAAGCACCTTGCCTTCATCCACAGCTCTGGTGACTGACTCAAAAAAGTCGACCAAGTTGAGCAGGCATTATCTACCCTTCACAAAACCAAACTGTGAGGGATCTAGAGTTTGGAGATTCCCTATATCCTTGTTTATTAGGTCCATGATTTATTAGCTCTCCACAGGCTACATGCCCAAAGAATGGTGTACAGCAATGGTTATTCCTCTCCACAAAGGAGGGGCCACAACTGACCCTGGTAACTATCGCCCCATAAGCCTGACTAGCCTGGTCTGCAAGGCTATGGAGTGCATCATGAAACTCATTAACAAAGACATTGGGAACCTCCAACCACTTGACCTGACCCAGTTCAGCATTGTTAAGGACAGATCATGCCTACTAAACCTGGTTGATTTCTTCGAGACAGTCACCAAGGCCATTGACGAGGGAAAGGTGGTTCACACAGCCTACCTTGACCTCGCCAAGGCTTTCGACACCATTCCCCACTCGGGTATTACAGAAAAACTCACCAGCCTGAACATAAACCCCTACATCACGAGATGGGTTGCCAACTGGCTTACAGACAGAACACACACAGTAAGAATGGCGGGCTCCAGGTCCGACTCTAAACCAGTCACAAGTGGTGTCCCACAAGGCTCGGTCCTGGGACCCCAACTGTTCGGCATACACTTCTCAGAAGTACAGGCAAACACAGGAGGACTGAGGCTAACCAAGTTCGCCGATGACTGCAAACTGGGAGCCATAATTGACTCTCCAGCTGACATGGACATCCTCCAAAAGGGCCTTACTGATACGGACATCTGGTGTCAAAGGCATGGCCTCAAACTAAATGCCAAAAAATGCATAGTCATCCCGTTTGGGAAAAACAAAACACCCATGAATTACCACATAGGTGGCAGCCCCCTTAATACAGAAGAGGTAATAAGAGATCTGGGGACCCAGGTAGATAGTAATCTCTCCTTTGACAATCATATTGCCAAAGTAGTTAGGAAATCCTTCTATGTGGCCCATCTAATTACTAAAGGGTTTGCATCTAGAAATAAAGAGGTTACAGTGCCCCTCTACTCGTCACTCATTAGACCCATCATAGAGTACAATGCCCCATTTGGGATGTACCTCACAAGACACTTCCAACAGCTGGAAAGACCACAAAAGTACCTCACCAAGAGGATTACTGGTCTCAAACATATGTCCTATGCAGCACGACTGAAAAAACTCCGGCTGTACTCAGTGGCATATCACTTACTCAGAGGTGATCTCACCTGACTTACAAAGCCATGTCCAACTCAGAATTGATGGACATGCTCCACCTACAGAAATCCAAGTCACTGTGAGCCACATGCTCTAGTGAGCTAAACCTTGGCACAACAATAAATAGAACATGCTGGAGGGATAGATTCCTGTCACAGAGACTCCCCATGCTTTGGAACAAAATTCCAAATTACATCAGGCAGAGCCCCTCACTAACATTCTTCAAGAGAAACCTTGACGAGTGGATGGATAACAGAAAATCCACCCCTGGGATCACTTCATTGGCTCTGCTTGACAGAAGATCAGTCAATTAATCAATGGGGTGGCAAAAGCCAACACACTCTGGCTAGGCTTATAAATGCCCTCGGGCAGATAGCCTAGTACCTACCTATGAACCTATGAACCTATGATGATGCGTTCTATAGCTTTGCATATCAGACTCGTCAGGCTAATGGGGTGATACTTCCCAGGGTCTGTAGTCGGTCCTCCTTTGTGGAGAGGGATGACTGTAGCAGTGCACCATTCAGTAGGGACAACACCTGATGTGAGGCTGTGATTGAACAGGGCACACAAGTTTGGTGCCGATTCACTCTGTAGTTCATGTAGAACACAGCCAGGGATATTGTCAGGTCCCACAGAAGCTGAATTATTGGCTTTGGACAGTGCTGTTTTAACCTGTGCAGCAGTAATATTGAGTGCCTGGCAATCTACTGGTATTGTGATTGGTCCTTTGGAGGGGGAGAGGGGTAAAGATGGCACTGAATCTGTCAGCCAGTATATTGGCAAAATCTGTTGGCTCAGTATAGGAGGTACCATTGTGCAGTAGCTCAAAGCAAATCTGGGTATTGCTGTGGAGATTCTTTACATAAATATAGAAGGCTTGTGGTTGTCTTTACTGTCTGCTGCAATTCTGTTTTCATAGCTAGCTTTAGAGGAGTTGATGAGGGATCTCAACTTTTTGTTGAGGATGATAATGGAGTTTTTCCAGTCTGGGGACTTCACCCTATTCTGCACTAGTTTTCTCCTTCTGTTGTAGAGTTTGTTTATGGTAGGGGACAACCAGATTGGCTTCCTTTTTTTGGAGGAGAGCATCTTGGTTCTATTGGGCATGGCGAGATCCATGCATTTGTGTACGTGTTTTTACAGTGCATTGGTGTATGATTTGGCAGTCATGCAACTATTCTCCATTTGCATGGGTGTCATGAAGTTAGCCACCTCTGTTTTTAGTAGCCCAAAGTTAGCTTTGGAGAAGTTTTGATGGTGGTTACCTTTGTAAGGAGGGTGGGCGGGATGTGGATTTCCAAGGTGATTAGTTTGTGGTTGGATCTAACCAGGATAGAGCTGACTACTGGTGTAAAGCAACAGTCACCCATGTTAGTAATGACCAAGTTAAGGATGTTGCTACCTTTAGGGGGGGTAAGAACAATTTGGTCCAAGACATTGGAATTAATGAACTCCAGGAAATGTTGGGCAAGTATATTGGTACATGAGTAGTTTTCCCAGTTAATAGAGAGGTAGTTGAAGTCACCTAGTATGAGAGTGTTGAGTTGGACCCTAATATTCTCCAGGGTGCTTAGGAACATAGACTGTAAGTCTTGGGACATGGTTGGGGACCTATAGCAGGCTACAACCTGAATTGCTGTCTTACCCAGTGAAGTATCACTGATGTGTTATGTTGGGATACCAGTCTCGAGGTGTGTGCATCCTTTATGAATATGGAAACACCACCGCCTTTGGAGCTTTGGTCCAAGTTCTGGGGCCAAAAGGTGTGGAAAGAGTTATAGCCTGGTAGTGTAGGGGTGCTTTCTGCTGCCTTGAACCAGGTCTCTGTTACAGCAGAAATGTGAATGTTTTCAATTTTAAGGAGTGCTTCAAGTGGGTGCATTTTGAGATTAGGCTTCTAGCGTTGAGCAGCATGACCCTCAGATTGTATTTGTTTGTAGCTGTTATGGTGGTAATTTGGTATTTGGAACACCACCTAAAAAAGGCACTGTAGGGGTGGCAAGAGCCTTGGCCAGTATCCAGGAGCCCAGGATTGACAGATGCAGACCATCTTTGGCAAAGCATCGAGGTCTGTCAATTATGTCATCCCAGGCAGACAGATACTGGTTCCCCTTAGAGTGACACCAGAAACTTAGCCAGTTGTTGAAATCAATCATTTACTGCTTGCACTGTGGTATCATTCTGGGTGATGGTAGAATGCTGCTCAGGGCTAGAGTCATACCCACCTGGGTTACATAATCCGAGAGCTCTTCCATGTCTCTTTTCATGTAATCCAGGGAGGTACATCTCGGGTCATTCACACCCACATTTACAATGACAGAGTCATATTTGTACCTGTTGTTGAGGGACCTGAGTGCGTGCATTATGTGGCAGATACTGGCATCTGACAGGCAGCTGACTGATACTTTTTCCTTATTCAACCAAGTGAATAGGACACCAGTGTGCCTCACTATCGAGTCACCTATGACTAGTGTGTTGGGGATGCTGTTTTGCCTTAGAGGCTTTGGTTGAGTAGCACACTGTTTAGGAGAGTTATGTGTCTCGTGATTAATGTTGTGTTGTGGTGTTCAAGTGTGTTTCTGCCTTGGAGGTCTCTGCTGTTTGGGTAGATTTTTACTGAGAGTCTCCACGAACATGGGTGTGTGGTTTGTGTTTTTGTGTGAAGGCAGTGCTGGTGTGTGTTCTGGAGGCAGATGTGTTTTATGTGTTGTGGTGCAAGTGTTGACCTTCTCCTCTTGACCAGCTATTCCAGTCTTGGCTGGAGAGTATGTGGCTTCCAATTTGGATGTATAAGTGCATCACTTGCAAGTCTGAGTGTTGGGAGGTAAGAGGAGAGGGTTGTCGGTGTACATAAAGTAGTTGCTGCATTGCCTCAGGATGCCCAAATTCATAGGTTCACAGGTTCATAGGTTGGTACTAGGCTATCAGCCCTAGGGCCTATACAAGCCTAGCCATAACAATTCCCTGGCTATGTCTTCCCACACTATTTACTTCCCTGGACCCCTGTCTAGCAGGGCGACTGACGTGATCCCTGGGGTGAATTTCCTTTCTCCCATCCAGTCATCAAGGTTCCTTTTGAAGAGGGCCAAAGAGGCACTCTGCTTGACATGTATGGGCAATCTATTCCAGATTCTGGGGAGTCTCTGGGTCAGGAACCTATCCCTCCAGCATGTTTTGTTTATTGTGATGACAAGGTTTAGATCCCTGGAGTGTGTGGCTCTGAGGGATTGGGATTTCTTTAAGTGTAGCATGTCCAACAGCTCTGGGTTTGACATGGCCTTGTATGTTAAGCAGAGATCGCCTCTGAGTAGACGATATGTGACAGTATAGCTGGAGTTTTTTAAGGCGGTCAGCGTAGGGCATCTGCTTTAGGCCTGTGATTCTTTTAGTGAGGTATTTTTGCGGCCTTTCAGTTGTTGCAGATGTCTTGAGAAGTACATACCAAATGGGGCATTGTATTCTATAATGGGTCTAAAGAGGGATGAGTACAGTGGGACAATGACCTCCTTTTTTCTGGATGAAAAGTCCTTAGTGATGAGGTGTGCCACATAGAAGGATTTCCTGACTGTTGTGGCAATGTGGTTATCGAAGGTGAGACCACTGTCCACCTGTGTCCCTAAGTCTCTTATCACACTCTCGGTGTTTAGTGTACTGCCACCTATATGGTAATTCACAGATACATGTTTTTTCCCAAAGGGGATAACTATACATTTCTTGGCATTGAGCTTGAGCCCATGGCTCTGGCACCAAGCATCTCTTTCTGTAAGGCCTTTTTGTAGAGTATCCACATCATTTGAGGATTCAATAATGGCTCCTAGTTTGCAGTCATCTGCGAACTTTGTTAGCCAGAGTCCCTTAGTGTTGGCCTGTACTTTAGAGAAGTAGATGCCAAACAAGAGCAGTCCCAGGACTGAACCCTGAGGTACTCCACTTATCACTTGTCTGGAGCTGGATTTGGAGTCAGCTACTTTTACAGTGTGGGTTCTATCAGTAAGCCAGTTAGCAACCCATTGGGTGTCGTAGGGATTAATGCCCAGCTTAGTACGTTTATCTATGATTCCAGAGTGGGGGGTGGTGTCAAAGGCCTTGGTAAGGTCTAGATAGGCTGTGTGGACCACCTTACCCTTGTTCATGGCTCTGGAGACAGATTCGAAGAAGTCAATCAGGTTCAGGAGACAAGATCAGCCCTTCACGAGCCCAAACTGGGTGGGCTCCAGTGTTTGAAGGTTGCCAATGTCTTTGTTTATAATTTCCATGATAATACACTCCATAGCCTTGCAGATAAGGCTTGTCAGACTGATGGGACGGTAGTTTCCGTGATCCAAGGTGGATCCCCCCTTGTGGAGTGGGATAACTGTAGCCCTGCGCCACTCAGTGGGCACGAAACCTGAGGTGAGGCTATGATTAAACATGACACTTAGGTGAGGTGCCAGTTCATATTGTAGTTTATGTAGTACACAGCCTGGGATGTCATCTGGTCCCATGGATGCTGTATTCTTAGCTTTGGAGAGTGCGTTTTTTACCAGTGTGGCTGTTATTACTGGAATTTGGCAATCTTCTGGTATTGAGATGGGCCATTTAGGGGGGGGGGGTGAAGTTGGCACTGAATTGATCTGCCAGGATATTGACAATATCCTTGGGATCAGTATATTTAATGCCATTCTGTTTTAGCTCAGAGCAGATCTGAGCATTGCCATTTAGATTCTTGACATAGTTATAGAATGCCTTGTGGTTGTCTTTGGAATCTTTGGCAATTTTATTTTCGTAACTAGCTTTGGAGGATTTTATGAGGGATCTCAGTTTCTTACATCCTGGGATTTTCCTCTTTTCTGCAACAGTTTCTTCCTTTTGTTGTAAAGTTTGTTTATGGCAGGGGACCACCAGATTGGCTTCCTTTTTTTGGATGAGAGCATCTTGGTTCTATTTAGGATGGCACGATTCATGCATGAGTGGATGTGCTCATACAGTGCCTTAATGTAGGATTCAGCAGTTGAACTTTCAGTTCCCATCTGCATGGGTGTCATGAAGTTTGTCACTTCTGACTTGAGTATTATGAAGTTGGCTTTGGAGACGTTTTTTATGGAGGTTTCCTTACTGGGGGGTGGGTGTGGGATGTGGATGTTAAGGGTGATTAGCTTATGGTCAGACCTGACTAACGAGTGGGTGACCATAGGTGTGGAGCATCGATTTCCCATGTTGGTAATGACCAGGTCTAGGATATTGGAGCCCCTGGTGGGACTGGAGCCCCAGGTTAATAGGAGAAAGCACAGGGAACTGACCTTTAGACACGCCTGGAAGTGTGGGCATTAATAATAAGTACTGGAGCTGTTTCCTTGTAGAACATTTAGTGCTGATACACTTTTGTGTGCTACAATAATTGCTACAAGAAGTCTGGTAAAGTGCTAGACTAATAAGCTAGTAAAAGTGCAGGAGAGGAGAGAACTAGCAGATCTAAGGGAAAAATGGAAAGCAGACTTTGCCACCACTCAGAAGCTTAAAAACAGTCCTTGATACAGCGAATCTGTATCTGGACTAGACTAGTTACAGGATAGGTGGGAAACAAGTGCAAATGCAGGCTTTTAAACCAGAAAGTTGAAAGAGATGGAAAGAGTGCCCAAACAGCCAATAAACTACAATTTCTGGGCCAGAATCCATTCCTTTTGTGGTAGATAGGCTTCCTAGAGCTTACCACTCCCACTGATAAGCTAGAATGTTTCCCTCCAACACTGAAAGGCTTGGGGGGCTCAGAAGCTTACAGTCTGCTTTCATCTCCAATTCTTTACAACAAGACTTCTTCAGACAATAACTTTGTAAAAATGACAAACTTATATACCATCAGCAGCTGATCACATGTTCACATTCTTCACATGACTAATTAGTAAATACTTTGTTAAAACATTTTTAAAAGACACAAATTCCTATAAATGCAAATATACACCAGAAGGTTTGTTTATTACAGCTACTAATTTTCTAGAGGCAAGTAGACAATCTAGCACTAATAATGCTCTAGCTGGAAATGAAGATGTATTAAAGGGATGTTTGGCACCACCTTTAAATCCTTTTGTACGAAATGTGACATTGAATATAACACCAAGCTCTACAGTGAATCATGCGGAGATGTTTAAAGAATTAGAGATAGAACTTTCCAAATATAAAAGATTACAATGGGACAATCTATTTTTTGAAACTAGTTTGAAAGAGAAACTAGTACCGAAAGGGTTGAGAGTGAATAATCTACCAGCCGGAAAAGACTTGCCGAAATAATTAGTTGATAAGTGGTTAGAGGTAAACCAAAGGGCAGGGTTACAATACATGGAAATACTGATGGACTGTAATAAGATAACCCTTGTCAGTACTTCTAACAGAATATGCAAAATCTTTAACAAATTAAAACAAGCGACATCAGAGGATAATTTCAGTCCAAAGATGTGTGGTATACAAGAAAATCTTATAAAATTAAATGATTCATTAAGTCAGCGTAAACTCAAAAAATATGAAAGAGATGTAAGAGACTACCGAGAGGGAGTGGCTTCAGCATATGGGCTGGAACTACAGAATGAGATACATAACAATGTTATGTCTAGTAGTGAAGTGCTGGCTTGCAGTGAAAATGGGGCAGTACGGAGATCTGAGCAGATAAATAAAAACGTTCAGAATTTTACTGAAGTTTCAGGGGAAAAAAAGTAACAAATCTAAATACAATGATCCTGCAGGAGCAACTAGTAATGCTATAGGTATAAGCAATCTTAATACCATTAGCGAAGATAATATAGAACCAGGAAGTAGTACTACTATGAATGACTGTAGGAGAGAAGGCCCATTCAGATTTATCAAAGGAAAGAAGGAGGCGATAGAACCGGGGCCCGGGTTACATCAAAAGGGATTGCGTCCAATAATAAATGGCACCAGAATCAAAATAAGCAGCAGCAACAAAAAAAGGGTTTGTGAAGAAGGGCCAGAGCAGAGCGAATTGTAATCGTAGCAATCAACAATGGAGGACTTAGGTACTGAGAGTTTTAAAATTGTGAATCTTTCTAAATATGTATTGTCTGAAATTGAATGTTTAGTTTTGGCAAAAGGTTGGAATGTTGTACCCGCACAGAGAGCGAACAAATTGCAAACTGTTAATGAGCTCAGAAGTTATGTTAGAATGTTGAATTTTAAATGTTCTTTTAACAAAAATATGAATGAAGTCAGTGATAAATTGCATTTTTACAAGCCAAGCAGTTCTAACCCACCATTACATAAGGATTTGGAAGCATTTTTAAATTTATGTGAAGCCCAACTGATAGAAATTTTTGAGAAACAATCTGAATTTAAATATTGTAATATGTCTAAAGGTGAAAAAGAAAGCTTTGATAGGCTTATTAATAATAATGATATTTTGTTTTTAAAGGCTGACAAAGGAGGTGCTATTGTGGCTTTGAATACAGATCTTTATGAAATAAAAATGCTTGAATTATTATCAGGTGAATGTTTTTATATGAAAACAAATATGACAAAGGTTAAACAGGGGTATAGAATGATAGATGCCTGTATTGAGGAGTGGTTTGTAACAGGGAGAATTGAAGAGAAAACTAAAAAAGTCTGAGTAACAGTAACCCTAAGTTAAGTAGGATCTTTGGTATACCAAAGATCCACAAGAACTTAAACAACCCCCTCTTAGACCTATAGTGTCGAGTGCAAATAGTAAAACTGAAGCACTCTCAGTTTATGTAGATAAGCATCTGCAAAAAGGAATACCCAAGCATGTTACTTATGTTAAAGATAGCTTTGATTTTCTAGCTAAAATTAGAGATTTTGAAGTAGAGCCAACAGATATTATGGTAACATTAGATATAAAGTCATTGTACACTATGATTCCCAATGTAGAGGGGATGGAAATAGTAAGACTTGAATTGTTAAAATCAAGAGTTTCTTCTTCTAATACCATTAGTCTTCTTATGGAAATAATAGATATTGTGTTGAGCTACAATTATATGATTTTTAAAGATGAAATATATTTGCAAACAAGCTGAGTAGCTGTGGGGGTGGCTTTAGCCCCTAGTTATGCAAATGTGTTTATGGAAGGATGGGAATAAATGCATATTTTGGATAGTGGCTTTAGAAACAATATATGTAAGATGTTTAGATTTATTGATGGTATTTTTTCTGTTATGAAGAGGTACAGAAAAAGAATTGAGTGATTTTATTATTTACATTAATAATGGGTGCACCTATCTTAAATTTACATATCAGTAAAGTTATGAGTTAATTACTTTTTTAGATCTAGTGGTATTTAAAGAAGAAAATAGACTATTAACTAAAATATATAAAAAAGAAGTACAAAATAATATGTACTTGCATTATACTAGTATGCATCCTGAACATACTAAACTGAATGTAGTGAAAAGCCAGTTAAAGAGAATAAGTGATTTAACTGAAAAATACTGATTTTGAAGAAGAAGCAAGTCAGTTATGTAATAAGATGTTAAAAAGAGGCTATCCGAAGGTTCATATAGATAAATTATGTGAAGACGAGAAGAGATCTAGATTAAATCAAAGTATAAAAATAAGTAACTATAAAAAATATGATGCTAATGTTTCTATGGCTATACATAATAGTGTTGATTCTAAAGCCATAAAGAGTGTTTTAATTCAGAATTGGAGTATTTTTAGAACCAGTGAAGAGTTGGTTGATAAAATTGGAAATGGGCCAAAATTTATTCAAAAAAGGGGTAAGAGTTTTAAGAATTATTTACAGTCAAAACTCAATAGTACTAAACTGACTAATTCCAAATGTGGGATGGTCAAGTGTTTGAATTGCAATATGTGTAATTATTTATATGTAGATAGTAAGCAGTATGTAGTAGGAAGGAATACTGTTAAAATAACAGGTTTATTTAACTGCAAAGTTAAGAATGTAGTTTATCTTATTATATGTTTGGAATGTGATGCATTCTATGTAGGTAGAACTACTAGAGAATTATATCGTCGTATATATGAGCACAGATATGCCATTCAAGTTGATGATAATAAAAATGCTATGAGTAAGCATTATAGAATCAAAAAAATGTAAAGTTAATTTTAAATTTTTAGTATTAGAAAAATTAAGTGATACCGTGTTCTGTATGAATATAGAGAAAGAGTTAGGCTGGCTAGAGTATTCTTGGCAAGTTAAATTACATGCCTGTTTTCCCCCTGGTCTTAATAATAGGGAAGAATTTGTAATGTATTTAAAAAGAAGGGGTTTTAAACATTATCACATAGGGTATTTAATTGCTAGGCTAGATTGTGTCTATAGATTTATGTATTAACATATATGTATATATTTGTATTTATAGGAATTTGTGTCTTTTAAAAATGTTTTAACAAAGTATTTACTAATTAATCATGTGTAGAATGTGAACATGTGATCAGCTGCTGATGGTATATAAGTTTGTTATTTTTACAAAGTTATTGTCTGAAGAAGTCTTGTTGTAAAGAATTGGAGACGAAAGAGCTTACCGTTGGAAGAATAAAGGATTACTCATTGCTTCTGTTGCCTTACTTTGTTTTGTTCTTGTGGAGTTGGAGTATTTGCTGATTTTTAGACTAGTTACAGGAAAGGCGGGAAAAGTGCAAATGTGGGCTTTTAGACCAGAAAGCTGAAAGAGATGGAAAACTGCTCTAACGGCTAATAAAGTACAATTTCTGGGCCAGAGACCACTCCTCTTTTGGTAGATGGCTATCTAGTGCTTACCACTCCCACTGACAATCTAGAAGTCTTCCCTCCGATACAGAAAAGCTTGGGGGGGTCAGAAGCTTACAGACAGTCCTGGATACATCAAATCTGTATCTGGACTAGACTAGTTATAGGGAAGTTGGGAAACAAGCGCAGATGTGGGCTTTTAAATCAGAAAGTTGAAAGAGATGGAAAAAAACTGCCCAAATGGCCAATGAACTACAATTTCTGGGCCAGAAATCACTCTTGTGGTAAATAGGCTACCTAGTGCTTATGACTCTCACTGATAAGCTAGAAGGCTTCCCTCTAACAAAGAAAGGCTTGGGGGGCTCAAAAGCTTACAAACAGTCATAGATACAGCAAATTTGTATCTGGACTAGACTAGTTACAGGAAAGGCAGAAAACAAGCTTAGAATTTTTTTTTTGCAATTAAATTAATAAATGACTAAAAACAAGCACTGTAGGCAGTACATTAGAAGGCTACTAACAAGCCATAATAAATGCAGAGTAAGAGCGACTGAACAGATAAGAGCACACAGAACAGCAAACTAAGTCAGTTACAGTAACAACAGCTGAATAAAGTATAATTTATTTTTGAAGGAGGAAATAGAGCAGGATTAAGAGGCTACAGGGGTTGTCCTTCCCAAATGCTCTCTCTGTACACAGTAGATAAAGATGAAGAGATGGGACTAGCAGGAGTGTCTGAAATCAAAATATGATCTCACTGCAGTCAGCTGAGTGAGCAAATGAGATGGGCCCAGAAGGAGTGTCCAAACCCAAATTTACAAAGACATGGGCCTGGAGCATTTCTCCCCAGGCCTCCGCTGAAAATTGGCTTCATTCC
Source organism: Protopterus annectens (assembly GCF_019279795.1). NCBI lineage: Eukaryota > Metazoa > Chordata > Ceratodontiformes > Protopteridae > Protopterus > Protopterus annectens. The sequence continues at coordinate 1,054,264,395 of NC_056733.1, forward strand.
AAGTTGGACTTTCCTGGTTAACAAATGTTAAATAAAATAAAAATAAATACAAGAGGGGCATGCAATTTCAAGGCCACCAAGATTAACACCACAAGAACAGGGAGGGGGGGTGGGGAACCAACTGTAGAGACACAAATTGACCACAATTTTCAATTCAATTAATATTCAGTGAAAAAATAAATAAAATGCAGTACTATATGAAAAACATGCAGATAAAAGTGTACTTAATTTAGTTTACACGTCCAGTTGATTGCAGGTAAATCTTAGCCACCAACAACTCAGATAGTTAAACACAAAAGCCAGAAGAAGTAGCTGAATTGAACCCACTCAAAGTATCGCAGGCTGCAAATCACCACACAGTTGTAGAATGCAGAATCCACTTTATAAACTTCAGACAAAAAATCCAAGGATGAGCGCTTTCGTCCAGAAAGATCTAGACTTCATCAGACAATTTACCCCACATAGTTACTTCCTTCTTATACAGTCCAAACAGGAAGTTCCACCCAGTTATAAACTAATCAATTATGTCATTAAAAGCACAATATTTACAATCACTGAATTTAAAAAGCAGACAAACTATACAAACTGAAAAAGTTCATGGAACACACCACCCTAAAAACATACTATATATATAAACACTACTTCATAAAAATGACAATTTACAATAAATATTTAAATATGTTGAATGTGTTAAAACAATAAATGTGTGTGATTAAATACTAAAAACTAGATATAGTAGAAAATGTTAAGAGAAATAAATACACTTAACATAAATACTGAACATGTGATACTAAAATGTTAAAATGTTAAAATGCATAATGGAGAAATATATATATATATATATATATATATATATATATATATATATATATATATATATATATATATATACATATATATACACACACACAAAATTTATCTTTCTAGTGCCTTTAGTTTTTAAATTGGGCTAATTGAAATATGCTCATTTAGGCCTGGCCAGTTCCCTGCATTCAAACGTAATTGCCAGTATAATTCTCTTTTCTCAAGTAATAGTGACCATGTACCACCCCTCATGTTGGTACTGATATTGTCTATAATAAAAAATTGGAACTTATGGTCCTTATATTCCAAAACATGTTTGCTAAGAGAATTTGTTTCTTTTTTATTCCTTATGTTTTAGGGTGGTGTGTTCCATGAACTTTTTCAGTTTGTATAGTTTGTCTGCTTTTTAAATTCAGTGACTGTAAATATTGTGCTTTTAATGACATAATTGATTAGTTTATAACTGGGTGGAACTTCCTGTTTGGACTGTATAAGAAGGAAGTAACTATGTGGGGTAAATTGTCTGATGAAGTCTAGATCTTTCTGGACGAAAGCGCTCATCCTTGGATTTTTTTGTCTGAAGTTTATAAAGTGGATTCTGCATTCTACAACTGTGTGGTGATTTGCAGCCTGCAATACTTTGAGTGGGTTCAATTCAGCTACTTCTTCTGGCTTTTGTATTTATCTGCTTCAGTTTGTGCTTTGTGACTTTTTTAAGCTCAGATATTTAGCAGAAATAACACTATATGTAACACTTGTATGGCAAGACAAACCCCCTAGGCTAGGAGTTAAACACAGAATATCAAAGAAGTGAAACTACCCCCACTGCTACCACTGGCTACACTTCTAACAAGCTCCCTGTAGAGACACAGTGAGACCCCAATGTTCAATTCAATTAATATTCAGTGAAAACAATAAATAAAATGCAGTATTATATGAAAAAAAATGCAGATAAAAGTGCACTTTATATGGCCAGTTGATTGCAGGTAAATCTTAGCCACCAACAGCTTAGATATTTAGCAGAAATAACACAACATGTGACACATATATGTCAAGACAAACCTCCTAGGCTAGGACGTAAACACAGAATATCAAAGAAGTGAAACTACCCCATGCTACTGCAAGCCTTTTATTCTATCAACTTTCTAGGTTTGTCAGTGCAATATTTAAAAAGTACCCCTATTTACGTGCCTTTGTCTACCCATTACTTATGGCTTTGTACAGCTTTCTTGCTCTAGGAGGTTGAGAAGTATGTGAGGCAGGCATCTCAACATTCTGCAGAAACGTGTACAGTTGATGGCTATGGCTGTACAGCACTTTCACATGGCAGACATTTGTGTTTCAGTCTTCATACCCTTCAGGAAGTCTGTGCTGCTGCAGACCTTTCATTCTATCTACTTTCTGGGTTTGTCAGTGCAATATTTAAAAAGTGTCCCTATTTTTGTGCATTTGTCCCCACATTATTTATGGCTTTGTACAGCTTTCTTGCTCTAGGAGGCTGAGAAGTATGTGAGGCAGGCATCTTGGCATTCTGCAGAAACCTGTACAGTTGACAGCTATGGCCATAAGGCACTTTCAAATAGCAGACATTTGTGTTTCAGTCTTCATACCCTTCAGGAAATCCGTGCTACTGCAAACCCTTTATTCTATCAGCTCTATGGGTTTGTCAGTGTAATATTTAAAGAGAGTCCCTATTTTTGTGCCTTTGTCCCCCCATTATTTATGGCTTTGTACAGCTATTTTGAGAAATATGTGAGGCAGGCATTTGGGCATTCTGCAGAAACCTGTACCGTTGATGGCTATGGCTCTTTTACAATGCAGGTGGTTTGTTACATAAGCTGTCACACACACTCTGCATTGTTTCTTGCTCTCCTATCTATTTCAGTGTCTGCGGACACTCACATACTCATTTTATTTCATTTCAGTGTCCAGGACACTGAAATTCTTTTCAAAAGTGCCGTATGGCACTTTCTGATTGCAGGGGGTGTGTTAGATGTGCATACACTGCTTAGAAATGCCCCCTGCACTCAGTGGTGTTTGTGTCCACATAGCCATAACAGTAGCATGCCTTCATGAATATGCAAGGCGCACTACTGCTATGGCTGCTCTTACACGGACATGGTCCACTCCATGTCAGAATAACATTATTCCGACATGGAGTTTAATGAATCCCGGGGTAAGAATTCTCTACATAAGAAAATTTGCCAACATATGTACAGCATTCATAAAAGGGATTTGAAAAACGCTCTGTCCAAGCATTCAGTGGACTGCATTGGATTTAAGAAGTTCTCTTTTCTTGTTTTAGAACAGGTACAGGCAAATGTATTTTTGGGGGACTGGCAAAATGATTTGCTGCAATGAGCGTTGTTTTGGCAGCTGAAGGTAAATGCGGCTAATCCCCCAGGTTTAAATGATTGCATGTCTATCCACACTGAATTGAGAAGAAGGGCATCTTGTATGTAATATTTTTTATTGATTTAACATGGTTTTACATTTTAATATTCATTTAATAATAAGTTCTTGTTTTTTGTTGGTAGTTTAAATGACATATTTTACTCAGTTCTTTATTACTGATGAACAAAGGGGTGTGCATATTAACAGCTGATTTGCTGATGATTTCAAATACAGGTTTTACTAGTGATACGTTGGTTCTGAAGATGTCTATGTAAGATACAAAACAGCTTAACCACTGTGGATTCGTTATCAAATAATGTTGTGGCTACCTGGAATCTTTTTTTTTTTTTGTTATTGTGTTGGATTTTCTGGTTCCAGTTCAGGAGAATAACTGAGTTTTTGTTTATATATTTGCAGAACTAAAGTAATTTATTTGCCTTCATGAGTATGTGGCTCCAAAAGAGTACAATCACCCACTGGACACTGGATTGCCAAACAACTCACAGATAGGGCACAGATAATCAAAATTATCCCCCAGGGTTCTGTGCTGGGATCTCTCCTCTTTGGCATCTACTTTTCTGAATGAAAGCCAATGCTAAAGGCCACTGACTGACTACATTTGCAGATAACTGCAAGCTAGGAGTAGTCATTCAATCCACAAATGACTTAGTAATTTTTCAGGAAGGTTTGTCTCAAATAAATAACTGGTGTCAAAATCATGGTCTGAAACTAAATGAAAAAAATATGCTATCGCATCATATGGAAAGTCATGTACTCCAGGGAACTACCACATTGACAATATGCTCCCAACAGTTGACCCAGTTTTTTCAAGATATAGGAACATATGTGGACAGTGACCTAACTTTTGACCAACGCATGTCTATTGTTGTAAGAAAGTCACTCTATATTGCACAACTTATAAACAAAAGGATTGAGTTTAGATCTAGGAATGTCATAACCCCCCCCCCATACTCAGCCCTCATTAGGCCAGTCATTGAATATAGTGACCTTTTTGGCATGTTTCTGTCCAGGCACATGCAATAACTGGGACATCCACCAAAATACCTCATTAAAAGGACTCAAGGCCTAAAGAACATGTCCTACATGGACTAACTCAAAGCTCTTTCAATATACTTGGTATCCTACAGACTGCTAAGAGGTGACCCATGTCTGGCATATAAGACATCCTCCGACGCATTACTGATGGATTTACTGCATATCAGCAAGTCAAATGGCATCAAAAATCCTCAGTCTAGAGATCCAAACCTCTTTTGCAACGTCAACAGAAATGTTTGTTGGGACAGGTATATTTGGCAGAGGATACCATTGCTGTGGGACAGACTCCCCATCCTCATGAAACAAAGTTTATTCCTGTCAGTTTTCCAGTAGAACTTAGATCTATGGATGGGAAACAGAAAATGTATCCCTGGACTGTACTACTAATGGACCGATGCAACTCCTAAATGTTTTATCCCATGCATGAGTCCTCTCAAATTATCTATGGTATGACCCCAGTTATTTTCATTACAGGTAATATATAATTATCGACCATGTTAGGGTAAGCCCAATCTATAACCAAATAAGATATGTTATTTTGAGCACAAAAAGGGATGCTGGCTAGGCTTAAAATAGCTTGCAAGGGCAGCTAGCCTAGTACTTACCTATGAACCTATAATTCTCTATGAAAATACACTTCAAATGCAATTATCTGGAATCCTTTGAAAGGAAATGTAACAGCAAACCAGAAGCTTGGGATTCAGGACACAACATTATTTTTCACTGCAACTTGATTATCAGAAAGACTAATGAAGTACAATGTACTTTACTGGAGCTTTAAAAGTATTACTTTTATGTATTTAATTATTTTGATGAGCAGAAAGATAAAATAGCAATACAATACTGAGAGAGAAATTCATGAAGTATTATGAGCAAAGACAGAATTTGCCATTTATTCATCATTTGCTTTTAACAATGACACAAGGTTCTACAGATACTTTTGATGCCTGTTACTGAAATGAAAAACAGAGCAAAGACGTGAATTTGGTAACTTTCATTACTGTTTCATATGAGACAGAACTGTTTGCCTTATAAAATTATAAACCAGATGGATATACTATTAGGAAAAACAGACCTGACTTTGTCAAAATCTATGGATTTATACAGAGCAAGAAAAGTTACTACTGCAGAGTTAAAAGAACACACCAAAAGGATGAATGCTATGATAAAATGTGAATCAAATGAAATGTCAAGAAGAAAAAAGTGAAACTTTGTTGCAGCAGTAACAGAACCATGTGAGAATATACTTTAGCAAAAATAGAGACCAAAAAGATACTCAAGCAAATCAAATTTAAGCTGCATGTCATATCTGTGGCTCTGCACATGGTTCAGTCCTGCCTTTAAAAATATTGAACAATCTGTGTTGGAAAAGAATATTTTTGATAGATGTGTAAAACTGAGTTAATAATGTTTGATGCAATGAAATCTCGAAGAGTTCCTGAAGCACTGAGACATAAATGCAAGCTGGATTGTTGAAAATAAAAGCTGACAATTAATTCACAGAATGTTAAGTTTAAAGTAATCACAGCTACAGTGTGTAATATACTTCCTGTCTAAGAGCGGTTTCAGCACTCTAGTATTATTGTGAGCGTTAACATATTGTGGTCACCAAGTGGCACTACTGGCTCAAGAATAATTTACATGAATTTAAAAGGAAACATACAAGATAATGGTTTTAAACTGTAAGACTTGAAGCAGCTTTCTAGCTTGTGAGAATTTAGAAATGCTAACACAAATGGCCATTATAAGAACAATGATTGCAGTTGTACTGAATAAGTCTCTCAGTCAAAGGAACTTTCAAATACAGTATATAGCCATAGCAATGACATCTTGTACGGCACGGGTATATAATATAAAAATATAGTCTGATGCTATACATGCCCAAGGAAAGTATTGATATCTTTCAAAAGTAAAACAGTGCAGCAAGTTAAGCAAATGAAAAAAAATGTCTCTAGGAAACAGTTATAACCAACAGAACTGAATAGGACAGTTGTTATTTTAAAGAAAGACAAAATTCATATTAGCACGATCTGAATAAAGTGATTAAAATGCAGCATTACCTCATGGTTTCAAGAATGTAAAATACTCAGTTATTTTCAGTAAAATACGCAAACCACAATTTTGGGAAGCTAAAGGTGGTTGAAGTAAGCTCCAATCTGTATATATTTAACATATTAGGAGGTATATATTTATTACTTTTTTTTTGGTATTTAATCAGCAAATGATCTGTTCTAGAGACCTGATGCACTTGCAACTCAAAGCTTGGAAGGTGTTGTAAACATAAGTGATAATCTAGTACTGAGAGGTTAACACAAGAAGAGCACAGAAAGAAATGTAAACAGCTGCTGAGTAAATTAAGACAGGTTTTGTTTGTGTTTTATTTATCCTTTGTTAACCAGCTTAGTCCCTTTAGACTAGTGGTCTCTTTTCTGGGTAAACTCAAGGTGGTATTTATACTACTGGGGGAAAGCTTACCAGGCCATCAGGGAACTTCCCCTACCCTTCGTATGAGCTTACGGTGACATTTTTGTCTGGTGCTTTCTGACTTCCATTCCAGGTGAGTAGGCATCTCGGAGAACCAGGAAGCATGGAGGAGAAAGAAGTTGTTGTTGGTGGTTCTTCTGAAAATGTTGCTGTTAATCAAACAGCTAAGGAGGCTAATATGTTGAAGAAATGACTGGAAGTTGTATAAAGTGAGGAAAAGAGTGAAATAATAAACAAAAGTGGACAAGAGGCAAGTAAGAGGAAAAAAGAGGGAGATGGAGTAGATATGTTTCATTCTGAAGATTTATTTCAGTGTAAACTTCTTTGTAATGGACTTTGCAACAAATGAGTGTGTTGTTACAATCTTCCAGTCAGGATGGTTTCAGGATGTTTGTCTAAATGACTTAATTGATCAAAGTAAACCAAAGAGTGAGAAAGCAGTGTCATGGTGAGAAATAATGGACAAATTCAATAAGATGATATTCAGGACATAAGGAAAGAAGAATAGAAGTTATATGCACAAATGGTAAAAGAAGGTGAAAGAAGAGACATGAAGAGGAAGGTAGAAGTCAAAAGAAAGTATTGGGTCAAGATAAGTAATAAAACAGAAAATGAACTACAGAGGTATGAAATGGGGATAGCATCATTTCACCACTGGGCATTGGCATCTATATCAGAAGATTGAACTCTAAAAATAGCGAACACTCTTCTATCAAACTTAAAAATGCAAAACCTTAAAATGTCGAAGGAACAGATCAAAAAACACTGTACAGGCAAAATAAAGTGGGGGGCTTTGCCCCCACCCCCCAACTTAAATATACCAACTTTGATATCACATCACAGTGGAGAAAACAGCAAACTCCAGAGAACGGCCCATCAATTTTTTCCCTGGGAAAAAAAATTGATGTTCTGTGCCTTTGACATTTTCAGGTTTCTGGTTTTAAAGTTCAGTATAAGAGCATTCACTAATTTAAGCATTCACTCTTCTGATAAGAACCCAGGTATTGAACCAGAATGGTAAGAGCTTTTATTTGTATTAATAAAGAGACTTTCTATGATATGTTTTTGAGGAGGCACAGTACGTGGAATACATTTTAGAATAATATAAAATGAAAAAAGATATAAACCCGTGGAAGTTGTATGTTGTTCAGTCATTCAACAAAGAGGTTATAAAAGATTCAACAAAGAGGTTAAAAAAGAGTTTTTATACAATTTCACTGAAGTTGAAAAAAATGATTTAAAGGACTACTTAAAAACTGTGTGTAGAGATGTTATGGGCATTACAAAAATACATGATAACAGAGGTCTATGGACTGGGGATAGGAATGTGGTATAATTTTGAGAATGCAAAATGATAAAATTGTAAATTTACCAAGTATAATCAATGTAGAAGGGAGTAAGAGGATGGTTTGATATCGGGGACAATCAAAGACATGCTTTTTATGTGGTAAATATTACTTAATTAGCAATTATGATAAAAGAAAATGTTTTATGTGTGGCAAAGTTGGTAATGAAGCAAAAAATGTGAGCAAACATGTATACATGTGAAAAAATAGGACACTCATGGATGGATTGTAAAACTGTAGAAAATTGTACACAAGAAGCAAGTTTAGACCAAGACCAGGAAAATGTTATATTAGATACCACAGAAGAAACACAAAAAGAAAAAATGATAGAGTAAGGTATAACAATGGATATGAGGGAGTGCACAAGTGAAACAAAAGGAAAAGAAGGAGAGATACAGGAAAAAGTTAGTAACTAAAGTGATGAAGGAGAATATAAATGGGCAAGAGTGAAAAGCAGAAGCTCTATAGGAAAAAGAGTGAAAGATAAAAATGAAAGTTTAAAGATATAGCTATAAGGGAAAGCAAAATATAACAAAAAAGTGAAAGATAAAAACAAAAGTTTAAATATATAGCTATAAGGGAAAGCAAAATATAACAAAAGAGTGAAAGATAAAAATGAAAGTTTAAAGATATAGCTATAAGGGAAAGCAAAATATAACAAAAGAGTGAAAGATAAAAATGAAAGTTTAAAAATATAGCTATAAGGGAAAGCAAAATATAACAAAAGAGTGAAAGATAAAAACGAAAGTTTAAAGATATAGCTATAAGGGAAAGCAAAATATAACAAAAGAGTAAAAGATAAAAACGAAAGTTTAAAAGTATAGCTATAAGGGAAAGCAAAATATAACAAAAGAGTGAAAGATAAAAATGAAAGTTTAAAAATATAGCTATAAGGGAAAGCAAAATATAACAAAAATCTTTCCTTATAGTGAGAGTCCTAGCTATTAATGTTAATAGTATAAAGAACCTTCAACACAGGCTAGGAGTATTGGAATCATGTAGAGTGTTAGACATCATCATTATAGTATTAATAGACATAAGAATAACAACAAAAGAAGAAAGAATGCAGATTAATGGATTTTGAGAAGGTAAGGTTATATCAAACATAGGTACTTAGAAATGTTCAGGCATAGTTACCCTATGTAGAGACTGTATAGATATTTTGGATAATACAATAATAATGATTGGAAGAATAGTAATATTAGACATAAGATTTAAGAACCAAATTTATAGGATGATTACACTTTATGCATACACCTTACAAAAACAAAGGGAAACTTAATCAAGTCAGTATGAATATACAAGTAACAGTAAAGGGAGACTTTGTGATTTAAGACATATGACTTTTGTGCCATCAGCAAGGACTAACTTAGTTTCTTCAATAAATGCCTTAAGAGAATATGACATAGGTATAAAGAAGGGGCAGATGTTAAAGTTATTTTAGACATGATCAAAAACAGTAAAATGTATGTATGGGAAAAATAAGCACTGGACATATAAAAGAAGTAATTTAAGAACGGAAATTGATTACTGTATAGTATCAGATAGTTTAAATATTCCACATCAAGGATTTAAAATTACAGGATTTTCAGATCACTTAGCTATATGGATAGAGATTAAAAAATAGGTTATGTAAAAATAGCTAGAGGAATAAAAGGGATTAATGAATCAGAACTAAATGAGTATGTAAGGGATATAACACATCAACTATGGCTGGATCATATCGATATGAGAGATAAACATTGGACAAGTTGGTAGATTAGTTTAAAAGAAAACTATAGAAATGAAGTACTAGCAAGGTAGAAGACAAAAAGTTTACAAGATAGTGATAAATATAAGGAAACTGACAATCAGGTTTTTGCAAATATAATAGACAACAGAGAAGAAATTATTGAAAAAGAGAACCTGTTATATGAAAGGAATCAAGAAAAAACAAAAATTTATTCAAGCAAAGATAGTTCTTATAAGGAAGAAAGAAAGAAGTTGTACCTTGCCTAAATAAAATGGTTAAGGAAAAAGTAAGAATATTAAGAAAGTTAAGAAATGAAATAGGATTTATAGTGAATACACAGAAAGAAATGATGCAGATAATTAAGGAACATAATTTGGATATTTTTTTTACATGTGACACTATAAGAAAAAAACAAATGGAAATTGAAAAAATTAACTGAAGAAGACAATAAAAGAATGGAAAAAAAGATCACAATGACAGAATATAAAAATGTGCTGAAAACAGTAAACACAGAAGCAACCACAGGTTTAGATGGACTTGAGTACTTAATGTACAAAGATATGCAAGAATGGCAAAAAGAATATTTTTAAAGATGTTGAATGAATGGTTTAAAAAAGGTATAAAGGATGAAAAAATATGTATAGGTGCAATGAAATTTGGAAAAAGGGAGAAAGAACAGATATAAAAAAAACTGGAGACCATTGGTATTAAATAATATAGATTATAAGATTTTTATGAAAATAGTAGAAAAAAAGAATAATAAGCAATGCTAATACGTTGTTAACTGAAGCAATCCTTGGAATAAAAGATAAAGGACGTCAATGGGGAACATAATTAAAAATATTGGTAGGCGATGTGAGTAAAACATTTGATAAAATCCAACATGAAGCATTATGGGAGATTTTGAAAGAATATAATATAGTAAGCAATAAAACAATCTACATTTTGATTTTTGGTGACAGTAGAAATGTGTTGATTAGAAGTGACTAATGGATGGTTAAATGAGGTAATATAAATAAAGAGTAGTATTAAACAAGGATGTTAGCAAAGATCATTTTCTTGGAAATTAGTTATGAATGCAGTGGTTACTAAGATAACCTGACTTTGGAGAAAGCTAAATACAATACACCAGAGGGTATTCAGATTCTAGTGATGTTTACATATGCGGATGACTTAGTAGTAGTGATTACAAATAGAGAATGAATGAGCATAGCCATAGAAATACTCAAGGAATTAAACATTTTAGGATTAAGAATTAATGAGGAGAAGAGAAAACAGCTGGATTTTTCCAGAGAAATAAGAGGTATCAAGTTTAACAAAGAAGAAATAGAGATTTTGGGAATAAAGTTTAGAACTGAACAACTGAGGAAGACACAATGGAAAAAATGATACTTAAAATATGCAGCATCTGTATATTTTATATAGAAAGCTACATATTTCATATAGGGGTCTGAATGGAGAGATCATGGGTTTGATGGAGAGATCAGGGGTCTGAATGGAGAGATGAAAAGTCAGCAAGCAAAGGAGAGTAGTCCAAAATTGAATTATCCTCAAGTCTTGCTGAGGTACAAGATCTCACCAAAATGACACTGATATGTAGACTGTATTTATATAGCATATATCATAGACAGAAGTAGGTCAAAAATTAAAAAAGACAGCTGGGTGCACAAGACCCAGGATAAAAAAGTGTCCAATCCTGGTAGGTGCACTGGTGCCAGGGCTGGAAAAAATGATGGTGTAGAATCTTCAAAATACGGAAACATTCCTACAATGGGCCAGACCAGGGAGAGGATGCCCCCCCTGTTGTAGAAAGAAATAGCAGTCCACAAAAATCACAAAAACTGATAGACCAAAGAAGAGCCATAAAGATGATAGAGTGGACTATTAAGGATAAGAAATAAGTCATGTATTGTTACTATTATAAAAAAATCAATATCTAGCCATAAGATACACAAAAAAAGATTAAAAGAGAAAGAGAAAAAAGAAAAAATACTTCCACAAAAAAACTGTCAGAAGCCTCAAATAAAAATTTATTGTCATTAATACAACAGATTTTTGAAAAACAGTGTATGGACCAAGAAACTTTGATCTGTTTGGAAAAAGAAGTATCTGAGGAAGTGTGAAAATATAAATAACAAAACCTAGATATTTTAGAAAAGTATAAAAAAAGAAATATGGACATAGGAAAAGAAGAGAAATTTGATATAGTGCAATATTTATGCAAAAAAAGCAAATTAATCAACATATAGAAAGCAGCCACAAAGATATGTGATGATAAATGCAGGCCAAGGCATCTTGACATGGAAAATTTCACAAAAAATATCACAAAGAGTGAATGTAGAAAAGCACATTAGTAAAGCAGAAGTATGCCACTGGAGTAGAGCTGGAGTTTCTTTAACCGGGCAGCATATGGCATCTGTTTGAGCCCTTGATCCTCTTGGTGAGGTACTTTTAGGTCTTTCCAGTTGCTGCAGGTGTCTGGTGTACATCCCAAAGGGGCATTGTACTCGATTATGGGCCTGATAAGGGATGAGTAAAGAGGCACGATGACCTTCCCTGATCTAGATGTGAATCCCTTCATGATTAGGTGGGTTATATAAAATGTTTTTCTAACCACTTTGGCCACGTGGTTGTCAAATGAGATTGCTATCAACTTGGGTCCCAGGTCCTAATTACTTCTTCTGTACTTAATGGATTACCACCTATGTGGTAATTTGTGGGCACTTTGTTTTTGCCAAAGGGGATGACGATACACTTTTTGGCGTTTAGCTTGAGGCCATGGCTCTGGCACCAGGCCCTTTTGGAGGATGCTTGTGTCGGCTGGAGAGTCAATTATGGCGCCCAGTTTGCAGTCATCTGTGAACTTGGTCAGCCACAGTCCTTCCGTGTTGGCCAGTACCTCTGAGAAATATATACTGAACAAGAGAGGTCCCAGGACTGAGCCTTGTGGGATGCCACTTGTAACTGGTTTGGAGTCTGACATGGCTCCAGCAATTCTAACCATGTGGGTTCTGTCCTTGAGCCAGTTTGCAACCCATCTAGTGACATAGGGGTTTATATTTAAGCTGGTGAGCTTATCTATAATGCCTGAGTGGGGTATTGTATCGAAGGCTTTTGCGAGGTCCAGGTAGGTTGTGTGGACCACCTTCCCCTTGTCAATGGCCTTGGTGACTGTTTCAAAGAAGTCGACCAGGTTTAAGAGGCAGGATCTGCCTTAACAAAGCCGAACTGGGTAGGATCCAGTGTCTGTAGGTCCCCAATATCTTTATTTATGAGGTCCATGATGATCCTTTCCATAGCTTTGCAGACCAAGCTGGTCAGGCTTATGGGGAGATAGTTTCCAGGGTCCGTTGAGGCACCACCTTTGTGGAGAGGGACCACTGCTGCTGTACGCCACTCTTTGGGTACATATCCTGTAGTAAGGCTGAGATTGAACAGTAGTTTTATGTTTGGGTTTAGCTCTTCTTGGAGTGCATGTAGGGCCCTTGCCCAGGACACTGTCTGGTCCCATTGATGCTGTGTTTTGCTTTGGAGAGGCTCTTACCTGGCATTTGAGATGTCAGGGGCAGCACTCTGCTGAGAGATAGATATTTGCCCTTTGGTGGGGGTTTGCGCTGAACCTGTCAACTAGGATGTTGGCAATGTCGGTGGGTTCGGTGTATTTTTTGTCATTTTGGACTAATTCTGAGCATATCTGGGAATTACCACCCAGGTTCCTAGCATAACTAAAGAAAGCCTTGTGATTATCCTTAGTGTCCTGTGCAACATTTCTCATGAAGCTGGCCTTAGATGATTTTATGAGTGCCCTATGTTTATAGATTATAATATTTTTATGAAAACAGTAGAAAAAAAGAATAGTAAGCAGTGCTAATACGTTGTTAACTGAAGCAATCTTTGGAATAAAAGATAAAGGAAGTCAAGAACTTTTGATGCTAATAAGACAGTTGATAGATGACGTAATAAATAGGGGAACATAATTAAAAATACTGGTAGGCGATGTGAGTAAACCATTTGATAAAATCCAACATGAAGCATTATGGGAGATTTTGAAAGAATATAATATAGTAAGCAATAAAACAATCAACATTTTGAAATCTGTGTACAGTGAAAATGAAGCCAGATTAGTGACTAATGGATGGTTAAATGAGGTAATATAAATAAAGAGTAGTATTAAACAAGGATGTTAGCAAAGATCATTTTCTTGGAAATTAGTTATGAATGCAGTGGTTACTAAGATAACTTGACTTTGGAGAAAGTTAAATACAATACACCAGAGGGTATTCAGATTCCAGTGATGTTTACATATGCGGATGACTTAGTAGTAGTGGTTACAAATAGAGAATGGATGAGCACCGCTATAGAAATACTCAAGGAATTAAAAATTTTAGGATTAAGAATTAAGGAGGAGAAGAGTAAACAGCTGGATTTTTCCAGAGAAATAAGAGGTATCAAGTTTAACAAAGAAGAAATATAGATTTTGGGAATAAAGTTTAGAACTGAACAACTGAGGGAGACACAATGGAAAAAATGATACTTAAAATATGCAGCATCTGTATATTTTAGAGAATTGGTAAGCTTTCATATAGAAAGCTACATATTTCATATAGGGGTCTGAATGGAGAGATCATGGGTTTGATGGAGAGATCAGGGGTCTGAATGGAGAGATGAAAAGTCAGCAAGCAAAGGAGAGTAGTCGTGCTAAAATTGAATTCATCCTCAAGTCTTGGTGAGTACAAGATCTCACCAAAATGACACTGATATGTAGACTGTATTTATATAGCATATATCATAGACAGAAGTAGGTCAAAAATTAAAAAAGACAGCTGGGTGCACAAGACCCAGGATAAAAAAGTGTCCAATCCTGGTAGGTGCACTGGTGCCAGGGCTGGAAAAAATGATGGTGTAGAATCTTCAAAATACGGAAACATTCCTACAATGGGGCCAGACCAGGCCCAGGGAGAGGATGCCCCCCCTGTTGTAGAAAGAAATAGCAGTCCACAAAAATCACAAAAACTGATAGACAAAAGAAGAGCCATAAAGATGATAGAGTGGACTGTTAAGGATAAGAAATAAGTCATGTATTGTTACTATTATGCAAAAATCTCAGAATATCTAGCCATAAGATACACAAAAAGATTAAGAGAGAAATTAGAGAAAAGAAAAATACTTCCACAAAACAACTGTCAGAAGCCTCAAATAAAAATGTATTGTCATTAATACAACAGATTTTTGAAAAACAGTGTATGGACCAAGAAACTTTGATCTGTTTGGAAAAAGAAGTATCTGAGGAAGTGTGAAAATATAAATAACAAAACCTAGATATTTTAGAAAAGTATAAAAAAAGAAATATGGACATAGGAAAGAAAGAGAAATTTGATATAGTGTAATATTTATGCAAAAACAAAAGCCAAATTAATCAACATATAGAAAGCAGCCACAAAGATATGTGATGATAAATGCAGGCCAAGGCATCTTGACATGGAAAATTTCACAATAAAAAATATCACAAAGAGTGAATGTAGAAAAGCACATTAGTAAAGCAGAAGTTAAAAAATAGAAGCTGAGATTATGGAGTGCCTACAAAGTGAAGGATTTGATGTAGAAGGCTTAACACAGGTTACATCACAGCATGATTGAAAGAATCCCCAAAGTAAGGAAAAACAGGAAGATTAGGAGATGTCTGAAAGAAAAATATGGACATGGGATAGAAAAAGAGAGTTAACATGGTGTAACATTTATGCAGCCGAGAAAGCAAAACTAATTAATACAAAAAAGAGCAGCAACAAAGATATCTGAAGAGAAATACAGGCAAAGGAATCCAGACATGGAAAACTTTAAAATACAAAAAATAAGCAGCCAAAGAGTAAAAGTACAAAGGTAGATCAGTAGTGGAGGAGTTAAAGAAATAGAAACTGAGGTTATGGAGTACCTCCAAAGGGAAGGATTCAGTGTAGAAAATTTAATTCAGAAAGCACCACAAAAGGATACATCAATGGAACTCCAAATTAAGGGGAAACCAGTGGAACAGGAAATGATTGGTCAGATGCCATATGAAGATAATTTGGAGCCTTCCACACGAGTATAAACATTCACTTGAAGCCAGACTGCAAGGGAAGGAACAGGAAACTGTGGAAACCCTGACACAATTAATGTTGAGGAATGATAGGCCATTGAGTTCTCATATGACAGAGTGATGGATGGCACAAGATGAAATTGAAGAGAATGTGGCACTCGAACATGCAATAGATCTTTCTAGAGAATGTACGCAGGAAATGGAAAACAAAAAATGTGCCCTCAGTTTAGAAGAAAACGAGCTAAGATAAGAATTGCTTGACTTAATAGAGATAGAGAGGCATATTAAGATCAATGAAATAAATTGACTGCAGAAGGTCAATAAAACCCAAAAAGTCAGAAGTTTGATAAAACAAATGAACACAATAATTAGGACTGTCCATATAGTCATGCAATATAACAGAAATAAACAGGATATATTACTGTGCAGCTAAAATGAATAACTGATAATGTTCTACCACAAGAACACAGGGTAGTGAGGGAAAGGAAGGGGAGAAATCGAACACCATCATGGAAGTATCGAATAGAGAAAACTATAAAGCAACTAAGACAAGAAGCATCACTTTTAGAAGAGTATAGAAGAGGGAACAGATCAACAAAAATACTTAGAAAGATAGATGTGATAAAAGCAATGCACAGTATTAAAACAGACCAGGATCTATCATGCACTATCACAAATAACGAGCTAAAAATGTCAGCACAGCTGGAAAAACTTAGAAGATACACAGATAAGTATACAAGAAAAGTACAAAATAAACTTCTGGCCCAGATGCACTACCTAACTTCTGGTTAAAAGTATTAACATCTTTGCATGAAGATTTGGCCATGAGTAAGAACTATTTATATGCACACCCCGAACAGACACCAACCTGGCTAACAACAGGAAAAACAATGCTTCTACTTAAGAGTGAACCTGAAAGCTACCCTAAAAATTATAGACCAATAACATGGCTTCTGATGATGCATAAACTATACACTGGAAATGATGCCCGACAGAGTCCATAGTCATTTAGAAGAAAACTCAGTTATGGCAGTAGAACAAAAGGGGAATAAAAAAAGTCATATGGAACAAAGGATCATTTGTTGTTAAAGTCATAGTGGAGAACTGTAAAAAGGGGAAGAATCTAAGTATGGCATGGATTGACTACAAAAAAGCATTTGATAGTATCCCACATTCATGGATAAACGAGTGCTTAAATGTATAAGATGCACCTTACTCTGATCGACTACATTACAGTGACCATGAAACAGTGGCAGACCACTTTGCAATTAAGCCATGATAAAGGACAAATTATTATCCCAGGAATAAAAATTCAAAGGGGGATATTCCAGAGTGGCTCTCTGTCACTGCTGCTATTCTGACTTGCCCTTAACCCATTAAGCTGACTACTTAACAGCTTAGGCCATGGCGATAATTTGGCTCCCAGAAAACAACAAAGTGTAAAGACTTCTCATCTTCTCTCTGTCGATGATTTGAAACTGTATAGCTTATCAGATAAGGAACTGAAGGTACAACTGCAAGTTGTTAAAACTTTTTCAGATGATATACGAATGTCATTTGGTCTTGATAAATGTGCAAAAGCAACCTTTAAAGCAGGAAAACTGCAGCACCAAGAAAACATCAGTTTGGGACAAGAATATGATATAAAAGAACTTGAGCAAGAGGGAGTATATAAATATTTGGAAATTGATGAAGGATCAACAATAAAACATGAACAAATATGAAAAAAACTCAGTAAGGAATACTTTAGAAGTCTTAAATTAATCCTGAAAACAACACTGACATCTAGGAACAAAATCCAAACTATAAACCAGTTTGTTCTTCCTGTCCTAACCTACAGTTTTGGAGTAGTGATTGACTGGCCCCAAAACATGTTAGATAGATTAGATAGGAAAACAAGAAGGATGCTTCATGCTTACCAAAGGATTTATAAAAATCAGTGCATACCAAGATTATATATCCCCATTCTGAACGAGGGATGGGCCTCCTTGAAATTGATTACACGCACAGATCTACAATTGTGAAACTCCACTCATATCTGCTGACCTCACAAGACCAAAATGTAATGAAAGTTTGGAAACATGAGGAGAATAAATCTAAGATGACTTCCTTTCTTAGGCTAGCAGAAGCATATTGGCATCAAGCAAGAATGGAAATCAAACCACGACTGGATAAAAAACAGGCAGCAATTGAATGTGCCAAAAATCAAAAGAAAGAAATGTGAAGGACCAGATGAGAAGGCAAGAAATGTGGAAAATGCATAAATATAGTTGCAAGTATAGAAAACTTCTAGAAGAACCTCATGTTGATCAAGAATGAATGCGGGAGTGGTTAAGAAGGTGAATTCAAACCAAGAGTTGAAAGGTTAAGATTGATGGCACAAGATAGTGGGCTAAGTACATGTTGGTTTACAAAGTCCATTGAACATGTGGGTGAAACAGACAAATGTTGGTTTTGTAAAGCAGAATTGGAAACAGTTTGCCACCTCGTTGATGGATGTGACATACTAATGGCAGAAGGACTGTATACTGAAAGGCATAATAATGTGGAGAGACTGTTGCACTGGGGATTGTGCAAACATTATGGTATTGAAGTGGCTGGAAAACATGAGCCACAAAGCATCATAGAAAATGATGAAGTCTACATCACATGGGAAAGTTCAAAAGATAGATGCTAGAAAACCGGATATAGTGGTCCAAGAAAAGAAGACAAAAGTAGCATTGATCACTGAAATCACCACACCCAGTGACTAGCGTGTCCTGTGTACAGAGAGATACAAAGTCATAAAATATCAGGATTTGCAAGCAGAAATTAGAGCATTGTGTAAGAAAGACACCCAGATAGTTTCAATAGTAGTAGGAGCAATGGGTCTTATAAAAAAAAATGTACAATCCTATTTAGATATGCTACCAATGCATGTAACTCCATATAAATTGCAGAAGGAGTCATTACTGGGCACATTGTGGGTGCTGCAAAGAGCACTTTTGGCTGACATCAAAGAGTGAAACAATACTAATTTAATGATCTTAAATCGTACTTTGACTTAGGAATGGGGTCCATTCCTTTCATGCTATTAGAAACCCAAAAGATTTGGAGAAATTAAAGAAGAAACCTAAAGGAGAGATGAAAAGCCAGCAAGCAAGGGAGAGCAGTAGTGCTGAAATTGAATTCATCCTCAAGTCTTGGTGAGTACCATTGTGAGGTGGACCCTGTTTTCTACAAAATCTCAACAAGGCAACACTGATATATAGATGGTATTTATATAGCATACATCATGGACAGAAGTAGGTAAAAAATGAAAATAGACAGCTGGGTGCACAAGACCCATGATAAAAAAGTGCCTAGTCCTGGTAGGCACACTGGTGCTGGGAATGGAAACAATGATAGTGTAGAATCTTCAAAATATGGAAACATTCCTACAATGGGGCCAGGCTAGGCCCAGGGCTGGATGGCCCCCTGTTGTACAAGGAAGTTGCAGTCCACACAAATCACAAAAACTGATAGTCCAAAGAAGAGCCATAAATATTATAGAGTAGAATATTGAGGCTAAGAAGGAACTTATATATTGTTACTATTATGCAAAAAGCTCAGAATTTCCAGACATGGGATATACAAAAAGATAAAGACAAAAATTAGAGGAAAGAGAAATACTTCCAGAAGAAAAACTGTGAGAAGCTTCAAATAAAAAGTTGTGGTCATTAATACAACCGATATTTGAAAAACAGTATATAAACCAAGAAACTTTGATCTGTTTGGAAAAAGAAGCTTCTGAGGAAGTGCAAAAATACAAAATCAAAACCTGGATATTTTTGAAAAGTATAAAAAAATATATAGACATGGGAAAGAAAGAGAGATTTGATATGGTGCAATATTTAAGCAAAGGCAAAAGCCAAATTAATCAACATTAAGAAGGCAACCCCAAATATACTTTAAGATAAATACAGGCGAAGGCATCCAGACATGGAAAATTTCACAATAAAAAAATAATATCACAAATAGGGAATGTAAAAAAGCAGATTAGTCAAGTAGAAGTTAAAAAAATAGAAGGTTATGTAGTGCCTGCAAAATGATGGATTTGAAGTAGAAGTTCTAACACAGGTTACATCACAGCATGATGGAACAAGTCCCCAATGTAAGGAGAAACAGGAAAATCAGGAGACATCTGAAGAAGAAATATGGACATGGGAAAGAAAAAGAGAGTTAATATGGTGTAATATCTATGCAAAGGAGAAAGCAAAACTAATCAATACAAAAAGAGCAGCTCCAAAGATATTTGAAGAGGAATACAGGCAAAGGAATCTGGACATGGAAAACTTTACAATACAAAAAATAAGACGACAAAGAGGAAAAGTAGAAAAGGAGATTAGTAATGGAAAAGTTAAAGCAATAGAAACTGAGGTTATGGAGTACCTGCAAAGTGAAGGATTTGGTGTAGAAAATCTAATTCAGAAAGCACCACAAAAAAGATAGAGCAATGGAACTCCAAATTCAGAGGAAACCAGTGGAATGAGAAGCCATTGGTCATGTGCCATATGAAGATATTTTGGAGCCCTCCACAGAAAACGAATATAAACATTCACTTGAAGCTGGATGGCATGGGAAGGAACAGGAAGCTGTGGAAATTCTCACACAGTTAATGTTGAGGAATGATAGGCCAGTGAGTTCTCATATGAAAAAGCAACGGATGGCACAGGATGAAATTGAATAGAATGTGCCACATGAAGATGCAATAGAACTTTCTATAGAATGCACCCTGGAAACGGAAAACAAAAAATGTGCCCTCAGTTTAGAAGAAAACTAGCTAAGAGAAGAGTTGCTAGACTTAATAAAGATAAACAGACATGTTAGGACCAATGATAGACATAGACTGCACAAAGTCAATAAAACCCCAAAAATCATAAGTTTGATAAAACAAATGAACACAATAATTAGGACTGGCCATAGAGATTCATGCAATATAACAGAAGTAAACAGGATATATTACTGTGCAGCTAAATTAATAACTGATAAAGTTCTATCACAAGAACACAGGGTAGTGAGGCAGAGAAAGGGGAGAAATCGAATACCATCATGGAAGTAATGACAGAGAAAACTATAAAGCAACTAAGCAAGAAGTTTCACTGTTAGAAGAGTATAGAAGAGGGGCTCGATCAACAGAAATACTTAGAAAGATAACTGTGATAAAAACAATGCAGAGAATTAGAACAGTTCAGGATCTACCTTGCACTATTGCACATAACAAGCTAAAAATCTCAGACCAGGCAGAAAGACTTAGAAGATACGGAGATAACTATATAGGAAAAGTATAAAATAAGCAATTTATTGATGACCCAAAAAATGTTTATAGAGAATTTGGAAACAAGGTAAAAGGAATTGAAAGACCACCAAAAAAGAAGAAATAGATACATTTTGGGGAAGAATCTATAAAAATCCTGTGGAACATAACAAAGATGCTAAATGGATAGAAGTAAAAGAAAGAATAAGAAGTTTAAAGGTGCTGGATATGAAAGGGGATGAAGTAACAGCCACAGAGATTGAAACAAAGTTAAGAAAAGCCTCAAACTGCAAACCCCAGGACCAGATGCAGTACCTAACTTCTGGCTAAAAGTATTAACATCTTTGCACAAAGATTTAGCTATGAGTAAGAACTATTTATATATGCACCCAGAACAGACACCAGTCTGGCTAACAACAGGAAAAACAATGCTCCTACTTAAGAGTGAACCTGCAAGCTACTCTAAAAATTATAGACCAATAACTTGCCTTCTGATGATGTATAAACTATACACTGGAAATGATACCCGACAGAGTCTATAGTCATTTAGAAGAAAATTCAGTTATGGCAATAGAATAAAAAGGGGAATAAAAAAAAGTCATACGGAACACAGGACCATTTGTTGTTAAATAAAGTCATAGTGGAAAACTGTAAAAAGGGTTAGAATCTAAGTATGGCATGGATTGAGTACAAAAAAGGGTCTATATTACCATATCGAATGGTAATAATTCCGAACGCTCATATGAGCGAATATTCATAAGAACGAACTTGCTATTGTGGCAGGCTGTGCCCCCCCACGCCCCCCACCAAATATATATTCCAAGACCAAGGTTGCACTACAGTGAGGAAAGGACAAATATTCCAATCCTCACTGTACCGCGACCCCAAAAACACAAGTTCGTTCTCATGAATATTCGTTCATATGAGTGCTTGGCATTATTACCATTCAATATGGTAATATAGACCCACAAAAAAAGCATTTGATAGTATCCCACATTCATGGATAAAAGAGTGCTTAAGAATGTATAAGATACACCCTACACTGATTGACTACATTACACTGACCATGAAACAGTGGCAGAGCACTTTGCAAGTAAGCCATGATAAAGGAAAAATTATTATTCCAGGGATAAAAATTCAAAAGGGGATGTTCCAGGGTGACTCTCTGTCACCTCTGGCATTCTGCCTTGCACTTAACCCATTAAGCTATCTACTTAACAGCTTAGGCCGTGGGTATAATTTGGCTCCTAGAAAACAACAAAATGTAAAGACTTTTCATCTTCTCTTTGTCGATGATTTGAAACTGTTTAGCTCATCAGATAAGGAACTGAAGGTACAACTGTAAGTTGTCAAAACTTTTTCAGATGATATAAGAATGTCATTTGGGCTTGATAAATGTGCAAAAGCAACCTTTAAAGCAGGAAAACTGCTGCACCAAGAAAATATTAGTTTGGGACAAGAATATGATATAAAAGAACTTGAGCATGAGGGATTGTATAAATATTTGGGAAATGATGAAGGATCAACAATAAAACATGAACAAATGCAAATAAAACTCAGCAAGGAGTACTTTAGAAGACTTAAATTAATCCTGAAAACAGTGTTAACATCTAGGAACAAAATCCAAGCTATAAACCAGTTTGCTCTTCCTGTCCTAACTCACAGTTTTGGAGTGATTGACTGGCCTCAAAGCATGTTGGATAGATTAGATAGGAAAACAAGAAGGATGCTTCATGCTCACCAAATGATTTATAAAAATCAGTGCATTGCAAGATTATATATTCCCCGTTCTGAAGAAGGGATGGGCCTCATTGAAATTGATTACTTGTACAGGCCTGCAATTGTGGGACTCCACACATTTCTGGAGACCTCACAAGACACAAATGTAGTGAAAGTTTGGAAACATGAGGAGAATAAATCTAAGACGACTTCCTTGCTTAAGCTAGCAGAAGCATATCGGAATCAAACAGGAATGGAAATCTAACCACAACTGGATAAAAATCAGGCAGGAACTGAATTAGCCAAAAAGCAAAAAAAAAAAAGAATATAAGGTGAAGGACCAGATGAGAAGGCAAGAAATGTGGAAAATGCATAAATATAGTTGCAAGTATAGAAAACTTCTAGAAGAACCTCATGTTGATCAAGAATGAAGGTGGGAGTGGTTAAGGAGAGGTGAAAAGAGATGAAAGGTTAATATTGGTGGCATAAGATAGTGGGCTAAGTACACAGTGGTCTACAAAGTACATTGATCATGTGGGAGAAACAAACAAATGTAGGCTTTGTAAAACAGAATTGGAAACAGTTTGACACCTCATTACTGGTTGTGACATACTAATGGCAGAAGGACTGTAAACTGAAAGGCATAATAATGTGGTGAGATTGCTGCACTTAGGATTGTGCAAATATTACGGTATTCAAGTGGCTGAAAAACACTGGATACATGAGCCACAAAGCATCATAGAAAATGATGGTCTACATCACATGGGATCATCCATTACCAAAAGTTCAAATGATAGATGCTAGAATACCTGATATAGTGGCCCAAGAAAACAAGACAAAAGAAGCATCGATCACTGAAATCACCACACCCAGTGACTGCAGTGTCCTGCATACAGAGAGATAAAAAGTCATAATATATCAGGATTTTCAAGCAGAAAGGAGAGCAATGTGGAAGAAAGATACCCAGATAGTTCCAACAGTAGTAGGAGCAAAGGGTGTTATAAAAAAGAGTCTTCAATCATATTTAGATATGCTACCAATACATGTAACTCCATACAAATTGAGAAGGAGTTATTGCTGGTCACATTGCAGGTGCTGTGAATAGCTCTTTTGGCTGACATCAAAGAGTGAAACAATATTAATTTCATGAACTTTAATCATACTTTGACTTAGGAATGGGGTCTGTTCCCATCATGGTATAAGAAACCCAAAATATTTGGAAAAATTAAAAAAAAGAAAGCATATTTAATCACTTCTGTAATATTAGGTAAAATAGCACATTAGGCAAGTGTATTTATGATTCCATCAGTATGTGTATATAAAGTACTGATAGGAATGCAAGACAAAGGAAAGTTGTTAATAAGGATTGTAGAGAAGAAACATAAATCAATTTGGGAAAGACTTAATTGTTTAAAATGAAGTAAAAGGATTAGTTGCATGGAGATAAAGCTATATCAAGAAAAAAATACTATTATGGAAGATTGATTTACGAAATGTAAAAAAGAATAGAAAAACATGGTATGAAAATATAATGAAAAGTTTTTATTATGTTTACCCCTGGGAGCATACAGGTGATAAAAAATAAAAGCAGTAAGAATGAAAAATGTAAAAAACATGTGGAATGTACAGATTTTTAATGCAGACTGTCAATAGATATGCTCCCAGTAAAAGAAAACATGCCATACAATACAATAAAAGACAGAATTTGCATATATTGTGGAAAGTTAGAGATGACTGAACATGTTTTCATGAAATGTAAAAATATATATCAATTGTGGAAAGAAATATTGATAAAGGATATTTAAAGGAATTGAAAAATGTTAAGCATATAATTATGGGGATTTACTTCACTTATCCAAAAAAAACACATCGCTGACATTCACTTCACCGAGACAAATATACAGACAAACCAGAAGACAGACATCCAACACCGACATTCCAACCCGAGGTAAATAACTGCTTGGCCACCCTGAAAAAAAAAAAAAACTAAACCCACCCATATGGGGGGCTTCACCCCCTACACACTCCTTAACTAAATATACCAACTCTGAGACTGCACTACTGCGGGGGTAAGGGGCAAAGTTCAACATGATAAAAAGTTGTTTTGTAAAATATGGATCATATGGAATGAAAGAACTAATGAATATAATGGGAAATGGATATTGTCAGAAATTTTGAAAAAAAATAAGATTTTGGTTGTGTTAAAAGGGGTGTGGGGACTGAAAGTATGAAAAGCTTGAAAAATATGTGTATTACCTATATGCAGTTATAAATATTGTAAATATGCTGTGAAACTTGTATACAGAATATATATATATATATATATATATATATATATATATATATATACTGTATTTGTGAATTTTAGTAAAGGAAACGTACTCTTTTCGATAGGTGCACTGGGGTCTTTTACATCCACCTGAGCTACCACTAACTCATGCAGATGGGCCCTTGATTTAAAGACTCATGAGAAGGATGACACGCTCATGAGTGCAGCATCCCCTTATGTTTGCACTGCACTTTCAGAAATCTATCTACCTGGTGTGGGAAAAGAACCTACAGCCTTCTGTACCAAAGGTGAGTATGCTACCCATTGTACCATAAAGCTTAATTTCAAGATAAACAGGAGCAAATACAACATCAGTGAAAAGACTGAAATACAGTGGTCAGATTGAGAGACTGAAGTTGGATGCAGCAATTGTGCAAATGCCAAGCCAAAAGATAAATTTGAAGAAAAAGTGGTAGAAATCAAAATCGGTAGAAGCTTCATTTACTAGATTTACATTTAGTTCTGCATTAACACTTAACCTTGCTTGCCCTCTTAATAACTCTCTCTATAGCATTTCTTAAATTCTCAATATAATGCTTGTACATGAATGTTTTTGAATATTAGCACAAATGCTTTTAAAATGTTGGGAGGTTGGTATAATGGTTAAGGTGTTTACCTTACAAACAGAAGGTGAAGAGTTTGATTCTCACATGGGTCAATTGGCTGGATTTGAAATGGCTCATAAAGGGCAGTTAGCCTAGTACTAGTCTATGACACTATGGGCATTATATTATGTGATACTGCAATATAACATTTATTTTAAATACTGATAGCATTAGGTATGATACTCAAGGTACATCAAGAAGTATGACACCTGGGCTGGGACAGATGTGACCGAACCAGGATTAGTTAGCCCAGCTAGCTGGATTAATTAACAAGTGAGAGTCTTCATCAACATGGAGGACACTGGTTACATGACAACGCCTAGGTGTTACATGAGAGAAAGAAGCTCAACTGTTTTATAGCTAGAGGAGGAAGTCCTTCTATGTGGCTCAGCATATAAGTAAGTGCATGGCATCCAGATCTAAGGATGTTATAGTACCAATGCCCTCATCAGATCAATAATTGAGTATAATGCACCCTTTGGCATGTACCTCACTAGGCACTTGTGTGACAAACCAAAATGCTGCCAATCCAGCTAGCAGAAATTATATAAATAATTATATGTCACTTAAAAATATTAATATGATTTATATAGAAATGTGACACTGCCAGCCCAGCTATCTGGAATTTTGTAAATAACCATATGTCATGTGTGAATATTAATATGATTTATATGCTTGTCTTACAAGCGGGTGGCACAATGCCAGGGCACTTATATGGGCTAGGCTTTTAAAGGCTCCAGGGCCATTAGCCTAGTACACACCTATGAACCTATGAAATGTAAGAGAACTATATGTTATGTGTATATTAAACTACTGGTGCAGAAATGTGTGTTGAACTGTATGTTATGTACTGAGCTTCAAGAAGGTAACCACAGTGTACCCAAATGGAAATGAACAGAGTTAACTTGCAAACTCTAAGAAAATAACTGAATTATTTTGTGATTGTGTTTATCTCCCAGTTTCACTGAAGGAGACAGGATGTCTAAAGCTAGAGGTTTCTTTCTATTGTCTTTAAACAAAAATAATTAGTAGGTTTAAAATGTAAACGTGTTTAACTGTTTTATGACTTCCAGTTCTAGGCAAATGTCTGAGAGATATCTACCTCTGATGCAGAGGTGGTAAATTCTAAGTTTCTGTTAGCCTGGGAACTGAAGTCAGGTGACAAAGAGTGATGTCATTCCAGCTTACTCAGCAGTAATGTGCACTATTAATTTGAGAACTATTTCAGAGAGTGAGTCTGTGCATTTTGTACCTTGCCTTGGATCTGAATACATCCATTCAGCACTTCTCATCTGCATTTGCCATGCTCTGTAAGTTATTTAGAGCATAGCTTCTTTTAGCTATAGATAGGAATATAGTAAAGATTAGTTTAAATGTTTTCTGTATTTATCTGAGACTGTCCTGAAATGTTGTTTTAAAATATTTCCCGTGATTCTGAACTCTGTAGTCACTGTCTTGAGTTATTGAGGATTGTTTTGTTCTTTTATTATTTATTATTAAATATATTTAAACATTTTAATTGTGACTGGTTTGTTTAGAAATATTTAAGATCTTAGAGTACTTGCATATGTATTTGGTGACACTGTATAAGCTACTCCAATAGCCTTGCTATTGGTCACACTTACCATTTGGATAATAGTAACATTACACAATAAGATTGGGCACCCTTTGGTAAGGGCCTTAAAAGTAGTTGATACGATCTGGCCGATGGCAGTGATAACTACCTTATAGTCTGGGCAGAAGGCAGCATAGCTAGTAAGCCTGTGCCAGCCTTTCCCAGGAGTGTCTGTGGGTTTGTATATCAATCAAATCTCAAAGTGTGTGTGTGTCAGCTACTTGGGCAGGGACACGAAGCACTGGTTGGACAGAGAGGGTGCTGGACACATGGCTGAGATCTTAACCCTATAGCTCTGCCAGTAGGGAGTCTTACTGGGGAGCTGAAGAAAGAGAGAGAGAAACCAGCCCCAGACTGACTGTGATATCTGTGTGCTTTTAAGGGAAATTGTACTTTACTGTGTGTGTACTTTTCATCCTCCCAATGTATACGTCCCTCACTGGTGCTAGTGGTGAGGATTGAGGCTCCTTGATTACTGGGCCAGTGCAGGGGCATCACAACTTGCAACAGTGGGACTGTAAATAGAGGATTCTCACCAAAGAATACAGGATATAACCAACATGCCTTATGTGGACTGATTAAGCCCTATCACTGTATCACCAATTACTGAGGGTTGATCTATTCCAGACCTACAAGACACTCTCTGACCCAGCCCTGATGGAAATGTAGCATATTCACCAAATTAACTGCATGAGGGTTACATGCTCCATGGATCTAAACCTAATCAGTGATGTGAATAGATCATGCTGGATAGATGGATATGTGTACCAGAGATTGCCCCTACTCTGGAATAGGCTTCCTGTTGACACGAAGTAGATCCCTTCCCTGACCATCTTCAAGCATAATCTGGACCAAATGATGGGAAATTGTAAATTCATTCATGGGGTGGCCCCTATGCCCCTTGTGGACACTGTAAATATTGTCAAAACTCCAGTTGCTGACCCTTGTTATCTGTTCCTAGGGAGAGAAAAACGGATAAAATCTAGACAAAACTGGTGAGTCTTGTAAGGGCTCTTGAGCCATTAGCTTAGTAATCTTCTATGAACCTATAAACCTATGAAATAACAGAGAATGTAAATGAGACAAACTACAGAGTTAATATAGAATGTTAGAAGACGGTCAGGACACATATACCATATCACCATTCTGAAGCATGGAAGGAAGTGATGCTAGTAGAAGGTCAGGACAGATATAGCATGTAACCATTCTGAAACATGGAAGGAAGTGATGCTAGTAGAAGGTCAGGACAGATATAGCATGTCACCATTCTGAAACATGGAAGGAAGCAATGCTAGTAGAAGGTCAGGGCAGATATACCACGTCACCATTCTGAAACGTGGAAGGAAGTGATGCTAGTAGAAGGTCAGGACAGATATAGCACATCACCATTCTGAAACATGGAAGGAAGCAATGCTAGTAGAAGGTCAGGACAGATATAGCATGTGACCATTCTGAAACATGGAAGGAAGTGATGCTAGTAGAAAGTCAGGACAGATATACCATGTCACCATTCTAAAACGTGGAAGGAAGCAATGTAGTACAAGCTCAGGACAGATATACCATGTCACCATTCTGAAACATGGAAGGAAGCAATACTAGTAGAAGGTCAGGGCAGATAAACCATATGACCATTCTAAAACATGGAAGTAAGTGATGCTAGTAGAAGGTAAGGACAGATATAGCACATCACCATTCTGAAACATGGGAGGAAGCAATGCTAGTAGAAGGTCAGGACAGATATACCACGTGACCATTCTAAAACATGGAAGTAAGTGATACTAGTAGAAGTTCAGGACAGATATAGCACGTCACCATTCAGAAACATGGAAGGAACCAATGCTAGTAGAAGGTCAGGACAGATATACCATGTCACCATTCAGAAACATGGAAGGAAGCAATGCTAGTAGAAAGTAAGGACAGATATACCACATCACCATTCTGAAACATGGAAGGAGATGCAAACATCTACAGTTAGCTTAGTGGTGGAGATTACATCTATACCTGTAATTCAGGTAAATAACATCTTACATAAGCCACATGAATGAGAACTAATGGAGTTCTGTTAATGAGTAAGTCCGAGTTTTCTGAGGTTCCTAGTTCAATAAATCTGATTCAAAAGCATGTTAGGATTTTTCCAAGGGAAAATGTTAATTTAAAATCCTTTGGAATACAAAAGTCCTGAAATAAGGCCGTAGAGGAAATGGTAAGGAAATGGCTTAGGGTTAGGGCTAGGGCTGCTTTTGGTACTGGCTGATGGGCTGCAGCCCCTCACCTAAAACAGAAAAAAAATAAATTTGCAAACTCAAAAAGGCAACTATTATTTTTTAAATTAAAAAAAAAAAGATTTTCTGTTGTGTTCCTGATCCTCAGAACTCATGTATGAGCATGCACAGAGTTCTGTGGAGATCTGAAACAAAAAAAATTCTGCTTCATTTAATTACCGGATTGTTTTGAAAACAGTCTGGCACTAGGCTTCCTGATCATCAATTGGGTTTGATTGGCAGCATTCTGCAGTGACAGAAGTGTTGCTCAATGAACATCTCTCTGGACTGCTGCATGATGTAGTGTGGAGTCCTTCCTATTGGCAGGAAGTAGTTAATGTGGAAGAGGAAACACTAGCCTGTATTTCTTTTAAAATATATTTTTTTCAGGCACTATGTGTGCTACTCCCAGGGTGTCGGAAGAAAATAAGCTTTTAAAGTGTGTGTGGTGTGTGTGTGTGTGTGTGTGTGTGTGTGTGTGTGTGTGTGTGTGTGTGTGTGTGTGTGTGTGTGTGTGTGTAGATGTGAGTGTGCATACATAGACAAACTATTGAAGGGGTCATTGACAGAATGTTTAATTTGGATGTCAGTGAAGTGCTTGTGCAGACATGGACAAACTAATGAATGAAGGGGTTGCTTGGGGAAATCTTTAATCTTGATGTCAGTGAGTGTGTGTGCATACATAGACAAACTATTGAAGAGGTCATTTGGGAAAATGTTTTCTTTTGATGTCAGTAAAGTGCTTGTGCATACATGGATATACTACTGAAGGGGACTTTGGGGAAATGTTTCATTTTAGTGTCAGTGAATTGTTTGTGCATACATTGACAAACTATTCAAGGAGGTTGTTGGGGAAAATGTTTCATTTAAGTGCCTATACATACATGGTTAAACTATGGAGGAGATCAATGTGGAAATAAATGGTGGTCACATCTGTGTAAGGGGAGTTAAAAAAATACTTTGTCCAGGTTTTATTTTATTGCATTCTGATATCTGAGCTAGATTTAGTCAATAAAGTTGGTTTCAGTTAGATGCAGGGATTGTCTGCAGATAAAAGTGACTGATGCTGCTGTCATTAGTTTAAAACAAGTATTTATTATTCTGACTTTGCAGAATCACTGTGCATATTTTTTTTTTACTTACTGTAACAGTCAAGTGTCAGCATTACAATCAATAAGTAGCCATCTGTAGTAGCCTGGGCAATACGTATGTGATGGCAACTGACTGTTGGCACATTGTTGCACTAAGTACTGTTGCCATTTAAAAGAACTTCATTTTTCATGAGTATTTGGGTGTTAATTCCTTCTATGTGCAGCCTTTTCTCTTTGTGGATTTTATCCAAGTGCTTTGCTGTTTTCTCTCAAAACCTCAGCAGTATAATTTGTGCCTCTGGCCATTTGTTCTTTTGCATTTTATCCCAGTCTAATACCAGAGTGATGCACAGAAGGTAACTGCTTTTTTGGATGGGTAGGAAGGAAGGTACTATTCAAAGAAAGATTGAATATATTTCCTTTCTCGTGATTATTTGTTTAGGCCATCATTATTAAGTCAATGGTTACTTAAAAAATCTACCACAGTGCAGCTACAATGTTATGATTTCTGTAGTATTACAGATCCTCATCTTAAGTCAATTACTTTCTCCGGATGAAGTATGAAAAAGCAAGAAAAAAGTTAACTATCCAGATGTTGTGGGACCAGGATGAGGGGAAAACAGAGGAGGGCACTGGGGGGTCCAGGGGTGACTAGTGGGTAACAGGGGGACCCATTTAGTGTTGATTATGGCTAGATATCTAAGGTATACATAACTGGTAAAGTGGCTATAATAAGTGGGTTTGTACTGAAGCAGTCTGTAGAAGAAAGTGAATGACCACATCTGCTTGATCACAGGTAACAGTTGCTGATCTGCTGAAATACAGACCCACCCTGCTGTATTTGGCTCCACCCATTTAGTTGCTTTCTGTACCCTCCTCCCACTTACTTTGAAGTCACCAGCCACCACTGCTTATGGTACACATAATAGATGGTCAGAGTGTATGCAGCAATACCATGCTTTCAGTCCCAAACATTAAGGGAACAAATGGGAGTTGTAAGGATTACAGGGTACAACCAATGGGAGCTGTGGGGATTACCGGGTACAGCCAACCAATGGGAGCTGTGGGGATTACAGGGTACAGCCAAACAATGGCAGCTGTGGGGATTACAGGGTACAGCCAACCAATGGGAGCTGTAGGGATTACAGGATGCAGCCAACCAATGGGAGCTGTAGGGATTATAGGGTACAGCCAACCAACAGAAAAGGTGACAACAGCTAAGTGCATGGGCTGCAGAAATTAGTAATAAGGCTGGAGAAGGCAACAACCTTATTAACACTAAGTGAGATACAACCATTCAAATGTAAAGTACTGCACTGGCTTGGTTTGACAACCCCACCACCACAAAGTGAATGGCCTTTTTCATCACACAAACTGTCCAGTTGCCATGAAACCTGATTTCAAGCTGTGGGGAGGGGGTATCAGCTTTAGCATACTATGATACTTCTTACCATTTCAATACAACTGACCCAAAAATGCATAAAAAGTCAGGTAAATAATGTCTGCATCGGTGTTTAAAGAACTCATCGTAAATAAATAATGTCCAAGGCAGTGTTCTATAGAGACCAATGTAAACAGAGTGATTCATTTTTAAGTCAGTACTGTATCTGTTAAACTGAATTGTATCTCTGAGAATAGAAAGCTATCTGTTGGTAAGTGCAGCTTTGTTTCATGAGCTGTTGAATGTAAAATAAAAAGACTTTGGACAGAGCACTTGTCCTTTGTGAAAGGGGACTTGTGTAGAGAAGTACCTCTGGGAGAGTAAGATAATCAACCGCAGTGAGGAAAGACCTTGAAGGAGAAATGAACGTTTTCCTGGCAGAGCATTCCAGAGAGACTTGACAATAGAAATTGTTTCCCATAAGTCTGAGTTAAAGGAATTTGCTGAGACTTTGATTAAACCACAAGGCATTTTTATTTAATTCTGATTTATAGATAAACAGATAGATATAGAGAGACAGATAGATAGATTTGTGTGTGTGTGTGTGTGTGTGTGTGTGTGTGTGTGTGTGTGTGTGTGTGTGTGTGTGTGTGTGTGTGTGTGTCTGTGTGTGTGTGTGTGTGTGTGTGTGTGTGTGTGTGTGTGTGTGTGTGTGTGTGTGTGTGTGTGTGTATTGTATATCTTCTCACTGCATGCATTTTATGTGTGATGAAACTGAGTTTTTTCTGTATCTGGTACAGTTTGTCAAATTATGCATTGGCTGAAGTTCATTATATTGACCGTTATATAATTCAAGGCTTTTCGTCCTTGTTTGAGTTTGTGCAAACCTGGAGTTAACATATTTAAATTCTGAAGGTGTGGGGCCAACCCCCGCCCACATCATAATCTGCTTTTTCTGTTTTACTTTTCATAATTGCAAATGTAACCTATTGGTTTACATTTGTGATTATGTTTTTTATGATGATTTTAGTGGTAATAATGATAATCACTTTAATATTTTTTGTTTCAATCAAACTCACTGTTGATTATTTATTATAAGTATCTATATATATATATATATATATATATATATATATACATATATATATCTCAAATGATATAATAAATGGTTCACATGTTAAATGATGACACAAAAACACTAAGCACTCACATATACACTCACCCACACAACACTAAAACTATCCCTTAATCTGAATTCTAACTGTAACCTACACACACTCGCATGCACATATACACACAATCTTGTCCCTTACCTTCCTGTTACCATAACCCTAGAACACATATTCACACATACACTAGATCTCTCCCTTTACCTAACCCTTACCCTAATCCTAAAATACGCACACACATCCACTTACACTAAACCTACCCCTTTCCTAACCTCAACTTTAACTGCAAAACACACTCTCTCATGCATAAACTCCCAGTCCTACTACAAAGCCACTTTTTTTGTCGATCAGTCATGATGTCATCCAGTTCACCATTCACACAAACTACTTTTTTTACATAACACATTCTACAAATCACTTAGCTGCACACAAGTGTTCAGCAAGTGAACTGCAACCATATCTATATCAAAAGACACACACGTGTGCATATGTGTGTGTTTGAGTGAGTGTGAGTAGGTGCCATGCTGACAGCCATTTGGCTTCAGGAGAGTGTCCTGAGAAGAGTTTTTTCCTGGAATGTTTAAGCTCAAATGTCATATAAAAGAAGGGAAACCAGTTGCATAACATTGTATTCAAAGTTGTATAATGTATTATGTATTATGTATTTTTGCTCTTTTGCTGTAACTTACAACTTTTATAATACGACTAAAGTTTGTTATCCTGTCTTTGAAATTGTGATCTGGCTGTTATTGTGTTACATTGCACCTCCTTCTAGTGTTCGGCCTGTGCTCCCCTTTCACATGCTTTTTAAATTGCAGTTTTCTGTCTGCTTATTGTTGCTTATATTCTGCATTTTAGTCACCTAGCTATTATTATGATAGATAGCACCTTCACTGTGTTATACTAAGTGATCTCCTTGTGTTACTGTGTTAGATGCCATCTCCATTTTGTTAAACAATGTGTTTTTCCTGTGCTTTTCCATTTTTTCCTATACTTACATATAATTTCAGTCAATCTACTTGTAAGATTGTACGTTTGCTGAGGGCAGTAGTGGTTGTACTATGGCAGAGAATAATTTGGTGCTGTTTCTGAGAGGTCAACATTATTGATTGCAGTTCTAGCTGCTTTTTTATATTGTTTTCCACTTTATCTCCTCAGCTCAACTGTGCTGGGTGTAGCTCCATGCAATATATTGTAACATTGCAGTTGACAGATGCAGGCACTTTCAGTTTAGTATTCTTTCTTGGGAGACATGGTTAATACTGCTTCCTAGTTTAGGCTGTACAAATCACTGAGTATAGCAGAAGCACACTGATACACGTTGATCCCAGGGTTAGTCTAGACCAGAATATTTACTGCATACTCTTTTTTGTGCTTAAATTTAATTTTACCTATGTTTCTTTTTTACACTGAATCAATACTTTAAGCTAGGAGCCAAAATGTTATTATCTTCTCTTATTACCCCGTAATATCTGCCAAAATGACCTTATAGCCAATCTAGCTATAATTTGTACTGCATACTATTATCTCACTGCTCAAAACTAATTTAAATTACAATTACTGTTTTTTTCTTTTTACTAATACTGCAGTGGTGGTGCTGCGGTAGCATTGTCGCCTCACAGTAAGACGTTGTCCTGTTCAATTCTCAGCTAAAGCGTCTTCTGTGTGAAGACATACATGAATGGGTGTACCTTCATTGAAGGTTGTGCGTCAGAGCTGGCAACTCGGCATGTAAAAATCCACTGCCAGTCATTAGCGGACCGGAGTTCCGCTGT
Organism: Protopterus annectens; assembly: GCF_019279795.1. Classification (NCBI taxonomy): domain Eukaryota; kingdom Metazoa; phylum Chordata; order Ceratodontiformes; family Protopteridae; genus Protopterus; species Protopterus annectens. Next base: position 1,054,299,504 of record NC_056733.1, read on the forward strand.
GGTGACCCCTAACCGAGAAAAGCCAAAAGACACAACAACTAATACTTTAATCCAGAAGCTGAAACACAAGTCTTCATTTTGTCGCCATCCTCATAGCAATTGGTTCACTGACACAATTTAAAATTATCTTATTTTCTCAAATAATGATTTGTTTCTTCAGTTGTCATTGTCTGTTTGTGAGAGATGTAAGTAACTACCCAAATTTGAGACCATACAACAAAACACATCCTTTGACCATCACTCACCAAGTCCTCACTCTGCACATACCTATACTAAATTATTGTATGCTAAAGCAGTTAAAATATCCTTTCCCAAGCCTCAGCAGTCTAAAAGGAGTAAAACCCAATGAAAATGAAGCATGGAAACCACAATTAGTGACAACAAAGATGGGAATCACCCATCCTAGACCCATTACACAAAAGCAATCTACAAACACAAATAGGAATGTGCTAATGATGTGTGAGTTAGGCACACTGATTCCACACTCACAAGGCTGGACAAAAGCAGGGTGACAGTGAGCTGTGTCTCAGAAGCCAAGATTGTCAATATTACAAGGGCCTTGATGACCCTTAAATTGGATAAATATGATTTAGACTTGGTGATGGTTTATGCTGTGGTAAATAACATGATGATTATGCAGAGAACAATGACAGAGTTCTCCGTGCATGTTATAACTTTAGGAAAAAGCCCAGTATTGAGTGGAATGCTTCCATCACCAAGAATAATATTGCAGTACAAAGAAAACATGAATGACTTTAATAATTGCATATAACACTGGTGTCATTCTAGGGAGATCCAGTATCTCAGCAGCATGGGATGAGATGCTTGACAACTGTACTTGCTTCACCAAAGATGGCCATACTGAGTGATAATGCCTTTCACACATTCACACCACAAACTGAAAGTGTGAGAACTAAAGGAGATGGAAAATCAATATTTATCATAAATAAATACACCTCTAGATTGGTTAAACAAAACAAATCCCCTGAACTAATTCAGGACCAATTGACTGTAGGTAAGACCCATCTCCAAGTTATTGCCAGAGATAGCACCCTCTCCATCAACCAGGATACTCACACTGCATACTTAAATCTACTTGAATCACTCAAGATATAACCAAACACCCTGCTTTTAGGTGACTTTAACTACCCACCCATAGTAAAAGTAAAACAACAGTATTAGTGCAGTGACAAGTCCGTTACTAACAAGGGAAGACTAGCAAAACAAAAAAGTAACTGGAACCATGAGCAGGGATAAACCGTAGTTAATTCAAAAAATTCAAAGTTCGCAACTTACTTGAAGAGATGCTTTTTAAAAAGTCATAGCTGTTTATTCCAAGAGTTTAAAATCCATAATGTAGTTTGAAGAGCTTATTCCACAAGTTTAAAATCCAAAACGTACTTAAAAAGTTGCTGCTTATTCCACAAGTTTAAAATCCACAAAGTACTTAAAGAGTTGCAAGTGCAGAAGACACTTTCATCCAGATAGGCTTCATCAGGCAAAGAGATGGAGCAACACATTGTGCTTAGTTTATATAATCAAGGTGTAGTCACATGATCTACTCACATGTTAAAATTGTACTCAAATTATTAGATAAAACTAAGTAAAATTTGCATAAAATTGTATGTATAAAAATGTAAGTGACAATAAAATTAAGAAATGGAATAAATAATGAAGGTACTTGTAAAATGTTTGATTTTTCATTTTTTTAGACATATAGGGTACAGACAAATACAAAAAGTTCAGTGTATTTGAGTATGTAAGTACTTCAAATAAGGCTTATTGGTAATCATGTCATTCAAGCCAGGGGGTGTATGTGCCAAAAATCCATTGCCGTTCTAGTCTCTCGGTGTGTAATTTTATGTCACCCCCTCTAAGCGGCACACAAATAACTTGCAAAATAGTAAATTTAAAAGTATGAGTAAGATCTGTATTATGAATATGTTTATATAAGGCATTTGTTTGAACAGTCCTCCTGATGTCCCACATGTGTTGACCTATTCTCTCTTTTAATTTCCTATTTGTCTTGCCTATGTAGTATGATTTTCACTTGGAGCAGTGTTGTGTGTTGCAATTACCAAACATTCTTAAAAGCTGCATCTTTGAGTGGATGTCTAACAAACTTGTCAGTATTAATGTATTTGCAAAAAGTGCAATCATTACATCTGTATGTTCCTTGTTTATTAGTGTAAAAGTAAGATGTATTTTTTTAGTTGCTCTTTATAACAAAGAATCTTCTTTAAGTTACTATCATACTACCCATCCATGCAATCTTAAAGAAATGTTCATCATTCTTCTCTAGACAATCAATTATATATATATATATATATATATATATATATATATATATATATATATATATATATATACCTTTATATTCTCTTTCTCCCATACTGCATAACACTTTTTTATATTTCAGCTTGAAATTTAACCACCATTCTGACCAATATTTATAAAATTCTCTCATTTCTACATGATCTTGCCATAATTTCATAATGTCTTTTTTCCCTTTAACATCCCATTTCACTTCATTTTACTCTTTTTATACCTTTCCCTATTTTATATAATCCACATTTCTTTTTACCATAATCAAGATTGCTCTGTGATCTGAAAAACCTGTCAATAATACTCCTTGTTTAACTATTACTAAACTCTCTGACACTAAAAATAATCTATTTATGTTTTTTCTCTCCTCTTCTATAAGTCCAAGTCTCTACATTCCAAATGTCTAACTGTTCATATTTTATAATGTCCTTCACTACTTTATCGCATGCCTTCTTGTTCTGCTGTCTTAAATTGTAATTAAAATCTCCTTCTACAATTATCTCCTTATTGAATTATTTTTCTCAATATCTCCTCTCTCTCTTTTTTTATTACATATGCATATATTGCTATAATTTGAGTAACATGTTCCATCCATCTTACGTCAATAACAGTAATTCTACCTGTTGTAACAAAGATACCATCTAACATTTTAATTGTATCTTTGTGAAGTATAAGCATTCCAGAGCAGGTCTCCTTCCTGAAATTCCATATATCATTTTCCCCCCACCACACTTTAATTTGATATTTTTCTAATTTTGACAAAATCTAATATCTTCTAATATAATAACATCACTCTCTAACTTTTTACACCATTCCAAATTCCCTAGTCTCTCCAACTTCTTAAAACTATTCACATGTAATGATATGACTTTACACATAACTTTACCTTAAGTAATATGCATTCATCCTTTCTCTTTCTTTTTTTCTTTTATGAAATTGTTTGTAGCATTCCTTTTTCTTTCAATTACCCTCTTGCCAATAGAATTCTTTTTTCGTTTAACTATATTCCATTTAATGAACTACAACCATGAGCATGTCACAAGAAAAGGAAGAAAAAAACAAAAATCAAGAAAAAAACGTCTAATTGCCAAAATCGGGAATCAAAGAAACTTTACTAAACAAACTAAAAATGATTCACAGATTTAAAATACCAAAATACATAAGGTTGAGTGCTTTCATCATGTTTGGCATCATCAGAACTGCTAATGCTTACCATAAATGCATTTAAATACTCAGCTATTGAAACACACCCACCCAAGCGACCAATCAGAACAAATTAGCAATAAAAACAATCAGAGAGAATGCAGTCTGAACAAAACCATATCTTGTAAAAAACAAGTAGCACTCAAACAATATTAGCTCTTCCTTTCAACTCGCTAATAACTGAGATGTTATCATTAAGACCGGGTCATTTCTCATTGTAGTAGATTGTTCATTCAGTCAACTGAAAAAGCTGCCCCTTTAACCTGGTTTAAAATGAAAAACTTGAATTGTCTAAATTTGGGGCAACTGATAGAGTGAATAGCCAAGGCACTTTTGCTCTTCTTCCGGCGAATAATATACTGATGTTGATAAATTCTCTTACTGAGCGAATTCTTGGTTTTGCCTATGTAGAAGGCTGGACAAGAATTGCAAAGGGCAAGAGATAATTCCACCTTTTCAGAGCTACAGTAAAATTTTCCACAGTTGTTAATCTGTTTCAATTTTTGTTAATAAAAGTCCCATCATAACTAGTGCAAATGTAAGAACATTGTCTATAATGGCCACATTTCAAAGTGATCAGTGGTGCAGACAATTTCTATACAGGTTTCTCCAGTAATGGCTTAATATTTCTTCTATTTTTAAATGTAAACAAGAGGAAAAGTGTTTCTTAATGTCCTCATTACATTGCAACAAATGCCAGTTGTTATGTGTAACATTTTGAATATTCCTGGCAACAAGGGAATGATGTAGAAACATGTTGTTTTTCATAAAAGAAGCCCAAACTTTTTGTCCTGACTCCCCCCTTCAGTCATTTGTTTAAGACCAGAAAAACCAGTGCCAGCATATCGTCAGATCTGTCAGCCCATACTTCACTCTGCAACTCTTCAAACAAGGTAGAAGGATATTCTCTATTTGAGAACATCAACTTCAAAACCTCAAACTGTTCCGGCAAACACTGTTCTCAGATGTCAGTCTGGAAATCCTTATCAATTGAATTTTAACATCTCCTTTTTTCTGGGAAAAGGGTGGCAACTGTATGAGAAAAAGGCATTACAAAAAAGTAGGTTTCCTGTATAACCATGTCATTAATCCCACATTCAATGACTTGATGATTACAATATCCAGGAAATTAATTTTTTTATTGTTAATGGTGGATGTGAATTTAGGAAAGGTGATACTATTTTGCAGAGAATTAAAAAATTCAGTAAACTGACCCATAGTGCCACCCCACACAATCAGCAACTCATCCAAGTATCTGTGGTAACCCTTACAATTACTGAAGATGAAAAACTTGAACACAAACTCTAACTCCCACCACAACAACACAGCACTGGTAAACAAGGGGGGGCCCATGCTGCCCGCATTGCAACACCTAACTGTTTGAAAAACTCACCATCAAAAGTCAAGACATTATTATGGCGGACCATGTCCATGAAGTCCAAGGTCAGCTCTGTCTCAATAACATCTAAACAACCAAATCCAGACACAATGTTGCCAAACCAATCCAAACTCACATCTTGTGGAATAGCAATGAACAAACTCTGAATGTCACATGTCACAAATGTAACAGTGTTGTCAAAATGTATATCTCTCAGTTTGTTGAGCAAGTCACACTAATCCCTAATAATGTGTGGGAAAGGAGTAAAATGATTTTTAAGTTTCAAGTCAATATATTTATCAAGGGGTTCAGTGACTGATCCTTGTCCGGCCACAATAGGCCATAAGGGTAGATTCGATAAACAAGAATAAATGTTGGGAATGCCAGAGATCTTAGGAATCACCAGATGTTCCACCCTTAAAAAATCATAAAGCCCTTGGGAGATGTAATCAAATACAAGTAATTAATCAAGTGCTGTCTTAATTGCACATTAAACCACATTAATTTCATCCATCAACACCTCACTATAAACACTGTCATCATTCAATAAACTGAGCAAACGCCCAGAGTAATCATGTACATCCATGATGACCAAACCCCTACCTTTATCTTTATTCATGCAGCTGATACTTTTATCATTGACTATGTTGCTCAAAATATATTTATCTTTCCGAGACAAGTAGTATCTTCTGTGTCTCTTTCTGTTCAATAATTCATGAATGTCTTTCTCACAAGATTTTTTTAAAATCCTAATAACTTGGTGAAGTAGGGGTTGGCCACACTTTTTCTTTTCAATTTGTCATGGTTAATATCGAAACCCTCATTTTCAGCAAAGAGGATACCAAAATTCCGCTTGCAGGTAAACAGTTTTAGGTCCACCAACGTATCTTCAATTCTAGCCCTACCAGCCGATATAACGTTGTAACCCTTCAGGAAAACCTTATTGTGTTCAGGGCATATAACCAAGTTGGTAAAATTGTAAATATTAAAACCAAAATACAAAGTGGTGGAAACAGTACCTGTAGGTGAACCCATTTGGGCTAAAGAGCAATTCCAGTTGACCAGGTTCAAGGACGAGTCAACCCAGTTATTAGGATTTTTGAATGTCTGGTGGTTGGACATTGTTTATTCTTGACTTAAATTCCATTTAACATGATCATTATCACTTAACCCTGACTCTTCTTCTTCAAAATTTTCTCTATTTAAATTTTCTTTTAGTCTTTTTGTGTTATTTGTTCTCTACCTGTGACACTACTAGCATTTTTTGCATTTCTACTTCTTTTAACATCTTTTCTATAATTCTGTCCTTTCATCTTGTTCTGCTACTTCTGGTATTATGTCTAAATCTACCTAATTTCTTCTTTCTTCACATTACCCTCCAAACATCCCACTTTCTTACATTTAGAACAATTTGGTTGAGAATTTCTTGCATCATGTCCAATGCCCCCACATACAAGACATCTTCTTTTCTCACAATTATTGATTAAATGACCAGTTTTTCCAAACAAAAACATGTTTTTGTCTGTATCCAATATCTGACAATTCCTCTTTCGCTTCCGCATTAATAATACCTGGAATACACACAAATAATGTAATTTTCCAGTTTCAATATCACATTGAAATCCCAAGCCCCAGTCCATAAACCTCTATTATCATATACTTTTGATAAATTCAATACATCATTACATACATTTAATAAATACTTTTTTAAAGTCTCTTTTTCAGCTTCAGTCCTAAATTTAATATTAATTTTTCTTAGCTTCCCTAAAAGAGGGATTGAGTATATACAAGTACTATGATGAACAGATTTTTGTTTCTCATATTCCTCTATAAATTTCTCCATTACCTGCCCAGTCTTAAAAATAATGTCACAGAATGTCTCTCTATTAATATGAATAAACACTCTTGTTTAATTCCGAGCATCTTAATTACTTCATCCCATAAATTATATTTGTTCATTTCTGCATCTTCCTCCTTTGTGATACGTGCTTTAAACACTCTGTTCTTCTTCTTTAAGCTTGCTTCTTTTTGTTCTCTGTTACTGTGCATCCCTTCCTTAACTCTCTCTGCATATGATTTTTTCCAGCCTTCATACCTTCAATCTGCTGCACTTCTTCCTTCTGTATCGTATCCATCATTTCTCCCCATGACACGTCTTTACCATTTTTTGTCTCACTTTCTTCCACCATGTTCAAGAATATATCATCCTGGAACCCTCCTGATTGGACAGTTGTAACAACACAATCTTGTGTATTGACTTCCTGCTCGAACAAATTATATTGAAACAAATCTTCTAAAGCCAAGATTGCTGCTTCTGATACCTTCACCTGCATTTGAAAAGGCTCACCTGCCTCTTCCACCATCTCTGACACAGCATACTTTCCTCTCAACATTTACTTAGCCTCTGATTCTTTTTACGATACATTCACCACATCTGCTGTCTAACAGAACCCAAAATGCAAAATTCATTTCCACTCTCTTCTCCAGCCTCCATATTTGCTCTAAACCAACTTCCTGCTTCTCCAAGTTGCCTATGTGTCCACACCAGAAGACAGGAAGCTCTACGGTGAAACAACAAGCCCTCTATTCAAAAACAAAGGGGAAGTTCCCCAGTGCTCTGGCCAAATTTCCCCTAGTAGCATAAATACCACCTCAGGTCTCCACTGAAAAGAGGCTACTAGCCTAGTGGGACTAACCCAGTCAACAAAGAATGAATAAATAAATTAATATACTTTAATAGAAGATAATTTGTGTTATTAATGGTTAAATTTGGAAGTTACAAGACAATGAAAAAATAATTGAAATTGTATTAGAAGATGCACAGGAAACAAATAAACTTTGGAGGGTATTTAGATTAAGTTTTGATAAAAATGGTATATTTGATTAATACCATAATCTCAGGCAAATCAAGCTATTTGGGTAGAGTGATGGTTTTCCCGAACGAGTTGGAAAATAAATTATTACAAATTATTTTCGCTGTATTTGGGGGATCAAAGTTAAATCCTGTAAGAAGATGTACAATATATGATAAAGTAGAAAGTGCCTGTAATTTTCTTGCTTCTTTATTTATGTATGGAATGTTAAAAGCTATCACATTTAAAGAAAAGAACGTGATGTCAGAATTTTAAATATTAGAAAATAGTGATATAGGGAAACAGTTGGAGGAAAAAGAAAAAAAATAGAAGAGAAAAGGGAGGTTATGTAATAAAAGAGAATATAAAATAAGTTGAATTTAAAAGAAAAATATGGTATGAAAATATAACGGAGCAGCTTTATTAGATAGATAGATAGATAGATAGATAGATAGATAGATAGATAGATAGATAGATAGATAGATAGATAGATAGATAGATAGATAAATGGATACATGGATAGATAAATGGATACATAGATAAATGGATACATGGATAGATAAATGGATACATAGATAGACATAGATAGATAAATGGATACATGGTTAGATAAATGGATACATAGATAAATGGATACATGGATAGATAAATGGATACATGGATATATAAATGCATACATAGATAGATAAATGGATACATGGATAGATAAATGGATACATAGATAGATAAATGGATACATGGATAGATAAATGGATACATAGATAGATAAATGGATACATGGATAGATAAATGCATACATAGATAGATAAATGGATACATAGATAGATAAGTGGATACATGGATAGATAAATGGATACATAGATAGACATAGATAGATAAATGGATACATGGATAGATAAATGGATACATAGATAGATAAATGGATACATAGATAGACAGATACATAGATACGTGATTTAAAACAAGATGTGATGGAAGCAATCCATAAAAGATTGACAAATTTACAATTTGGTATGAAAGCTGGGATTTTATGTGAAGGCTGAAGTTTAAAACAGTTATATGTAAAAGAATCTATGCTACATAAATCAGTAACTGAATGGTCATGTGTCAGGTACAGTGTCAGCAATCCAATCACCTGGAATGGGAATTAAACTCACAGCCTTCTGGTCTACCACTACCAATGGCAAGTCTGCTAATGGCTTCACTGAAACTGCTAAATGAATAGTACACTGATGAATCTAATGAATTTGTTTGAGAGAGCTACTCAGGCCATAGACTGTGGGCAAGCAGTTCATGCAGCGTATCTTGACCTCACCAAAGCATTCAATACCATACCACTTGCAAATATGCTAAACAAGCTGACAGAGTTCCAAATTTACCTGAGTGTGTTTGGGTGAATAGTCACCTGGATTAGAGACAGGACTCACATGGCAAGAGTAGGGTGTATGTTCTCCAAGAACATGATGGTGGGCAGTGGAGTTCCTTAGTGATTTGAGCTGGGACCTTGACATTCAGTACCTACTTCTTAGATGTTCGTACAGTGAATGAGGATCTCTGGTTAGCAATGTTCATGAATGATTGTAAGCTGGGAGCTGTCATCAATGTGCTCAATTACATACAGACACTCCAACAGGAGCATGCACTAGTCAGTAGATGCTGTAAATTAAATGGACTTAAATTCATCTTCAAACAGTGCAGCATTGCAGCATCCAGTAAGCAACTTCTAGATCTAAATTCTAGTATAGATAACATACCAGTTCAAAATGAAAAGGCAGTGAGAGACCTGAGTGCTTGGATAGTTAGCTCCCTCATGTTTGACTGTCTTATTGCAACAGTAATTTGGAAATCCTTTTAATTTCCACAGCTCATGCCAAAAGTTATTTACTCAAGATCAAAATAAGTCTTGACCTCTTTATACTCTGCATTGATTAGACCCATTATTAAGTACAATACGCCCCTTACTAGGTACATAAAGCAACTGGAAAGACCTCAGGATTTTAAAATCTAAAAAGACAATTGCTTAAAAGACCTGACCTGTTAAGAGGGACCAGATGATTTATCTTTATATTCAGTATCATATAGTCTCCTTAGCAGCAATCTGTGCCTTGTTTATTGGGCTATAAGGGATCTATTAAACAAGAACCCTTATACCTCCAAATATCAAACAGTCCTACTAGCAGTAGGACCAGAGAGCTAAATCTACTCCAATAACTTAAGATGACAAGGGGAGTGGATACATTTGTTATGCACTGCCTGACCCTTCTCTGGAACAAATGTCCACTGCAAGATAAGCAATGCAACACACTAGCTGCATTTGAAAAGAAGATGGACAACTAGATGTGTGTTCATAACATCAACCCTGGCTGTCCCTCCTTTAAAAAGGAGGCAAACCCTAAGAGTGGGCTCTGGCTCAGTTGCCTTGAATCCTTGCTGTTGCAACCTAGTAGAGTGTTTTTGGAATGGCTATTCAACTGAATACATCAGCTCCATTATTCCTATAAAACTGACCACTTACTGTAATGCCCAGTGTAGCAGCACTGTAGAAAAATATCTTTTTGTGGGGACACTCCCCTTAAACTAATTAATTAATTTAGCTTTACTTTGTATTGAATATTAAGCACCCACAATTAACTTCATGTAAAAGCAATTATTGTCAGGCAAAATCTCACTTAAAATATATTCCTCTTCCTATTGTAATTAAGCTGGATATACACCTTGTGTCCTCAATCTTCACTGCTTTGTACTGATTGTATGATACAGTCGTTGCTGATACTCTTAGCTGTTATGTGTATAATTAATAGCCACCCCACCAAAAAAATGTTATCATGGTGTCCCAGCCTGCTTTATCCTCATCTTAGACAGCTTAGTAGCACTTGATTTTCTGTGGGAGTGTGGTGACTGTCTCATGTTTACTGACAACCATCTCCTTCTAACACACACTGGTTCCACCTGCAAGAAATGCACCTATTAATCTAAACTGGAGGCAAATCTCTATATCCCACCTCTTGCCAGTAAACAACACTACAACACAACAAAAAACACTACATTACTGTATCACCATAATGTTGGTCCTACTTACACTGAGGTAGTGAAGAAATCATTACCTAAAGCCTCCTATGCCTCTTAGCCATCCCACTAGCTTACCTCGGCCTCATAGCACAAACACTAAAACCCCATCCTCATTTACAGGTACATTTGCTGCACAAAAAACCTTCACCTTAAGGTCCCATACGTATTCAGCACACCTCAGAAATGTCTTAGTCATTGGTGACTCCACTGTAACACATGCTGATGCATCACTTATCAGGCTGGTGAAAGATGGGGTGACATTTATCTGCCTCTCTGGTACAAGGATTAGGAATATCACTAGGGCCCATAGGTCACTGCACTGACCATATACAGTTATGAACTTGCAGTGGCCCATGACAGGATGAATGATCTTAAGTACCCCACCTCGGGGGAGATACAGGAAGACATTGTTGAGCTCTCTGATCCTGGCTTCGAAGAAGGCAAGACCCTAGCACTAAGCTGCATTCTACCATCACCAGAATGATACCTAAATTCAAGGATAAAATAATGGGTTTCAATAATTGGCTAATACATTGATGTAATCTGGAGGGGGGGGAGGTCCACTGCGTGTCTACATGAGATGAGTGATCAACAGAACCACCTGCTTTGCTGTGGATGGCGTACATTATTACACCTTGTTTTCTACTACTTCCCCACCTGCTTTGCTGTGGATGGCGTACATTATTACACCTTGATGTCTACTACTTACCCACCTGCTTTGCTGTGGATGGCGTGCATTATTACACCTTGTTTTCTACTACTTCCCCACCTGCTTTGCTGTGGATGGCGTACATTATTACACCTTGATTTCTACTACTTCCCAACCTGCTTTGCTGTGGATGGCGTACATTATTACACCTTGTTTTCTACTACTTCCTAAACCTCTTTGCTGCCCTCAAAGTGCCTTGTTTAGGCAGATTTTACCAGATGGACACTGCAATACCTATTTATTTATTGACTGACTGATTGATTGATAGCTTGACTGACTGACTGCCCAGCTGATTTACTGTTTGCTTCCTGGCGAGACAGACTGGTCAGCTGATCCTCTTCAGCCATGAACTGGCTCAGAGAGCAGATAACATGGTTAATAGAATAGTTATATGGGTGGAAAGAAAGTTACAATTACAAAAAATCCAACACAATTATCAACATGAGAAGAAATAATCTACACACAACCACTTTTTTTCTGTCCTCTCCTTTCCACTTCATACCCGTACCGATCAACTGTCTGGATTTTCTCAGTATGTCCAGATTTGTGCCTCATATTTTTGGTCTGTTCCTCATAACATTTATAGTTTTCTGGCAAATTGTTGAGGACTGAAGTCATTAAATAATAAAATTAATTTGAGTTTCAGACTTGATATCCTTCAGAAAATGCATGCTAACACAACTCTTTTTATTCAAGCAACGTTTCTGTCTTCATAAGAACAATATTTAAAATGTGTCCATTTTTTTTTGTCCTTACCCCCATTATATTTAACTTTGTTCAGAATTCTTGTGCAAAGGGGTTGAGAGGTATGCACACAACCCCTGTCTTGAGATCATTTTTGACCAAGTCCATTTGGCACTTTCTAAATTTAAAAACACTACTTTCATAGGTTTTGACAATATCCATGGATGCCTGCTGCGAAGTGTAAAGTCCCACTTAGCACAACCCCTCCATTATCTCTTCAACCATCGTTTCTCCACTGATTACGGCCCTAAGGATTGTAGAATGGCAGTTGAGTTTCCTGTGAATAAAGGTGTGCCTTCCACGGGCCTTGGGAATTACAGGTGTATTAGTTTCACTAGTATCATTTGCAAGGACACAGACTGTATTATAGCTGAACTAATAAACAATGATATAGGTGATCCTATATTCCATGATATATACCAGCCATGCTTTGTAAAATGCAGATCTTGGCTCCTCAAGTTGGTTGAGCTCTTAGAATGAGTTACTGAGGGCAGGGAAGGGGGGTATACATTCCACAGTGCTTATCTTGACCATGTTAAGGCCCATGACAGTATCTCATATTCTGGGATTAATGACATAGTCTCCCAACTCAACATTAACCCATATCTAGTTTTCTGGTTTGGTAATCAGCTGTCTGATAGAACCCATTGTGTTAAAGCTGTGGGTATTTGCTCTAGACAGAAAAAGCCCAACGTGATGTTGCACAATACTCTATTCTGGGCCCTCACCTCTTTTGTATTTATGTAGTTAACATTTCTTGACTGAGAAAGTCTGAGTAGGACATAGCCTATTTTCAGAAGAGGCTCGGGGAGAAATGCTCCAGATGGAGATGGAATGTATTTATGTGACATAAAAGCCAATATCAAGGGACGATGGCTAACCAAATTTGCTTTGCTGATTATTGTAAACTGGGGACGGTTATCACATCCCATTCTGATACTCAAATTCTCCAGTAAAGGCAGCATCAAACAAATGTTTATTGCATTAACCATGTGCTTGCCATCAACGTCAAGTAATGTAGCATAGTTTCCATTAGTAAATGCAGCATTACCACTGCTTACCGTGTAGTTAACATTCCATTAAATTGGGTGCAGTATGTTGATAACAAAATATCCTTTGATCACTACATCTCTGTGGTAGTCTGAAAGTCCTTCTACCTTACAGAAGTTATTCTTCAAGGTATCTTATCAAGGTCCAAAGAAGTTATAGTCCCACTTTATTCATGCCGTAATAGATCCATCATTGAATATAAAGTACCCGTATTCATGTATCTCATCCAGCATCCAGACCAACTTGACAGACCTCAACATTTCCATACCAAAAAGATCTCATCTCTCAGTACCCTTAGCTACTCTGATAAACTAAAAGCCCTCTTCCTTTACTCAGTGTCATACAGACTCCTGGAGATTGATCTCTGCTTAGTCTTTCATGCTATGAATGACCCAATATTCTTTCAGCCCCTTCAACTAAATCAAACCAGCAGTAAAGAAAACACCTGTTCCAGAGACTAAAACCTACACCATCACATCAACAACAACAGACGGCATGACAGATGCCTAATACAATGTATCCTCCCTTTTTGGAACACATTGTCCTTGCCAATTAAGCAGAATACTTCCATAGCAACCTTTAAAACCATTATTGATGACTGGATGTGTGATTGCAAATTTTCATCAGTGATACGCTGAGAAAGTCTTCTTAATGGTGAGCTGAGTGCTTGAATGACACTTCTGCTCCCAAACTGTATGTCCTTACAAACTGTCTCCACCCTGAATAGTAAGAAGAGGAATTGAAACTCAGGCTTCTTGCAATTCCAAAGTCCTGCAGTAAATGAAACAACTTCTAATTGTATTCTCATTGATTCTATTGTTAGCAAGACCCCTTCTCCAACTGCCAATGAACATGCTTCCATTTAGCAAGCATCGGTAGCATCAAGTACAGTCAATAGTTTAACTTAATATATGCAACTGTGTAGGCTGCATATAATAAACACATTGCAGTGAAATTGCTTTCAAATCACTTGCCATCTCAGAGGATTCTTTCATAGCAAACAATGTTTGTGGCACTGATAGTCTGTACATACCCTGAATAATTGGTTGCCATTAGTACAACAGCCATTAATCTCATTACTCCCTCCCACCCCCAGTCCCCCAGCCACTCCCAGGCTAATGAATTTAAATACTGTGCCACTCCCACTGATTTCCAAAAAAGACTACCCCCTTAAAGGTACAAACAAAAATTTTATTTATTTATTTATTTGACATTTGTTGACCAGGATAGTCCAACTGAGCTAAAGCCCTTTTTCAGCAAAGGTCCAGGAAGAAAAGCTCCACAGTACAACTAAGCAAGAAAAATTAGAAAATTGAAGTAGAATACAATAAAAATATACAATAAAACAATTAAGCAAATGTTTATAAAGCTCCACATAATAACAAAGCAAGACAATTACAGGATTGAGGTAAAATACAGTAAAAAAAAAGAAAATATACAAAAAAAAAACAACCTCATCTCCATCAAACTTATAACTCCTATAGGTCTGTTCACTGCTGAAAAATCACAGGCAGCATAGCTATCCTAGGTAAAAAATACAACTGCAAATAATATTGCTTGAATGCCACTAATTGTCAAACAGGAACATAAGAGGCTGTTAGCCTGTTTGAGCAACTGCTTGCAACAAACTTGAATATAAGTTCAACCAACCAGCTGCTGCATCCAGTTGCTATGGAAGGAAGCCAGGAAGTGCTTGTGGGCTAGGGAAGTAGGGAAGGGGAGAAGGGAAGGGATATAGGGAAGAGGCTGTAGATTTAGGGAAGGTTTAGGGACAGCAGAAAACATTTATATTTGAGGAGTGATTGATACATTAGGTTTAGAGAGAGGTTATGGATTTTAAGTTTAGGGACTGATTGGGAGTTTAGGTTTAGGGAGGGGGTGGAGATTTTTGGTTTAAGGAGTGATTGGGATATTAGGTTTAGGGAGAGGATGGATATATTTTTGGTCAGGGAGTGATTATAAGTTTAGGTTTAGAGATTGAAGGGGGATTTTAGGTTTAGGGAGTGATCAGTACATTAGGTTTAGACAGGGAGGGGGAATTTTAGGATTAGGAAGTGCAAGAATTGATAATACTGTAGTATACTGGAATTAACTGGAAACAACTGAAATGAGACTGAAATGAAAGTCTTTATTTGTTAATTACCCAAACTCATGCTGAACAGGTTCCAGTCTCTCCATTATGGGCCAAGTCTTGTGCACTTTTTAGAATACATGTTTTAAACACTGTAGTTTATTTAATAAGGCTTTATCAGATGTTTACAATATCTGAATACTGTCTTTATTAACAGTGCTGATAATAACAGTGCTGTATATATATATATATATATATATATATATATATATATATATATATATATATGTATATCCAAAGTTTCTGCACATATTTTCTGATTATTCAGAATGATTTAAAAGGAAACAGTCTTTATTTGACCTGTCTTCTGTACTCAGAGGCTTGAGTGCCTGTATTGTACCTTAATATTTTCTGTATGTTAGGTCAAACTAACTAACTGTATTTGAAGTATATTTAATAATATCAAAACCCTGTAATGCTTTACATGCCTTCTTAGCCTTGGTTCTCAAGTCTTGTGTTGTTCTGCAGTTTTTTAGGGGCCTAGCTGTCCAGTAATTTAACATTTTCTTGATTCTTTTCTTGAGAAAGCGAACAGAGAAAGAACAGTCTGTAGCCTTCTCTTGGAGACTGTTATATCTCATGCTTCTGCTTAACTGTCTTTTAAATGAAACATGTTTTACCTTTTAGTCTGTCTAATGTCTAATAACTACTTTAAAATGAAAGTCCCTAATCTAACAGTTGCCCCTGAGATCCCTGACTAAAGTCTACAGGGACCCACTTTTGAAGTTACCTTACATCTGTATTGCTAACTACTGTATACAGCTTTATGCTACCTCACTCATAATCTTAAGATATTTTTTTAATTTGGTAAACACACCTGCCATTTTAATTTTGACCACTAGGTGTCAGTTGAGCATTTATGGCCTGGTTGGATTGAATTTCTTGACTTTATGATGTAATTCTAATTCGGCATTTATTTATCTGGTGAATAAACTTGCAATTTTAATTTTGACTACTAGGCTTGAAGTCTGTTAACTTTATGATTTAATTTTTATATTACCTAGATTCATAGTCTTTAGAGTCTTTAAGCCTAAGTTCTGATGTATGAGTGATATATTTAAAACCTGTACATTATTCAGAAAATGAGTTTCTTTTAATTCTGTGGCTTGTAAAGCCGATTAACTTGTCTTCGTGAATCTTTATTTAAATTAGAAAGAGTACAAACTGTTAACCCTGCCTATTTTTCTTTCATATCTCTGTATGCTGTAATGGTAAAGTTACACTGTTTATTGCCTATCTTTTTCATCTTATGAAGTGGTGCCTTAGTGTACCATGATATCTCTCTCATATAGAAAATGAAACCTGTTTCTGTTGTTCATAGATTTAAATCTTTAAACATTGTACTTTTTTTATTTTTTATTTTTTATTGTATAGCCTATTAAGCATGATGGCCATTTTCTGAAGAAATTGGCACTAAAGAGATAACTTTAAAACTGGTCTTGATGCATAATTACCATATACTGTATTAACTTGTGTCTATAAATTTTCATTTAGATTTGCTCTATAATGCTGCTTACTTTTTTAACTTTTATGTGGTGTAATAGATGTCTGCCTCCTAAATTTGTGTCTGAAATTTTCTATGAATATTTATGAGCTATAATAGTTTGTTAAAACCTATGCTTTCTGTATTTCAGATCTATACCTTTGCATTTTCTGTTAGTGCCCTTTTAATTTTCAGACTAATGTACAATAATTATGTAAAGTGTATTGTAATCTGTAAATTAATTAACAAATTAAGCCTGCCATGTTATGCCTTGATATACTGAATAACTATTACTACCTATTATTCAGATAATTTATTTTAATAAGCATGTAATAAATAATTCTGTCATTTTACCCTTAACTAATGACCTAAAAATGTGAAGGATGATGTGGGAGAAATGTATGATGTAATAAGCCTGTTACAAATAAGTCTGTTACTTAACCCTTAAAACAAATGAATAATGTGAAGTAACTGAATATTATTTTTTATATTCTGAGATTTGACTGAAATGTACTTACTATACTGAACACATAACTGAGTATGAATATCATATTCTGAATCTTGACTGAAATGTGATACATATTTATACTGAACATTTAAAATAGTTGTATATATTCTGGAAACTAACTAAACTGATACTAAAAGAATATATTTTGCCAGTGTTAACTGAACACAGCTAAAACCATAACTAAAAATGGTAAATATTGTATTCTGAAAATTAATCTATTAGTACCTTTTCCTGTCAGTATTGTCTGAACATAGACTGAAAACTAGTAGTGTTGTACAATTGTCTGAAAACATGAGAACATTTTGACAGCGTTACATCAACACAGATAAAAAATGAACTGAAATCTGTTTTCCTGGCAGTATTGTCTGAATATAGATAAACCATAAACTGAAACTAGTTCTGCTGTACAATTGTCTGAAAAATGTGAGAACATTTTGATAGTGTTACCTGAACACAGATAAACTGAAATCTGTTATTGTTATACTCTGGAGACTAAACTATTAATACCATTTTGTCATTGTTGCCTGAACATAGATAAAAACATAAACTGAAACCAGTACTGTTAAATAACTGTCTGAAAACATGCATACTTGCTTTAACTCATACATTTTAACTTTAAACAAAGATTGAAGAATAACTAAACACATAGACAGTCAACTTCTGGACCACAGCTCTTGCCAGATTTTACTCTGCATTGTCCCAGTCACTGATGAGGTAAAGGAAGGCCTGCTTTAATGTCAAAGTATCCTTTTTATAGTTAGGCCTTTTAAACCTCTTATTTTCATTTCTTGTGCAAGGCTGGGTGGCTAAAGTTCTTGATTTTATTTAATATCAGGTCCTTAAAATAACATTTGCATCTTTAACAATTATAAACTAATAGCATTGCTTATTGCCCTGACCTTATTTACATTTTCCTGCATGAAGTAAACATTTGCGGCTCTAACAACTATAAACTGATAGCATTGCTTATTGTGCTGACTTTATCTACATTTTTCTGCATGAAATAAACATTTGCTGCTAATAAACTCTTGCAAGTCTGTAAGCAAACTGATAACCTCAAATGAAACTAAAATAGTAATATAACACTGTGCATTTCTGCACCTATATAAAATCAGTTTTAAATGTTGAACTTTTTACATTTACTCTTGAGACCCTCAGATTTTAACATACTGTTCTATGAGTTAAACTCCACCCACTGTCTCACCATAATTTAGCTGAGATCATTTAGCTTTTCAGTAGTACTGAATGCTGCAAGAATTTATCATTACTGTCTATAATTTTCTTGTATAAATAGTAGGTTCATAGGTTCATAGGTTGGTACTAGGCTATCAGCCCTAGGGCCTATACAAGCCTAGCCATAACAATTCCCTGGCTATTTCTTCCTACATTATTTACTTCCCTTGACCCCTGTCTAGCAGGGTGACTGACATGATCCCCGGGGTGAATTTCCTTTCTCCCATCCAATCGTCAAGGTTCCTTTTGAAGAGGGCCAAAGAGGCTCTCTGCTTGACATATATGGGCAATCTATTCAAGAGTCTGGGGAGTCTCTGGGTCAGGAACCTATCCCTTCAGCATGTTTTGTTTATTGTGAAGGCAAGGTTTAGATACCTGGAGCATGTGGCTCTGAGGGATTGGAATTTCTTTAAGTGTAGCATGTCCAACAGCTCTGGGTTTGACATGGCCTTGTATGTTAAGCAGAGATCGCCTCTGAGTAGAAGATATGTGACAGAGTATAGCTGGAGTTTTTTAAGGCGGTCAGCATAGGGCATCTGCATTAGGCCTGTGATTCTTTTAGTGAGGTATTTCTGCGGCCTTTCCAGTTGTTGCAGATGTCTTGAGAGGTACATACCAAATGGGGCATTGTATTCTATAATGGGTCTAATGAGGGATGAGTACAGTGGGACAAAGACCTCCTTTTTTCTGGATGAAAAGCCCTTAGTGATGAGGTGTGCCACATAGAAGGATTTCCTGACTGTTGTGGTGATGTGGTTATTGAAGGTGAGACCACTGTCCACCTGTGTCCCTAAGTCTCTTATCACACTTTTGGTGTTTAGTGTACTGCCACCTATATGGTAATTCATGGATATATGTTTTTTCCCAAAGGGGATAACAATACATTTCTTGGAATTGAGCTTGACCCCATGGCTCTGGCACAAAGCATCTGTTTCTGTAAGGCACTCTTGTAGAGTATCCACATCATTTGGGGATTCAATAATGGCTCCCAGTTTGCAGTCATCTGTGAACTTTGTTAGCCAGAGTCCCTTAGTTTTGGCCTGTACTTCAGAGAAGTAGATGCCAAACAAGAGCAGTCCCAGGACTGAACCCTGAGATACTCCACTTGTCACTTGTCTGGAGCTGGATTTGGAGTCGGCTACTTTTACAGTGTGGGTTCTATCAGTAAGCCAGTTAGCAACCCACTGGGTGACATAGGGATTAATGCCCAGCTTAGTAAGTTTATCTATGATTCCAGAGTGGGGGATGGTGTCAAAGGTCTTGGCAAGGTTTAGATAGGCTGTGTGGATGACCTTACCCTTGTCCATGGCTCTGGAGACTGATTCAAAGAAGTTAATCAGATTCAGGAGACAAGTTCGGCCCTTCACGAACCCAAACTGGGTGGGGTCCAGTGTTTCAAGGTTGCCAATGTCTTTGTTTATAAGTTCCATGATAATGCACTCCATGGCCTTGCAGATAAGGCTTGTCAGACTGATGGGATGGTAGTTTCTGGGATCCAAGGTGGATCCCCCCTTGTGGAGTGGGATAACTGTAGCTCGGTGCCACTCAGTGGGCATGAAACCTGAGGTGAGGCTATGATTAAACATGACACTTAAGTGATGTGCCAGTTCATATTGTAGTTCATGTAGTACACAACCCAGGATGTCATCTGGTCCTATGGATGCTGTATTCTTAGCTTTGGAGAGTGCGTTTTTTACCTGTGTGGCCGTTATTACTGGAATTTGGCAATCTTCCGGTATTGAGATGGGCCATTTAGGGGGTGAGAGGGGGGTGAAGTTGGCACTGAATCGATCTGTCAGGATATTGGCAATATCCTTGGGATCAGTATATTTAATGCCATTCTGTTTTAGCTCAGAGCAGATCTGAGCATTGCCATTTAGTTTCTTGACATAGGCATAGAATGCCTTGTGGTTGTCTTTGGAATCTTTGGCAATTTTATTTTTGTAACTAGCTTTGGAGGATTTTATGAGGGCTCTCAGTTTCTTACTGAGGCTGGTAAGGGAGATTTTGCATCCTGGGATTTTCCTCTTTTCTGCAACAGTTTCTTCCTTTTGTTGTAAAGTTTTTTTATGGCAGGGGACCACCAAATTGGCTTCCTTTCTTTGGATGAGAGCATCTTGGTTCTATTTGGGATGGCACGATTCATGCATGAGTGGATGTGCTCGTACAGTGCCTTAGTGTAGGATTCAGCAGTTGAACTTTCAGTTCCCGTCTGCATGGATGTCATGAAGTTTGTCACTTCTGACTTGAGTAGCATGAAGTTGGCTTTGGAGAAGTAAAACTGTAAATGCATTAAACTGATTTTTACCATACTGCATTATGGCATACAGTACTGTCTTTAATTTAGCTTGCTAAACTGGCTGTAATCTGATCTGATGTACTTGGTAAATTGCCATTTCTGTATGAAATATATACAGTCAAACTGATTACATAATGTACGTTTTTATGCATAGGATTTGAACTCAACTGTATTATCACTTTTACAATGTAGTATTGACTTTAAATTGTGCATTCTACAAACTAGCAAAACATTATTTTGTTTCTGTCTACATTAAGATGTTGTTTATGCACTGTAACGCTTTAATACAAAGCTCTTAACTAATGACTGCTAAACAAACAATAACACAAAACATTCATTTGCCAAATCTGTAACTGTATACCTCACAAGACATAGATGTATACGGTTACCCTTTTTTTTTTACTGGCCACATCCAATATGTCTTTCTGAGCACTTTAGCTGTGTCAGCTGAATTGGAATTTATTTTATTCTTAACCATAAATCTGCATGCTTCTGTCACAACCAATTCTTTAAAATCTATACATTTGCTCAAATCTTGTCACTGAAGTCTAAAACAGATTATAAGTCTAATGACATGTTCATACCTAGTACAGAGCTGTTACACTTTGAACTGTTAGCTGCTGTAATCTTTGACCCTTTAAATTCTGACAAAACTGCATTTGTGTCCTCTAATAAAGATCTATGTGTAACTGAAGTTGATTTGTCTGTAAACAATGAAATATTGTCATTTATTTTAACCTTCAACAATGACAGATTAATGCCCTGGTTTGGTGCTACACTACCGCAACCTTTATAGATAGAAATGGAATGCATTTTTTTCTTTATTTTTCTCTGAAATGGTAGCAATTTTATGTTGTGCTGAAGTCTGTTTATTATTTATTCTGGAATTTACTATACCAAAATCTGCACTCTGAATCCTCTAATTCCCCCTCAGTGCAATGTTTACACTTGCTTATGAAAACAAGAAACTATCCCCCAGATTCACTAATCTTCCATGCAGGACTAGCTTAGACCTGCACGGAAGTGCCCGTTTAGGGGCAGGATGGCAGTGTGCCATGCATATTAATGAAGGCATGCTGCCTGAGCTCCCAGGCTTACACAAAGTATATACAACTGCAGGGGGAATGTCTAAGAGCAGAGCTCTCAGAATAAACAAGCCCCTGTAATATAGAAAAGCAGAAAGTGTTAAGAGATGAGCGAGATCGCTCATAGGTGTCCACATATCCCCACCAACAGTTCCCCATGTGTACAACAGCAACAGTAGTGAAAAACTAAATAAAGAAACCCTTTTATTTTTTTTTTAAAACACCGATTAAAGCTAAATGTAGGTGCACGGGTGTGCCCATCGCTTAGCTACGGTTAAAGCAACTTAAAAGGCTGAAGAAGATAACATGGAAGATATGTGCAATTGAAGCAGCATAGCAATAGTGTAGTGGGCAGAGCATCTGCCTAATGAGCAGGCATTCCCGGTTCGAGTCCCACTGCAGCACGTTCCATTTTCCATGTGAAATCTGTATATGAACATTTTTTTGCTGTATAACCTACTAAATAACATTTAAATGTGAACTGGAGTACTACATTAAATGCACATGTGAAGTGTCAGTGTCATAATGAATAAGGCACTAGTAA
Source organism: Protopterus annectens (assembly GCF_019279795.1). NCBI lineage: Eukaryota > Metazoa > Chordata > Ceratodontiformes > Protopteridae > Protopterus > Protopterus annectens. The sequence continues at coordinate 1,054,322,117 of NC_056733.1, forward strand.
GCAGGTTTAAGCACAAATAAGCAGTACTAAGTATATATAAGCACTAGTAAGCGTGTTTAAGTAGGGCAGCCACAGTGGTGCAGCGGTTAGCATTGCCACCTCACAGCAAGAGGTTCTCCGTTTCAATCCTTGGCTGGGGCGCCTTCTGTGTTGAGTCTGCATGTCCTCCATGTGGTCGCATGGGTTTTCCCCGGGTGCTCCGGTTTCATCCCAAAGACATGCTGTAGGTGGATTGGACATTCTAAATTGGCCCTAGGTGTGAGTGTGTGCATGTGTATGCCTTCTGTGGAAGGTTGGGCACCGGGCTGGCAACTCGACACCATAAAACTCCACTGCTAATCATGAGCGGACAGGTGATCCACTGTGACAACCCCTAACCAGGAAAACCTGGAAGAAGAAGTAAGCATGTTTAAGTGTGTTTGTGCGGGGGTAAGCATTGCCTATACAGCTTAAGCTAACTGAGTGTAAGAAACTGTAACTGGAGGTTAGCATTGCTTCGCTCCATGCACACCTGCTTACAATTGCTTTAAAGTGCCTTAATCACTCTGTACCTAATGGCCCGTGTTCTGCCCAGCAACAAAATAAACAGCTTCTGTGAGGCTCGAACTCAGGACCCTGTACACTACAGCCACAGTAATTAACCATTAAGCCATCATAACAATACATATGAGTGAGGTTTCAGTAAACAAATCCTCACCATAGGAAAATCAAACCAAACATGTGAACTGAATCTATGTACAGTGTGATGTTGTATAACCTGCTACATAACATAAATATGTGAACTTGAGTACTGCAGTAAGGCTAGATGTGAGGTGTTATTGTAATAAAGTGTTGAAGTCCCCAGGACCCCATACAGTGTACGTACACATGAATCACAGATACCAGATAAAGATATAACATGTAACAAATTATAAATCAATGTCAAAAGGACAATATAATGCTAATTACATGTTAAGCAATGCTAAGCATTGCACAGGTCAGCTTATGTGTAGGCCGGCTAATTCAATATGCCCAGTGGTATGCCCCTTTAAGCAATGCCAACATTAGGTAAGCAGGTGTGCCCATAGCTTAGCCTTTTCAAAACCATCTAATCACAGACAATTGCGGGACATCGGGCGTATTTAAACCCCACAGGCACCAATAATCCCCATAACTGGTTGCAGCTCCCTACTGTAGGCAGAATGGCTGGAGTAGGTGAAGGTACTCGATTCACAGCACAGCACTGGGGCATTAATGAGTCAAAATATATGGTGTGGCTCCTGGTCAAACACCATGAGCAGAGACTCCTGCAGGGACATTACCAGGGCTCCCAGTATAAAGTGGAGCCCAGAAACAGTCTCGGCCATGACCTTACTAGTGCCACAGGTATCCCCTGGACTGGTGAGCAGGTTAGGCATCACCATGCTGACCTGAAGTGGCATAGGGGGATCTGCTAGAATGGTGCATCCAGGAGTGCAGGCAGATGGCTGATGCCCCAGTACTGAGTAAGTACCCATTCCACTAAGTATATAATAATTGCTTAGCTTGTGTATACTATGGATATGTATGGCTAAATGTCACTGTATTTCTCTGACAGCTGCAGATGAGCGGGCTGTAAACCAGCAAGCCCATGCCGCTAGGCTGCGAAGGCTGCATTGCGAGGCAGGTTAGTAATAATCTTGCATGAACTGTCAGATCCTGTGAATAAAGGTATAACCCCTGGAGTGCTTGTGTATACTCTGATTTAATATGTTGTAGTGCTGCATGCTATAAATAGTACTGTAGTATTAAGCAGTGTTACCCACACTGTGCTACACAGATAAAATGTGTAGGAAGTTCTTTATAACAAGAGATTAGTCATATTGTACAACTGAGAGAGACTTAGAGAGAAAACATTTGAAAGCTTCACACCAATTCCCTCATAGCACAGTGTACTGTGATGTTAACTGTAATAGTTTTACCACACACAGCAGGGACTGAATCCCAGGAGTGGTAGTAAGTTGTATACATAACCATACCCCACAGCTGTACAGAATTTGTGAGACTGTTCAGATAGAAAGCTGAATGCATAATTAGACACAACTGTACAGATTTTGCTAGAATGTACAGATAGTTAGCTGTAAGTGTAATCATAACCATCAACTGAACAGACTGCATCAGAATGTTCAGATAGTAAGCTGCATGCATAATTAGATAGACCCAACAACTGTACAGATTTCATTAGAATGTGCAGATAGTAAGCTGTAAACATAATCATAACCATCAACTGTACAGACTGCATCAGAATGTTCAGATAGTAAGCTGCATGCATAATTAGATAGACCCAACAACTGTACAGATTTCGCTAGAATGTACAGATAGTAAGCTGTAAGTGTAATCATAACCATCACCTGTACAGACTGCGTCAGAATGTTCAGATAGTAAGCTGTATGCATAATTAGACCCAACAACTGTACAGATTTCATTAGAATGTGCAGATAGTAAGCTGTAAACATAATCATAACCATCAACTGTACAGACTGCATCAGAATGTTCAGATAGTAAGCTGCATGCATAATTAGATAGACCCAACAACTGTACAGATTTCGCTAGAATGTACAGATAGTAAGCTGTAAGTGTAATCATAACCATCACCTGTACAGACTGCATCAGAATGTTCAGATAGTAAGCTGTATGCATAATTAGATAGACCCAACAACTGTACAGATTTCACTAGAATGTACAGATAGTAAGCTGTACGCATAATCAGAACCATCAGCTGTACAGACTGCATCAGAATGTTCAGATAGTAAGCTGTATGTATAATTAGATAGACACTGTGTACAGATTTTTCTAGAAATGTTAATCATAACCATCAACTGTACAGACTGCGTCAGAATGTTCAGATAGTAAGCTGTATGCATATTCATACCCCTCAACTGTTCCGATCTGCCCAGCATGTGCAGATAAATGGCCCAAATCTGCTGCCTGGTACCCTGTTCACCTGAGAAATCAGTGTGATGATCCAAGAAATGTAGGCAGCCTGTGATGACATATAACCGATGGTCAAACCTGTACAATAGTCAGAGAATGTATATGAAAACAAACCTGTCATTGAAGCATCACACCCAAGGTGTATGAGAGCAATTCTCATAATATGTCGCATTAACACCTGCATCCTATCAAGCCTCAACCAGAGTGTGTGCAATAACAGATTGAGGGGTATGTGTATAACATCAACATGGAATCTGGGGGTATGTGTAGAAATTGTCAGGTAGTGTTAACAAAGATCTTCTCAACAGGTATAACAGGTAAAAGGTGTATTCTATACATTAGACACAGTCCACGTATATACTAATCTACAAACATGCCATTGTACAAAGTAAGGCCAATGGGTAGTGTAATAATACATGTAAGGGACAGATCACTGCAGTGACTAAGAAAGTTGTGAAAACTACAGGGATATATCAGTTGTTAGTTGAAGTCTCTCTCTTGCCCCCATCAAATGTGCAACAATAACCCAATTATACACCTCAATGGGTATGTTTACTCTCCAAACTTATGTTGGGACATATGTCCTATTAGTTCATAAATATCCACATTTGGTTCTATGCATGTTTAATGTTAAAATACTTCCATATTGGTGGCCTGTTGCAATCAATAAAACCTGCATGCTGTTGTAATGGCCACTGCTGTTCCACATATATATGTGTATATATATATATATATATATATATATATATATATATATATATATATATAGGTTCATAGGTTCATAGGCTCATAGATTAGTACTAAGCTACCTGCCCTTGCTGCCATTTTTTGCCCTAGCCAATAATCTTCCTGAGACTCAAACCTGAAACCCTGCTTGTGTGTTTACAACACACACCTAGGCCACCACCCTCCAACTTCCACCCCCTCCCCCCCCCCCCCCTATATATATATGTGTGTGTGTGTGTGTGTGTGTGTGTGTTCTGCTCGCTATGCAACTGGTTTAAAGATATGGTGTCTTGGGTTAATGGATATACCTATGCATGCTGTCATAACTAATCCTGAATGCTGTTGACTATTACAAACCCATATCTGTCTGTAAATTGCAACACTATAGCTAGTATGGGAAGGCCGGTCCCAGCAGACCCACCTGTCCCACCTCAGCTGGCCATGGCACCGGGCACCAGCATGTCTGGGGCCCAGCCTGAGACCTCCTCCTTTATAGGCCCTGTACCACCATCGGGTGGAGCTGCCGCATGGGATGGGGCTCGCCCCCCTCCCTGGGAGCGGGGGCGGAGAGGAACCAGTCAACCATCATCAGGTCTGGGCCGTGGTGTGTAGGCAGATCGACAGGGCATTTTGAGACCAGGTACGCCTGCTTGAGGGCCGACTGGTGCAATTAGAGGGTGAGCCTGCCCCTCCTACCCAGCCCCTAGAATGGCCACCTTTGTGGCTGTGAAGATGCAGTGGTGACTGCCCATGGGTGGGGACCTCAGTCCCACTGTTTCCATTTGGGGGTTCATGGGCTTGTGACTTCCAAACACCCCTCCCTGTCCAAGGTGTTTACCTCCCACATGTGTCATATACCGCCCCTGTATGTGTCTTGTTTGTCTTGTCTGTTAACCTACCCAACCTATCTCCCCAAATACATCTCCTACCCCTCCCCAACATCTCACTCTCCCCTGATAAAAAAGGGCAATCTGTTCCCACAAAAAAAATCTTGTCTCATACATAGCTGTCCATTTTGCACACGTGTCCACTGGACACATGTAATCTGGTCTAATTGGCATCACAACGAATTTATGTTGTCCTCACCTCTCTCCCAGGGGTTTGAGTGTCCAAATCTACCTCCAAATTCAGTGTTTATGCACAACTGCTGCTGTAGAAGAAATGGGTAGCTATGGACCTTCACTACACTCTTCCTGCAAATCCCTGGCTATTTTCCCTACTGTCTTTCCCTCTTTGTGCCCCTTTTTCACCACTTTCATATCAACCCTTTTCTTCTTTTCTTTTAAAGATATTAGCATGGGGGTAAGTGACAGTAAGAACTTTTAAACAGCAGTAAGTGGGTTTAAGCCTGTTTGCGCGAGGGTATGCAATGCCTACACAGGTTAAGCAATTTAGAAGCTGAGTATAAGAAACTGTAACCGGACATTAGCAGTGCTTAGCTCCACGCAAACCCATGCAAATCCGCTTACAACTGCTCAAAAGTGCCTTAATCACTCTGTATCCAATGGGCCATGTTCTGCCCAGCAACAAAATAAACAGCTCCTGCAAGGCTCAAACCCAGGACCCTGCACACCATAGACAAAGTGATTTATCACTAAGCCATGCCAGATACAAATAAATCTGATGTTTTCAGAAACATATCATCCAGTCCAGTCATGCAACAGTACAGAGAATGGATACCAACATCTAGATGTATGTCTGTGTAAATATACTAATATCTAAACACATACAACATATCTATATATGTAGATTTATATATTTCTAAAACTATATACATATATATCAATATATATGAACATATATACATGCAAATGCCTACATCGACACATTTATGTGTCTACACCTATATGTTTACATATAAACAGCAAGTTTATGTGTACACAGATATATATCTATGTAGGTATATACGGACATAGTTATATATATGTTAGCAGATATATATATATCTATATAGGTATATATAGCCATACATGTGTAGATAGCAATGGCAGATTAACAAATGCACATATGTCCACATGCACCGTTAATGGGGTTAAGATGCCCTACACACTATACTTCTTCTACGACTAGGCACCCCCCCCACCACCACAGACAAACACATCTGTCCTGCAATACACTACCAAGTGTTGCAGATCCTATAACCAGGACCTGACACAACATGAGCACAAGATGTTACCAGTACTACATCCCACCTGTATGATGTTAGGCTGGTATTGGTAACATATCATGCAGTACAGTCTGCCTCCCATAGGAAATGTAATATGTGGAAGCCATCAAGATCCCCAGGATACAGATACAGAGACAGAGATATGCAGACAGAGATATACACATATATATATATATATATATATATATATATATATATATATATATATATATATGTGTGTATATATAGATATATAGATAGATATACATGTGACTACACATACACACTCAGATATATGTACAGTAAGATACATATGTAGATGGTGCACACAATATGGAACAGCCACTATGCCTACAGTTAATCCCTAAACAACTGGACACTGTATGGGCCACCCATACAAATGACAATCATTACCTGCAACATATACACACAGAGAGGTCATAGGAAAAACACCACACACAGGTTTGCAGAAATGGAAAACCTTTAATCGTGTACTATTACAGTTCTATATGCCATGTCATATAGCTGTTCAGACACTGACAACCATATAAACAGAGTAATGCAACTGTGAAACAGTTACACTAATACAGTAGTCTGGAAAGGTTCACAACTGTTGCTGTCCAGGCCAAGCCCTTCAAATTGTACAATAGTGAAGGCAAACTGGGCCACAGGATACCAAACAATCAACAGTATGTAATGCAGGTGTACAGTTCAGTAGCCTCTATCTACACTCTGTACATACTCAGTAGGTGATAAAGACGTCATGTGACCACATGGGTTGTAATTGTTAGATAACAAGGCTTAACTGACACCATCACGAGCACACCGACAAACAGAACAGTCTGTATGGCAGGGGGTAGTAGGCTTGCATTAACCCAGTTCATGTAAGTAATGTAAATATAGGTGAAGTATATGGTAGTGTACATCCAGATACCTTAAGGCGGCTCATCCCTGATACCCCCACATTTTGTAACAGCCTAGGTCATTTATGGTGCTCCCCCCAGTCTCAATAATACAGGGCCATATACCACTGTTACATACACTGGTCTTTGGAGTGCATAAGGGCACACATGTATTGTGTAGGTGACGCCCACACATATATGGCCCCAGCCTCACCATATGTGTGGGGGATACAACAGCAGTGGACCAATGGCAATAATAGCAGTGTGATATACTCACAGCCCACTACAGAACAACCACCGACAGCATGACATATGTGCAAAGCTTGGTATGTAGGTGGAGGACAGAGGATGGAAAACAGGCACATATGTGGACAACTGTTGCCATAAACTAAGCAAGTTGCTGGTGTTACAGGATAGTCTGCAACATACCCTTAGTCAGGGAATTGAGATTAGAAACAGAAATGGATGTAGCCATGTACCGATAGCACTCAATACACACACTGCCAGTGTAATATCTGACACAAGACCTGTGTGGTGGACAGACAAAATATGATAGGCATACCTCTGGCCAGCAAGAGAATAGGCCCACAGTTGTGAGCTATGCAGACAGACTGCATTCCAAGGTAAACTAGTATGTACACACACACCCTGTAACACCAGTACTATACAGAGCATGACACAACTCTACTCACACTCTGTCTGTAGTTCTGGAACCTCCTACAAATATGTAGTGGGCCTGAGTGTGCCGGTTCTCATGTAAGAGGTATTGCTACCTGCTGTCTGTAACACTGAGGCCCACACACAGGAAGGATGTCCATCACACAGGAAAGGTAAAGGGACCATGCCCACATGATGTGGGGATTTATAGTAGGTGGTTGCCATGACAGTGGTAATTGGAAGTACTACACATGTGTAATCATACATATATATATATATATATATATATATATATATATATATATATATATATATATATGACTATCTGGATAAGTATATGTACATATATTTCCACCATATGTCCTGGACATGGAGTGTAGCCCTACCTCAGCCCCTAAAGTCCCAATGTCATAGTGCAAGGGTATGTCAGGTATGTATAGCAGGTATATTAGTAGACTGTTGCTACTGTTATTGGGATTGTCTTCACAGACATGGTGTGTGTGTGGGTGGTCACATCTGCTTATAACATGTGTGCCATTGGCTACTGACAGACATCATTGTACAGTACCACTGCTAGCATGTAATGCCGCTGTGGACTACAGCAGAGATATTGGCCAATATATGTGGAAATTCTGACACACTTACAGTCCAGAGGTATACACATAAGCCCTTAGTGCAAAACATGTGTACCATGCCTGACAATATGGATGTAGACAGCCATGTAGATGGGTATAACACATAACGACTGGTAGACATTTGCCACCATAGGTTATGCATTCACACACCCCTGTCTGGCCTGACACATAATGATCATTGGTACAGGGGTGCCATGGCCACATACTGCCTACTAGATACTGACATAGATCTGTACAGCATCCCACTGCTCTGTCTGCCATACATGACTGTTAAGGGAGGCCCAGCAGCAGTACATCTGGCAAGTATCTGCACATGACATTTCACTGGGTAAGTACATTAAGCTTTTACGCATGTAACAATGCACTGTGCAGGCTGCAGGCAGACTGGCTCAACACTGGCCTACATCCCCTATGGGGGAATGCACATGTACCTGCATATATGTCACAGCACAGGGTAAGATACACTTGTGTGAAAGTGCATAACCACAACCAATGTGAACACAGCCACAGCCACATATGGTAAGCTAGCATAATATTACAGTATATGGACTATCTGTTCTACACCATCCTCATATGTGCCACTCACAGACTGACCCTACATATACTGAGCTGCTACACAGTTTGGTCTGATGGCTGTCTGTGGTATGGGACATGTGCGTGTATGGTCCTACAAACATGTACACCAATACAGTACCATACAGTGGAGCAGCATGTAACATCAGATAGGAGGGGAACTAGAACAATGACATCTACCACAATCTGTACACAAGCTAATGTACATATTAACAATACACACACTGTCGACATTCACCATAAGTACACAGACCTCATTACTGTACAAACATCCACAGAATGTCCAGGTTATGTCATGAAATATAACCCCTACTGTACATAACATATGTAGCAATCGAATATATCACTGGCTTGTTATCAGCTATGATGACACTAATTATGGTGTACAGCACATATCTTCTTCACTTCATGCACAACATATGTACAAAGGTTGACAGAGGTGTGGCTGAAGGGTCTATACTGAAGCCTCGAAAGCCGACAATGTTGAATATGACATTGTCAACATGAGAATAGCAAAACTGCAGAACATCGAAGAAGTAAACGGAAATCTCTGTAAGGGGAGATTTCCATTTACTTCAATGTAGTGCAGTCTCGGAGGTGGTATATTTAAGTAGCAGGGGAGTGTGGGGGGGCTTGCCCTCCCTGCCTACACCATTTAGTCTTTTTTTTCTTGTTTTAATTTTTTTTTTTGGACCATTTGATGTTTTAACAGTTTGATCACTAAGGGTCAACCTTTAGTGATTCAAACTGTTAAATATTTGAAGTCCCAATATAGACCCATGGCTGGAAGCACATACACAGGGCCAATATTGACATGTTACTGTGATAACTTCATACATTTACTGTTGTAACAGGGTTTGTTGCAACATATGTCCTATGAGGGATATGACGTCAGTAACTATCACAGCTTTCACCATCTACAGACTGCAATCCTCACACTACCTTCTGCAGTCCACAGATAGATGCTCCGTGGGTAACACATGAAACCAAAGACACAACACTGCCCAGTCTGCAGATGACCCTGCAGATGGGGATTCCTCATAAACATGGAACTGACATGGCAGTTACTGAGATATGTATGACAGCCATAACCACACAAACACTGTTAGACCAACATTACTCCAAATGCAGTATAGCAGCACTTACAGTCTGTAGTCAGGTCAGGCACACCCCCCCCCGTTTGTTTCCCTCTTTCCACAGTGTATGTTGTTAGAGGTAAATCCTCAATCCATCTGAGATGCTGTTTGCCAAACAACAGATCTAGTTCTTGCTCACAGTGAATGAAAAGGGCCAACACCAACATGATGTTCCTAGATATTGGAGTGTGTTTCCATGAAATTGGCTATGGGAATGTTACCACAGCTGTTTCACATGCAATCAGCTAGGAGAGGGCTGCAATTCATGCAGTGGCCATCAGCTGATCATGGGCATCACTTAAAATACACATGCTGCTGCCTAAGCAAGGCAGATGTAGGTCTCCACATCCACCAGAGAGGGGGTGGGAGAGGCAGACAGAAGGAAAGACATGTCAGGGAGGGGTGGGAGAGTAAAACTGAAACATGTTTGTGTCACACACCTACCAGCACAGGGTATCAAACCCCTGACAACTATGTAGTGCTATCACAGTTCGATGCAGTTATTGGATGCGCCACATGGGTTACCTGTTGTAGTGCACTCAGAACATATATGTGATGGTGAGTGACATCTGCAACAGGAATGCGGTAGCTATACAGTAAGTGACGTACATGTGCCTGTCTGCATGAACAGGTGCCAGCATCAACACAGCCACACTCTCACAGGGACACACACACACACACATATTGACACATTGCAGGGCCAGGAGTACAAGTCGTCAGTAGTGGGATTGCCACAACACATCACTGTGCAGGTATCACATGCACCACACAGGTCATATGGAGGTTGTATGGGCAAAGGGTATGAGGAGGTGTCTGATATTAGACAATATGCTTCAGTATGCCCATGGGGGTTGTAGTGAGTGTGGATGTGAACATACGCACCATACAACACACACACAAACACACAGGGTGCCAGTACTGACATGCATGGGTGCATGTCTGCACAGATGTGTGGTGGTCGACTGTGCCAGCAGGCTATACTAGAGTAGGTGATGGGTATTCTTTGGCATCAGGCCACATGACTATGGTGTGCATTGTGGCTCAGGGCTGTAGTTTCTGCATTTGCCCACACAGATGGGTATTGTATTCCCCATCTAGTCACCTGGGTGACTTTTGTGTGTGGCCAATGCTGTGCATAGCTTGCCATGTATGTGTTCCTTAGTCCATGACATGGACAGTGTCTGGGATGTGCACACCTCCCACATACATGTACAGTGACATGTGGAACTGTACATGGGCTGTCTGGCTCATGTTGTGAACACAGATTATCATCAGATATGCCAGTCTTGCCCACCTGTGGCAGGAATTGGTAATGGCCAGCAGGTTTACCCTGCACATACATTGATAGCATGCAAACAGCATTCCCTGGTGTCAGTGGCATCTGTCCATGCAGGGCATGTTGTCAGGCATAGTATGCCCGTTGTGGATCACATGTGATGGCACCACAGGTGGTGCAGGTGTCCATTGTGGAACATGGGGGAGGTGCACTGCCTGCATGTACATGCATATTGGACAGATGGACAGCATGACATGCCCTCTATAGCCCACTGCTGTCACTTCATAGTTACTATCAGTGGCCAATATGCAGTGTACTACCCATATATTGGCTGTTGCCTAGGCATGTGTGTGTGTATGAGACATGGGTTGAGATTGTGCTCTGGGTAATACTGGGGTTGCTAACTGTGATTGCCTGGCCTTGATGTAACATGTATGGGTATGGCTTTGCACCCCAGCTTCTCAGCTATTTCACATCTGTTATCCCTGTACAGTGGACACTGTGATATATAGTATGACCACCATATAATAAATATGCAAAACTGTTAGAAAAATGTGTATTTGAATATATGGGAAATGCTAGTTTAAATGCAAAGTAGTATATAATGCATTTTATTCTATTAATCATATAACAGAAAGGATTAATTCATGTGTAAATGCAAGTAGTTTTGAAACTGCAGTGTGGCTTGAAGCAAGTTGACCTTCGACCCTGGCAGATGCTAGCTTAGCAAGTTTTAATGTTTACGCCTTTCACAAGTGATTATCTGCTGGGTCAGGAAATTAAATGTGTGAAATAACGAAATCTTCTGCTCTTTCCTGCTGGGATGATTTGGCCTTGTATATGTGTTACTGAGATAGCATGCAGCTGGTGGGAAAGTGTTACAGTGAACAAAGATGTGTATTAGAAGACTGAATCCACCATTGTATTCGAACTGATATGAAACCTTGAAGAAGTAACTTTACAGAAAGACATTATGTCTGACCAGGTGGATAGCAAGGCCGTATTGTTACCAGAGGAAAACTTTTTTAAAATATACAGCATCAGCAGTTTTATGAATAGAGGACTGTAAGCTAAAGTGATGTAGATGCCCTGTGACATACCACGTCAGTAAGGTGGGCACAGCTTGAATGTTAAACCTATATAAAATTGTGTGCTTCCTGTTTCATGTTAGACAAAATTCTGTACTTGTACGTTTTTTGCCTCCTGTTGTACACTAGTAAACTTTTTGATCCTGAACCTCCTGTGTATTGAATTTTTGATTTTATTTAACAGTTTGGTCCTTCTTAGCTGGAATTCCCTCGAACAGCTGCAGATCAGAGTCTACCGGTGGTCGAATACTGCGCAGGAGAAGTTACCGAAACGGTTCTTCTTGGGTGAAAAGACCTCTGACTGAATTGTCGTTTAAAGAGGCTGGCCACTTTCTGATCTGTGGCTGAAGAGTGGATATTGGATAATTCAATACCGCAGGCTCAGGTAGGAAGAATTTGCCTTTTTTCTGTTTTAGATCAGGGACAAAAGGAAGTACTGTATATTTGGTCATAAATCAGGGTAACAGAATAAGGTAGGCAGTTATTCTAGATAAACTGTGAAAAGGAACTGAGAACTTGATATCACGTGATAAAAAGGGTTACGTAACATTTTCTTTGCCATGGGAAATCAGTGCACTAAAACATCGCGAGATCCGCCCCTAACCGAAGACGCAAAATACATGCAATTACGTTCTGATAACGTTAGGTATTCTACGAAATGGGTTAACAAATATTAATTTGATGGTAAACTAGATAAAACTTCACTAGTTAAACTCCTTAAGCAGCTTAAATCTGATGCAGGAGGTCAGGCAAAAAAGCAACGCCAATTAGGCATTCCTCAGGCACACAGGTGGATTGAGGAAGCAAATCGTAGAGAACAGAAGCTTAAAAATTCAAAAACATTATTTTTAGACAAAGAAGATAATAACTTGGTAATAGCAACAGCTCCTCCTCCTCCCTTGCCCCCTCCCTTACCCTTTTCAGGATATGAAGTGAGTGGACAGGCTGGTCCGCCTCCGCGTTATCCTGAAGTCTCAGCAAGACCACAACCATTTGTTAGAGATCCTATTGAAACTAGGTCCCAAACACGTAAAATACATAGGGACACAGAATCATACCAAATAGAGAGAAACCTACAGGATGAGAGTGAGGAAGAAATATGCCCACTTATAGAAGTTCCAAATCCTCAGGCAGGACAGGAAGGGCAGGATCCAACACTCTTAGTATATAGACCATGGACACCGGAGGATATCCGGAAGGCTACTGAGGGAATCCCCCATCCGAAAATTAATTTTACGAAGTTTTTGGAAGATTTACAAGGCATGAGGTTGAGTTACCACTTGAATGGGGAAGAAGTAGAAAAAGTAGTAAGACAAATTATAGGTCCAGATTGGTACATGATTTGTGGCACCTGGAATCCTCGTAATGCAGAGCTTAAACCACTCCCACATAGTGACGCAGAGTTAGATAACAGAGTGAAAGGTCTTACAGACCGAATCTCTGAGAAATGGAAACCTAGAGCAGACTGGACTTGCATTAATCAATGCATACAGCAGGAAAATGAGACAATAGATGGGTACTATGCTAGATTATTAGAATGTTTTAATAATCATAGCGGTATGACGGTTCCTGAAAACCAAACGAATGATTCCCTGTATGAACAACAATTGAACAATGCATTTTTGAAAGGTTGCATTGCACCTATTAGTAGCTTCATTACGAAGCATATGATAGACCATCGAACAGGGAGGCTACAAGCCTTACTTGAATACGCTAGACATGCTGAAAGACATTTTAATAGTAAAAAGAAAAAGAAGGCGCAAGTCTTCACTGCTGAAGACGGAGCTGAAGTGTTTGTGTTACAGTCAGGTAAAAAGGGCAAGAAGAATGCTCAGGGAAACAAACAGTCTGACAAATGATCAGAAGATTTTGAAGAGAGGAAAAAGAGAGGTGAATGCTTCAAGTGCGGGGAAAAAGGGACATCTAGCAAGGGATTGTAAGCAAAACAAAAAGGTAATTACAGAAGATAAGGGAGATGAGGACTGACTATATGATAGTGAAGGAACATCATGCGAAAGTCAGAAATCATCAGGAAAAGTTAATGAACAAAAAACAAATGTAAATGTGATAGAAGGAATAGAGGAAGTGCAAGTAGATGTGGAGGATGAAGAAAGTGAAATTTTGGACTTAGCATTGTTAAGCTTAGAGCTCTACTTAGCAGATACGAAACCGGAAGTTACACTTCTGGTGGAGGGAAGGGAAGTCAAATTCCTGTGTGACTCAGGAGCATCACGGACCCTGATACACCCCTCCAAGTTACCAGAACATTCCGAATCACCTGATTTTATACTAGTAAAAGCCGCAAACAGACAGCTATACAGGGAACCACTTTCCCATGATATAGCAATAACTGACCCTGTTTCAGGTATGACCCAGAGAAGTAAAATTGTTGTTTCTGCAAAGTGTCCAGCAAACCTATTGGGCAGGGACCTTATGCAGATATCTGGCATAGCAGTAGTTCCAACTGTACAAGGTATGGAGGCACAGAGACAAATGGATAGCTTTTTAGTGCGATCGGAGGGTGAAACTTTTTACTGGTACAGCCAGGACCTAGTCACGACTGGTCCAGGGGCAGTAACCGAAGAACTGATGAACGTAGCCATCAGTAAAGCCCCCTCCCTCGACACTGATCGACAGCATTTGTTACACTGTACTCTATACTACTGTACTACACCAGGACCTGATAGAGAGTATGAGCAAGAATTGTTCAGAAATTGTGCAACTAGACTAGTTTTGTGTACTTTGTACTGGGATACTGAGGGGAACAGTGTAGTTAGCTGTTCATTACCTCAAGAATTCCTTGCATTATATAAATCAAATTGATTACCACATGTCAGCTTGACAAAGAACAAAAGTGTAAAATGGGCAGACTTAGGAGAAAAAGTAACAAGATGGGAGAAACAGACTGATTTAGAACTGTCAGAACAAGGGATACAGAAACAAAAACTGAATTGGTTGACACAGACACATCCAGCTGTACACTTGCAATCTAGCGAGGACAGCTGATTAGCATTTTTATTAGAAGAAGAAGAAAAGGCCTTATGTGAAATTCCGACAACTCTTTGGTCAACAGGCAAGTCAGATGTAGGACTTATTCGAACAGCAGGACCAGTTACAATTACCCCAAAGTCAGCATTTAGACCACAGAAAAGACAATACCCTTTGAGAAAGGATGCAGAAATAGGAATCAAACCATGTAATACACCCCTATTTCCTGTTAAAAAAGCAAATGGGGAATGGCGGATGGTACAAGATTTACAAGCTGTAAATAATGCAGTAATACCTAGAGCACCTACGGTGCCAGACCCACATACTTTGTTAAACGATTTAGAACCGCAACAGAAGTATTTCTCTGTGGTAGATATCAGTTAAGCTTTCTTTTCAATACCTATACATCCTGATAGTCAATATTGGTTTGCATTTACATTTCAGGGTAAAAGGTATACCTATACTCGACTACCACAGGGATATTGTGAGAGCCCAACAATATTTGCACAAGAAATGGCTAGCAACCTGGCAGGGTTTACCCCACCAGGAGGTAGTCAAATTCTACTTTATGTAGATGACATCTTGCTAGCAGCCCCCACCCAGCAACAATGCAGGAAGGATACTGTAGAATTATTGAAATTTTTAGCAACACAAGGACACAAAGTAAACAAAAGTAAGTTACAACTTTGGAAAAAACAAGTTAGATACTTGGGATATGTAATATCCAATGAAGGCAGAATATTAGACGAGGAGAGAAAAACAGCAATTTTGCAAGCACCCAAACCAGCAACCAAGAAGGAAATGATGTCTTTCTTAGGTACAACTAATTTCTGTCTGAGCTGGATACCAAATTATGCTTTGGAATCTGCTCCACTGACTGACTTGATATATAAGACACCAATGGCAGCACAAGATATTTTACAATGGACACCTGAAGCAGAAACAGCTTTCTGCAGGTTGAAGCAGTTGATAGCTTCTTCATTAGTTTTAGGACTTCCAAATTATCACAAACGGTTCTTTCAGACCGTAGATTGCAAGCAAGGATATATGATGTCAGTATTGATGCAACAACATGGGGATAAGCAATGCCCCATAGCCGATTATTCATCGCAGTTAGACCCAGTGGCGCGATCTTTGCCTCACTGTATACAAGCAATAGTTGCAGCTGCAATGGAAGTACAGGCTTCAGCCTCAGTGGTGTTATTCCACCCTCTCACATTGAGAGTGCCTCATGCAGTTGCAATAATTTTACTGCAAGAAAAAGTGGCATACCTTTCTCCTGCTAGACATCTTTCATGTATGACCATACTGCTGAGCCAACCTCATATGACAATTGAATGATGTATAACATTAAATCCGTCAACATTACTTCCAACTCCTGTGGATGGCACACCACACAGCTGCCTGCAGGAAATTGAACAGTTAGCTTTACCTAGACAAGATCTCACAGATATGCCCTTGGATAATGCCGAGGTGACATATTACGTGGATGGCTCATGCAGAAGGGGTCCTACAGGAAAGAATCTGGTGGGGTATGCAGTAGTTACAGACACTGAAATTTTAGAAGCCCAGTCCTTACCACTTAACTTATCTGCACAGGCAGCAGAATTGATAGCTTTGACGCGGGCATGTACTTTAGCAAAAAACAAGTGTGTAAACATATATACTGATAGTCAGTATGCTTTTTCTACAGTACATGTATTTGCACAACAATGGAAAAACAGAGGAATGATAACATCTAGTGGGAAACATATTAATCATGCACAATTTATTTTGGAATTATTAGAATCTATTCAGTTACCTACCAAAGTAGCTATTTGTAAATGTGTAGCTCATACAAAACAACAGGATAAGATTTCGAAAGGCAATGCACAAGCTGATGCAGCTGCAAAGCAAGCAGCCTCAGACTCAGAAACTTTATTTTTGAATGAGGAATTACAACCCTCTGAGATTTTAGATTTAGACATGTTAAAAACAATGCAGATGCTTACTACAAAAGCAGAAAAACAAAAATGGGTAAAACGAGGTGCAATTCTTGAGAATGGACTGTACATTTCCAAAGAGAGAAAATCGATATTGCCGTCTAATTTATTTAGATATGCAGCTTTGTTGAGCCATGGGCAGTGCCATGTCTCAACAGGGGGGATGGTACAGTTAGTAAACCGAATATTCCAAACATATGGATACACAAACTACACAAAAATTTTGTGCAGCTTGTCATACTTGTAACAAGCACCATGCACAAGGGGCATTTAAAACCAAGCAAGGAAGTTTTCCTATACCACCATATCCGTTCCATACTATTTGTATGGATTTCATAGAATTGAGTAAGTGTGAAGGGAAGAAATACTGTTTAGTTATTGTAGACATGTTTTCCAAATGGGTAGAAGCTTTTCCAACCAAAAACCCGGATGCAGCAACAGTGGCGAAAGCCCAGATAAAAGAAGTAATCCCTAGATTTGACATTCCGGAAAGGATTTATAGTGACAACGGCACATTTAAATGAACCAGACGATTCAGCAACTTGGGAGATTTTTTGGTATCTCCTTAAAGAACAATTGTGCCTACCACCCACAGTCAGCAGGACTGGTGGAAAGGTACAATGGTACACTTAAGAATAAACTAAGGAAGTTAGTTGAGGAGACCCAAAAGAATTGTATACACTGTCTGCCTTTAGCACTGCTGAGTATGAGAACGGTTCCAAACGTGAAGGGTTTGACTCCCTTTGAAATGATTTTTGGGAGAGCATATTATGTGCCTCAGTGGAAAGCTCTCATGCCTGCAGAACAAGAGGCTGACAGTTCATTAGCTAGTTATATGAGGAAACTGTTAACAAATAAATCTGTTTTGCAGTTTAACTCTTTTTCAGATAAGGAACAGACCAGACCGGTAGAAGCAGTCTTGGCCCCCGGGACATGGGTGTGGCTGAAAGTGACAAAAAGGAAGAATTGGGCGAGTCCAAAGTGGGAAGGACCATACCAGGTTCTGTTGGCAATGCCTACTGCAGTTAGAGTGGCCGAGAGGACGTCCTGGGTTCATTTGACACACTGAAAACCGGTAAAGAACTTTCAACTTGATAAAAACTTTGTGACTGATATACAACCAGACCAAGATGGCCAAAAACAAAGCGAATAGAAATCTAGATCAACCCCAGAGATGTTGCATAATCATTTTGCTGAGTATACATTTATTGACTGTAATTGTGGCAAGTTTCCTCTTTTTGTGGTTTATCCTACACACAACCACACAAGTGAAAGTGGGAAGGCGTGACGAAACGTCTATAGACTGGCATCCAAATTTTAACACATACCTAGCCATGAAGCGTGTATATGCAGAGACTATGAACATTTCAAATTGCTGGGTTTGTACAGCTATACCAACAGCATATGGAGGACTGATAATGTCCGCTATCCCTTTGGGGATAAATGAGACTTGGGAGAATTTACTCTTCAATACAGGAACTGTGAGATCACAGGACAAAATAGCTTTATTTTTACCTGTCACACAAAAAGGAATTGTATGTTTTTACAAAAATGATACTCTCCAGGTGGGTTGGAGCAATTGTAATATAACCATATCTTACCGATGTTATATTAAGAATAGTAATGACAATACTTTTTGCAATACTAATTATGACTCATATTTGAACTCATTGAAAACAACCATGAATGACATTCGCAAGAATCCTGTTTTGTTTAAACAATTGTCAGTTATAGATCAGAAAATGTTTCATGCAGGGCTAATGCGTATTAGTACTAAAGTAGAAAACTGTTATTTTATTTGTGGGAAAAAAGCATATAAATGGTTACCTGAGAATTGGTCCGGCAGTTGTTTTTTGGGTTATCTGGTTCCAGCAATAAGACATACTGCAGAATTACCTTTGGGTAAGATACGAAATGTGAGAGAAGCAGCCCTAAAACCTGAAGGTCCAGTTGAAAAACCTGTGAATCCAGTTGGAAAGATCGAAGCTGGCTGGAAAGACCATAATAGCGTGAAAGACAAAAGCAAATTGACTCATATGGACTTGAGTGACAGTGTTATATCTTGGGCAGGAATATTCCTAGCATATGGAGCAGTCAAATCAATCTGAGAGCTGAGGAAGTTGTCGAAACTTCTCGAAGTAATGAGTAACGCAACTTTTTCCGCCCTAGAACTGGTGACTGATGAACTGAATGCAATGAGAACTGTTGTGCTACAAAATCGAATGGCTCTTGACTTCACCCTATCGGCGAGAGGTGGTACGTGCGTGCTTATCAAAGAAGAATGCTGTGCATACATACCAGACAACAGGCATGAAATTAATAATCACCTAGAGGTAATTCAGCAAGTATCAGCCATGACTGAACCAGGCCCAAACCCACTGATGGACTTTTTCCAGAATCTATTTGGGGGGTGGGGTTCCATCCTAATGAATATTCTGATTGCCATTTGTGTGGGTATACTCCTAATAGGAGCATGTGTTTGCTGTGGAATTCCCTGCATGAAAAGACTAGTCAAAGATTTTATTGATGTATCTGTTACTGAAACTTTGTACCAAGATATTGAGATTGAAAAATTGATTTCAGATGACATTTTTTCTGAAGTATAGATTGAATGACTCACCTAGCTGAAAATCCTAAGTGGAAAAGGTTAGGAGATGAAATGACACTAAACATACTTCAAAATAGAATAAAAAGTATTAATAGGGGGGGAAATGTTAGAAAAATGTGTATATGAATATATGGGAAATGCTAATTTAAAAGCAAAGTAGTATATAATGCATTTTATTCTATTAATCATATAACAGAAAGGATTAATTCATGTGTAAATGCAAGTAGTTTTGAAACTGCAGTGTGGCTTGAAGCAAGTTGACCTTCGACCCTGGCAGATGCTAGCTTAGCAAGTTTTAATGTTTATGCCTTTCACAAGTGATTTTATCTGCTGGGACAGGAAATTAAATGTGTGAAATAACAAAATCTTCTGCTCTTTCCTGCTGGGATGATTTGGACTTGTATATGTGTTACTGAGATAGCATGCAGCTGGTGGGAAAGTGTTACAGTGAACAAAGATGTGTATTAGAAGACTGAATCCACCATTGTATTCGAACTGATATGAAACCTTGAAGAAGTAACTTTACAGAAAGACATTATGTCTAACCAGGTGGATAGCAAGGCCGTATTGTTACCAGAGGAAAACTTTTTTAAAATATACAGCATCAGCAGTTTTATGAACAGAGGACTGTAAGATAAAGTGATGTAGATGCCCTGTGACATACCACGTCAGTAAGGTGGGCACAGCTTGAATGTTAAACCTATATAAAATTGTGTGCTTCCTGTTTCATGTTAGACAAAATTCTGTACTTGTACATTTTTTGCCTCCTGGTGTACACTAGTAAACTTTTTGATCCTGAACCTCCTGTGTATTGAATTCTTGATTTTATTTAACAAAAACCCACTCCACATTGGTCACACACTCACAACCACCTCTCCACAGCAGATGAGTTGCAAACACACATGCACACACACGCCTGTCATGTCTGGGAGTAAAGCCCCTAACTAACTAGTTTATTACATTACAGCACTACGCAGTTATAGTACACACCACGGACATTACTGAAGTACACCTTACCCAAAGGTGTATTTCACAATGAATGACATCAGCAGGATTGCCAAAGTAGGGCATTTGAAATGTACTGTGTGTGACTCGCCTAAAAGGCATTGCTCCCTACACAGACATTGACATCACAAAAAGTCTAGAACTGCCATGGGTGGGGATAGAACCCTACCATGGTTCTAAATCACACTACAGCAGTACACGGTTACGGGACTACAGAGATTACTGGGCTACAACCTTCCCAGAGCTGTATTTCTAGGTGGGTGACATCAGCAACCTTGCCAAAGTTGGTATATGAATTGTAAGGAATATGAGTACCCTAATAAGCATTGCTCTCTACACAGACAGGGTCTGACAGACACACACTTGCCATGTCTGGGATTAGAACACCTACCTAACTATTCTATCACACTACAGCAGTATGCAGTTACAGGATGGGCTACAAAGATCACTGGGCTACAAACTTCCCAGAGGTGTAATTCTAGGTGGGTGACATCAGCAGCTTTGGCCAAAGTTGAGTATATGAATTGTAAGGAGTGTGAGTACCCTAAAAAGCATTGCTTTCTACACAGTCAGACATGCACACAAACTCACACACAGTTGCCAAGTCTGTGGTTTGAACTCCTACCTAACTACTTTATCACACTACAGCAGTATGCAGTTATAGGATTTGCTACGGAGGTTACTGGGCTACAACCTTCCCAGAGGTGTATTTCTAGGTGGGTGACATTAGCAAACTTGCCAAAGTTGGGTATATGAATTGTAAGGAGTGTGAGTACCCTAAAAAGCATTGCTGTCTACACAGTCAGACATGCACACAAACTCACACACAGTTGCCAAGTCTGGAGTTAGAACTCCTACCGAACTACTTTATCACACTACAGCAGTATGCAGTTACAGGATGCCCTACAGAGATTACTGAGCTACGACCTTCCCAGAGGTGTATTTCTAGGTGGGTGTCATCAGTAGCCTTGCCAAACTTGGGTATATGAATTGTAAGGAGTGTGAGTACCCTAAAAAGCATTTCTCTCTACACAGTCAGACACAGACAGACATGCACACAAACAGACACACACTCACAGTTGCCAAGTCTGGGGTTAGAACTCTTACTTAATTACTTTATTACACTACAGCAGAGCACAGTTACAGGATATGCTAGGGAGATTACTGGGCTACAACTTTCCCAGAGGTGTATTTCTAGGTGGGTGAGTGACATCAGCAGCCTTGCCAAAGTTGAGTATATGAATTGTAAGAAGTGTGAGTAACCTAAAAAGCATTGCTCTCTACACAGTCAGAGACAGACACACAC
This sequence comes from Protopterus annectens, assembly GCF_019279795.1. NCBI lineage: Eukaryota > Metazoa > Chordata > Ceratodontiformes > Protopteridae > Protopterus > Protopterus annectens. The sequence goes on from NC_056733.1 coordinate 1,054,344,097, forward strand.
TCACACACACAGTTGCCAAGTCTGGGGTTAGAACTCCTACCTAACATTCTGCTATTTGGTGGAAGAGACGCATATTGCTGGCCAACGCCTCATGAGTGTTGGGGAAATATACATGCTCATTGACATGTACTGACATGGCATCCAGGGACTGGTGGAGTACCCTGGATGCTGATGACTGTGAAATCACCATCATATCCCCAGTTGGTCTTTGGAAGGTACCTGTAAGTATTCTTAAGGCTACATATACCTTGGTATCCACTGGGATGGGTTCCCCTCTGTTAGTTCTGTGTGTCAGGCGTGGCCGGCACAACTCAACAATTTGCTGTAGGAGGATCCTGCCCACCCTATAGTGCTCCACTATCTCCAGCTCATGTAGCACTTGGTAGGTTACCCTGGGTCTGTACACTCTTCTCTGTCTCCTCACTGTGGGTTACTCGGCAGCATTCACATCTTCACCACCCTCAGTCTCTTCCATAAGTTGTATGATAGCTATTGAAACCCCTAACATTTTGCTGTTGTGAGTGTTAAAAGTTCCCCGCTTGTTTACACTGGTGGTGTAGAGTGTGGGAAAAACCAGAGGGGTAAGTGTTTGCATAGTTTATAGTAATGTTCAGGTCTGAGCTGGTCTGCTGCCTGTGTACTTGGCTGGTTCTGATATGTTTCACCTGGCAGCTAAGCTAGAACTCCTTGATTACCTTCCTACTGCTGTTTTCCCTTCCCATTGCCCTTCTGTTTAAGCCCGGGGGTGTTCCGTGAAAACAGAGTACTCAAATGTGCACACTGCTGCTATTTCCACATTTAACTTATTTTTTATTCCTGTAAAACTCGGTGTGTGGCGCGCACACCTGCTTACACTTTGTAAAGTGCGCTAGGCAGGTTCAGACACACCCCCTAGCTTAGCTGTGCTAAGCTAGGAGCAAACCCAAGCCACAGGGCTCCAATCCACTTACAGTATGCCTGACACACACCCCCATGATGTCACCTACCTCCTAGGCTTGCACCTTGCTATTCATACTCTTACACTGTTGGGACCTGACTCACATGCTGGGGGAAACTGGGATTCACTATCCTTCCCCTCATTTGTATAGGATTGCCTGCTAATGCATAGTTACATGTGTCACACTGAACCTCCCCCCTTAGCCACCACTACTCACTAGCCAGGTTGTCTTCTGCCTGCCATTGACTTGCATGGCAGAATACTGATTTTAGTTAGAATGTTTATTTTAGGTTTATTTTATTATTTGCCCCCAATCCCATTTGTGCATCACTGCCCTATGCTTAAACAGCCGAGATCAGCTAAAAAAAAAAAATAAAAGTTGATTTTTTTATTTTTTGTATTGTTTGAAATGCCAATGGCCTTATACTTGGCCATTGGCATGCTTCCTCAATGATATGCAGCCTTTATTTGGAGCTGTCATAGCTCCGTTTTGGATTTTGCAGAAATGTACTCAGTTACTAACTGAGTTCATTTCTGCAGATAGCACTAGTCTTGCACGGACTGTTGCAAGATTCCTGGATTGCAAAATCACCTCATTTGCATGGATTTCACCTGCAAATGGGGTGATTTGCATAACAGGGCTTAGTCCATGCAAGATTAGTGCAGGAGCACTCGTTCATGCCCCTGCAGGCTGTTCCTGAATTGCACAGCAGACATATTGCCTGTGTGAGCTCCTGCACCAATCTTGCACTCCGTGCAAGCTTTTGAGAATACGGGGGTATGTGAAATAATGTGAAATTGAGACATTGCCTGCATGTTATGTATGTTAACTGTGTTGACATTTGTATGTTTAATACTGCAACATAATTCTGCATTTTGAATTACATGTACTGAACCATTTACATTAAAGTCTGAAACTGTACTGACAGAAGCTGACTTATTATGCAAATGATTTCCTGTATCCTTTTTTTGTGAGTTAATTTTTTTGTGCTTAGAAATATTTAACATTCCTGAACTAATAACCTTTAACTTTAAAAGAACATTTCTGGAACAGTTTTTTTAGGCTGCTTTACCAAGATTTTAAATGTAAACCAAAGATTTACTAATGTCCTAACTGTAGAAGTATTACTTGACATGTTTATCCAACAGGTATGCAAATGACTTTTACTGATTAATTTAAACTTTTTTTGAGCTGTTAACAAAAAAGTGCATATAAAGTCTTAGATAACTTTATGATCCTGGAAGAATGTGTCCTGTTGTCTGTAGCATTTTAACATGTTTCTTGCTTTTTGGCTGTGTGACATCACACTGGGAACTTGAAAGTTTGTGAAGATAGCTGTTAACTGGTTAATGTCTTTTATGTTCTGAAGGACACTGCTGAAATTTGATTTAGTGCTGGTCTGCTGAAGTTTTTTAAGGCTTTTGCTGAAGTAAACACTGACGCTGTGTACTTTGTTTAACAGCTGCAATTCTGCTGTCTCCGTTTTCTGCATGAAATAGTACTGTCTTACTGAAATGTCTACTCTGTAATGAGAAACTGTAGTGCCATCATTTCTGATTGATTTTGCATGGAATTTACAGTTTTTATTTATGGAAAAACACTTGAATGCTGCTGAAAAGTGTATTATGAAACTGATAGACATGAAAAGTGTGACTGTAAACTGTTAATGAAACCTTGAAGTTAAGCTGGTTGTTGCACTAAAAACTTTACTTGAAAGGGTTACTTACTGCAGCTGTTTTTGTTGAATTTTTGAAGTGCTGCTTATAAAGTTACTCAGAATACTTGCTCTGTAGAACATATGAAGTTGAATGAAACATGGAGTGCTGCACTGGAATGAAAACACTGCTATTTTGTAGTCCATATAACACATGTATTTGAATGAAGCATTGCTATTCTGTAGAATTTTTGTAGAACAGACACAGTCTGACTGCTGATGCAAGGTTTTTATGGGGTTCTGGGAGTTACTTTAAAACTTTTACCTTATTTATAGTGGCTCACCATTGTTGGAATTGATAAGACTGTAGTATACTGCAATTAACTGGAAACAACTGAAATGAGACTGAAATAAAAGTCTTTATTTGTTAATTACCCAAACTTGTGCTGAACAGGTGCCAGTCTCTCCTTTATGACCAAGTCTTGTGTACTTTGCAGAATGAATTTTCCAAACACTGTACTTTATTCAATAAGGCTTTATTAGATGTTCACAATGTCTGAATACTCCCCTAAATTCTGCAAGCCCTGCACAGCATGCAGAACTAGTGCAGGAGCTCCAGCAGGCAATATATCTGCTTTGCGATCCAGGAATAACCTGCAGGGATGTGCACGCGCGCTCCCGCACTAGTCCTGCACGGACTTAGCCCCTGTATGAAAATTACCCCATTTGCAGGTGAAATCCATACAAATTAAGTGAATTTGCGATCCAGGAAGCTGGAAACTGGCCTTGCAGGACTAGTGTAATCTGCAGAAATGTAATCCGCCAGTAACGAAGTACATTTCTGAAAATTACAAAACAGAGCCATGACAGTTCCAAATAAAGGGTGGATATCATGTAGAAAGCATGCCAATGGCCAACTATAAGGCCATTGGCATGGAAAACATTTGCAAAAATAAAAAAAATAAGCTTTTATTTATTTTTATTTAGCCGATCTTGGCTGTTTAAGCATAGTGCAGTGGCAGGCAAATGGGATCAGCCGGAATATAAGAAAAAAAACGTAAAATAAGCATTCTAACCAAAATAACTATTTTCCCATAATACCCAATGGCAGCAAGAAGAAAACATGGCCAGTGATTAGTGGTTGCTAATGGGGGAGGCTCAGTATGAGACATGTAACTATGCATCAGCAGGCAATCCTATGCAAATGAGACGAATGATACTGAATCCCAGATTCCTCTTGCATGCTAGTCAGCACCCAACAGTGTAAGAGCAGGAATAGCTTGGTGCAAGCGTAGGAGTTACCTGACATCATAGGGGGGGTGTCAGGCATACTGTAAGTGTATTGAAGCCCTGTGGCTCGGGTTTGCTCCTAGTTTAGCAGAGCTAATCAAGGGGGTGTGTCTGAGGCTGCCTAGAACTCTGTACATTGCCTAAGCAGGTGTGCATGCTGCGGACCAGGTTTTAAAGGAAAAATAAAAAAGTAAACCAGGAAATAGCAGCTCTGTGCACATTTGAGCACTTTCTTCTGGACATTTGAGCACTGTGTTTGTGTGGCACGCACCCGGGCTTAAATAGGAAGACAATGGGAAGAGAAAACAGCAGTCGGAAGGTAATCTAGGAGAAATAGCATAGCTGTCAGGTGAAATGTATCAGAATCAGCCAATTACACAGGCAGCAGACCAGCCCAGCCCAGAACACTACTATAAACTATGCAAACACTTTCCCTCTGGTTTTTCCCACATACTCCACACCACCAGTGTATACAAACGGGGAAATTTAAACTAACAAAAACAACAGAATGATAGGGGCTGCAGCAGCTATCAGACATCAACATGTGGAAGAGGCTGAGGGTGGTGAGTATGAGAATGCTGTTGACCAACCCACAGTGAGGAGATGGAGAAGGGTGTACAGACCCAGGGTAACCTACCAGGGGCTACATGAGCTGGAGATAGTGGAGCGCTATAGGGTGGACAAGGACCTCCTACAGCAAATTGTTGAGCTGTACCGGCCATGCCTGATACACAGAAATAACAGAGGGGAACCCATCCTAGTGGATACCAAGGTATGTGTAGGCCTAGAAATACTAGCCACAGGTATCTCCCAAAGCCCAACTGGGGATATCATGGGGATCTCACAGGCATGAGCATCTAGAGTATTCAACCAGTTCCTGGATGCCATGTCAACACATGCCGGTGAGCACATATATTTCCTCAACACCAGTGAGGTGTTGGCCAGCAATATGCGTCTCTTCCACCAAATAGCAGAATACCCAAAGGTGGTGGGTGCTATAGACTGCACATACATATGCATCAAAGCACCACCCAATGAGCAGGGTAGGGTCTACATCAACTGCAAGGGCTTCCCCTCCAACAACTGCCAGGTCATGTGCGATGTCCAGGGCATTATAATGAATGTGTGTGCTGGCTGCCCTGGAAGCTATCACGATTCCCACATCTGGCATCTGACACAGCTGTACCAGAGATTTGCCAGTGGGGACATCCCTTACGGTCACTTAGTGGGGGATGCTTGTTATGCACTGGAGCCATGGCTGATGATACCCTTCAGAAATGCACACACACCTGAACAAGAATGCCAAAATGAGGCACACGCACAGACCAGAATCATAATAGAGCATGTGTTTGGGATGCTCAAGTCATGGTTCCAGTGCTTAGACAGATCCGGTGGAGCCTTGCAGTACTCACCAGCTACATGTACCCAATTTGTTATCTCATGTGCCATGCTACACAATATGATCCTGCGGAAACAGCTGCAGCAGGAACAGCATGGGGCAGGGTCACACAGCCCCCCACCAATGCCAAGTCCTGCACAGGCACAGAGTGACTCAGAGGAGGAACAACCTGAGCCTGCCCCAGTAGGCAGATGGAGGCATGCCCAGTATGCCATGGCCTTGGCAAAGAGGCAATGCATAGCACATACACTGACACAGTAGGGACCCATGGAATGACACCTCTCTCTGACTCGCACATAAAGTAAAAGGGATGCCAAATATGACACTACCTGTGCTCAACCATGTATGGGGAGTGTACTATGTGCATCTGACATAGGCAACCCCCAGCATCATCCTCAATACTGACACACTCACAAGGTAAGTCACTCCCCTTACCAATTGCTGATTGGAGTAGTATGTGTAGCTACTTGTGTCTATAGTATGGATGTGAGCATGCAAGGGAATTGGGTGGCTGAATAGGATTCCAGTAGATAGTAGACACTTATAGTGGCAGCATGATATCTGTAACAAATATGCGTGTCACCATAGTAGCCAGTACTACACATGTTGACAAAACCCACTGCAGGAAATGTGCTGGGCCACATGTGTGTCCATATGACACACACTTGCCAGTCAGGGAGGTTCACATACCCAACAACATTCACAGACCACATCAGTTCAGGCAGTGGGATGTTAGTTCTGAACGGTAGGAAGTCACAAACTAATATGTAGGTCAATCAGACGTAGGACCTGTAGTACACTGACATGCCTCTAGTCAGCATGATAGGTTAGAAAACAGAATGAAATGGAGTACCTGACATACCAGTACAGTCATAGCAAATGTGTACAAGTGTGCACCCCCCCAATCCTGTGTAGCAATTAAGAAGCAGTCAGGTGTGCCCCCCCGATAGGGTCTACTTTAATTAAAAGATAGTGGAATCTGTTGAATACGAATCCGTCGACACATAAACAGTGAAACGCGATAGCGTTGAACACACAAAACCGTGAAATTTAAACATCGAAACTGCAATAGTCGGCCAATCCCACCACCCGTAGCATACTACTTACGCAAACACATCAACAAAAAACACATACATACACTAACCAAAACCCTACTACTAATCCTAAATTAAAGCACCAAAAACCCACTTGTAACCCTACACTAAACCCCACATACACAACTATCTATGCACTACCCTTAACCCCTCCCTACCCCTAAGGTCCGTAACTACTGCACACTTACCCTACAGAACTATACCCACACAAAGTAAGTATTCCACATACATGCACTTAACAAAACCCTACACTAAACCTTACATACATTACCTAACTATGCACTTACCTTAACCCGCACCCTAACCCTAAGGTCCGTAACTATCGTACACTTACCTTACGGAGCTATACCGCAGAGGGGCCAACTATGACAATTCGACATTTCTGATTTCACTATTTGGTGCGTTCGACATTTCCGCGTTTCGCTGTTTATATGTCGACGGATTCATATTCGACAGATTTTGCTTTTGTTTAATTAAAGTAGACCCCCCCCTCCATAGCCTATGTAGACATTTAGTAACAGTCAGGTGTGCCCCCCAATCCTATATAGACATTTAGTAATAGTCAGGTGTGCCCCCCCAATCCTGTGTAGCAATGTAGAAACAGTCAGGTGTGCCCCCCATAGCCTATGTAGACAGTAGAAACAGTCAGGTGGGCACCCCCAATCCTACATAGAAATGTAGTAACAGTCAGGTGTGTCCCCCCATCCTGTGTAGAAAAGTAGAAACAGCCAAGTGTGCCCCCTCAACCCTACTTAGACATGTAGTAACAGTCAGGTGTGCCCCCCCCAGTCCTATGTAGAAATGTAGTAACATGTATGTGTCGGTATAATACCAGTGGAGCACGGATGCCCAGAGGTGGCTAAGGTAGCAGGATAGATTGTAGCATTTGTACAATATGCAGGTATGTGCATGTCAGGCTGGTGTGTGTTTCATATTGTGTGAGACTGGTCAGTATGTATGCTTGTTGAGGTATGACCTGGTAGCCATTGCCCACTACTGCTGATGACAGGGCCAAGTCCTCACAACTGCAGTGCCAAAGACAATTCCCACCAGTATAACACATGCTAGCAGTAAGCCATTGTAAATGTGTGGTGGTAATATGTGTCACCATCTGAAAGATTGACATGGCATGGCTGTTGGGCTAGATATACAAGCAGTACACAGGGAAAAGTATCCCAGACATACAGTATATAATGTGTAACTGTGAAATGGATACACCCTTGGAATTGTACATACAGGTATGCATCATATTACCTGGGCCTGTAGTAGGGAATACTGGTGTAGTCTGCCCGAACACTTGCAGACCACAAAGGTGGTAGGACTGATGTACTGGGAAACAGCTGCCGTACCTGAACATGCCACCATAACTGGAATGCCCCATGCATATCTGTGCATCAGATGCAAGTAGTGTCCATAGCACACAAGCACCTAGCTCACCCAAACACAACCCACAGGTACCTCTCTGGTCGTATCCCTGCAGTTGGGAATGGGTACAATATGACCCCCACCTGTATATGGCAATAGCGACAGAAGGCAGCATGCAGTCCAGGTGTCCCATGCAGGTGTGTCCCTAGCTGTAGGTAGCACCCTGCCAGCATTCACACCACCTGATCAGTACTGATAGAAAGTATTGGCATGAACACCTAGCACACCTACCCTGTCACCCCAGGGGAATATACTGTATAGCCGTCTCGGACTGTAGGACTGACAGAATGCAATGGCCTGCCACAATCGGCCTGCATCACCACCAAATGGCCTACAGGCCTCTGCCAAAGGCCTGCATCTCACACGTACTGCCAATGTATGTTATGTCATGGACACCCACATAACAACATAACACACTCCACATAAGCCATATACAAGTCCATGTGGACAAACCACAGTAACATGTTTATCATGTACCACTGCATGAACTGTGGATCAACACCGAAACACAGCTGTGATGAGGTGATAACCCTAGGGAAAGTATCAGAGATTGTATGCATATTGTATAGGAGAGGATAGAATAATAGAGGGGGGATGGGAGCATGGGCAGCATGGAATGTGCAAGGTCTGGCACACAGCTGTGTGCACACACTATCCCTGGCTTTAAACACATAAATGGGTGGCTACAAACCTGCCCATACACCACAATACGGGTAATGTCCTGACACATGGCCCCTGCCTCTAGGTAACCTGTGTGAATCTGTACAGCTGTGAGGTATTGCCACAGCAAGTTAAGGCCGTACTGTCATGTTGATGGATGTACAAGTAGGGGATCCTCTGCCAGCACTGTACCAAGATGCTGAACTGTCTGAAGTGTCTGCAGCTCCCCCTCCAGAATGGCATAACTTATCATGAATATATAGGCATCTGAAAATAAAAGTTAGCCAGCAACAAGTGAACTGTGAGAAATGATAAAGTTTATTTAAACTTCATAAAGACTTAATTCAACAGACCGGTTTTGGCCTGGGTTTAACCTGGCCTTCTTCAGTGTTACACTACATGTGACATCAAGGCCTGGTGAACAAAGTTAGCAACCCTTGTATTACCCAGAGAACACTCTTAACCCATGCCTCATATACAAACACACTTGCCTAGGCAACAACCACTATGGTGGTAGTACCCTGCATATTGCCCACAGATAGTAACCATGGTGTGATTGCAGCAGACTACAGAGGGCATGGCACCCTGTCCATCAGTACAATAGGCACGTATATGCAGACAGTGGACCTAAACTATGTTCTCCACTGGACACCTGCAACACCTGTGGTGCCATCAAATGTGACCCACAAAAGACATACCATGCCTTAAACACATGCCCTGTATAGACAGATGCCACTGACACCAGGGAATACCTGTATTATGCTATCATTGTAGGTGCAGGGTCAACCTGCTGTCCATTACCTGTTCCCGCCACGTGAGGCCAGGACTGACACATCTGATGATAACAATCTGTGTACACAACATGGGCCAGACACCTCAGGTACAAGTCCACATGTCACTGTACATGCATGTGGGATGTGTGCATATCCCAGACACTGTCCATGTCATGGACTAAAGAACACATACATGGAAAGCAATGCACAGCAATGGCCACATGCAATAGTTACCCAGGTGACTGGATGGTGAATACAATACCCATCTGTGTGGGCCAATCCAGACACTACACCCCTGAGCCACACTACAGACCATTGTCATGTGGCCTGATGCCAAGGTATACCCATCATCTAGCCTTGTATAGCCTTCTGGCACAATCAACCACTACACATCCGTGAAGCAATGCACCCATGCATGTCTGTACTGCCACCCTGTGTCTGTGTGTGTGGTGTACGATGCTTCTGTCCACATTCACACTCACTACAACCCCCATTGGCATACTGAAGCATGCTGCCTGATGTCAGAAACCTCCACATACCCTTTTACCATATAACCTCTGGATAACACCTGTGGTGCATTTGATACCTGCACAGTACTGTATTGTGGCAAACTAACTAGTGAGGAGGTGTATTCCTGACCCTACCAGTGTATCTATGTGTGTTTGTCCCTGAGAGAGTGTCGCTGTGTTGACACTGACATCTGTTCATGCAGACAGGCACATGTACTACACCTACCATATTGCTATAATATCACTGTTGCAGATGTCACTCACCATCACGTATACATTTGAAGAGTTCCTCAATATGCAAGCTATGTGGTGCATCCAATAACTGTATAGACATGTGACAGTAATACACAGTCAGTCAGGGGTTTGAGACCCTGTACTGGTAGGTGTGTGACACAAACATGCTTAGGTTTTACTCTCCCACCCCTCCCTTACCTATTTTCGCCTCTGTCTGCCTCTCTCACTCCCTCTGTGGTGGATGTGGAGATGTACACCTGCTTTGCTTAAGTAGTAGCATGTGTTTTGTAAGTGATGCTCATGATCAGCTGATGGGCTCTGCATGAATTGCAGCCCTCCTCTAGCTGATTGCATGTGGAACAGCTGTGGTAACATTCCCATAGCCGATTGCATGGAAATGCACTCCAATATCTAGGAACACCATGTTGGTGTTGGGCCTTTTCATTTACTGTGAGCAGGCCCTAGATCTGTTGTTTGGCAAACAGCATCACCGATGGATTGGGGATTTACATCTAACAACATACACTGTGGAAACAGGCCAAAACACAGGAGAGTGATGTACCTGACATGACTACAGAATGTAAGTGTCGCTATTCTGCATTTGGAGTAATGTTGGTTTAACAAGGTGTGTGTGGATATGGCTGGTCTACATGTTTTAATACCTGTCATAACAGTGCTGTGTTTCTGAGGAAACCCCCATCTATAGGGTCATCTGTAGACTGGGCAGTGTGTGGTGCCTTTTGTTTCTTGTGTTACTCACAGAGCACCTATCTGTGAACTGCAGAAGCATAGTGTGAGGATTGCAGACAGTACATGGTGACAGACATGAGAGTTACTGACTTCATATCCTTCATAGGACATATGTCACAACAAACCCTGTTGCAACAGTAAATGTATGAGGTTATTACAGCAACATGTCAATATTGGCCCTGTGTTTGTGCCTCCAGCCACAACTCTGTCAACCTGTGTACATATGTCATATGGTAAGAGGTGCATATGTTCTGTACACCATAATTTAGTGACATCAAATTTGATAACAAGCCAGTGAGATATCAGACTGCGACACATGTTATGTATAGTAGGGTGTATCTTTGGTGATATAGCTGGGCATTCTGTGGTTGTGTGTACAGTACTGAGGTCTGTGTAACTATGGTGATTGTCGACAGTGTGTGTATTGTGAATACATACCTTGGCCTGTTTACAGACTGTGGTAGATGTCATTGTTCTTGGTCCTGTTCTATCTGATGTTACATGCTGCTCCACTGTATGTTACCCTATCAACTTACATGTTTGTAGGGTCAAACACGCACATGTCCCATACCACAGACAGGCATCGGACCACATTCTGTAGTGGCCCAGTATATGTAGGGTTAGTGTGTGAGCGGCACATATGAGGATGGTGTTGATCAGATAGTCCATATACTGTAATATTACGCTAGCTACCATATGTGGCTATGGCTGTGTTCATATTGGTTGTGGTTATGCACTTTCACAGAGGTGTCTGTTACTCTATGTTGTGGCATGCCTGTAGAGCCTGCTATATATGCAGGTACATGTGTATTCCCCTATAAGAAATGTAGGCCAGTGTTGTGGCAGTCTGCCTGTAGCCTGTACAGTTCGTTGTTACATGCCTAATAGCTTGGTGTACTTACCCAGTGTGATGTTATGTCCAGATACTTGCCAGATGTACTGCTGCCAGGCCAACATAACAGTCATGTATGTCGGACAAAGCAGTGGGATGCTGTACAGATGTATGTCACTAACTAGTGGGTAGTATGTGGCCAAGGCACCTCTGTATCAGCAGTTAGTATGTGTCAGGACAGACAGGGGTGTGTGAATGCATAACCTATGGGGGCAAATGTATACCAGTGTTTACGTGATATACCCATCTACATAGCTGTTAACATCCACATTGTCAGGCTCGTTCCACATGTCTTGCACTAAGGGGTTCTGTGTATACTTCTGGACTGACCAGAGTGTGTGTGTCAGACTGTCCACATTTATTGGCCATATCTCTGCTGCAGTCTACAACATCATTACTGTGCTAGCAGTGGTACTGTACTATGATGTCCTTAGGATGTTTGTCTGTGCCAATGGTGCACATGTTAAAAGCAGATGTGACCTCCCACACACAACATGTCTGTGAAGACAATCCCTATCACAGTAGCAATAGTGTACATATATACCTGAAATACATACCTGACATCCCCTTGCATTAAGAGGTTGGGACTCTTGGGGCTGAGGTAGGGCTCCACTCTATATTCAGGACATATGGTGAACATATATGTATATATACTTTTCCGTATATCTATATAGATATATATACAGACATACATATTGACATACATAGATGGATATGTATATGTACATATATATATATATATATATATATATATATATATATATATATATATACATATATATATATATATATATATATATATATATATATATATATATAAAAACACTCAGATATATACATATACATGGCGATATATGTCTACACATATACAAATAGAGATACATATGCACATATACTTATGGATATCTACATATATATTGATAGTAATAGGCATAACAGAATAGATCTGTATACACATATAGTTATAGATACCTGCATATATATCTACATAAATAAGGATATCTGTACACATATGATGTGCATACATATATAGCTATTTGTACATATATATATATATATATATATATATATATATATATATATATATATATATGTATAAACACTTTATAATCTCACAATTCTGAAATACCAGATTTAAGAATCCCGAGATCATAAAGCCAAAAGTTCTAAATAGTGAAACCCCAGAAGTGCGAATTTCAAAATCCCGATATTTGGAGATGTTGAAGTAGTGCTTCTGATGTTGCAGTGTTTGAATGGCAGTTCAGGTAAGTATGTATGTTTAAGGGTGTTGGTTAGGGGCTTTACTGTGTGTCAGTGTGTGTTGTGACTGTGAAGTGTGTGTACAAGGGGAATGTAGGTGTGTGGTAGTGTTTTTGTGTGTTTGTCTGTGTAGTGCGACCCTGGAGTTAGTATATTTAAGTAGGGGGGTGTGGGAGGCTTGTATGTAATGTAGGTTTGTATGTGGGCAAAGGTGTGCATTTGTTTATGTGTCTGGTGTCTGGTTAGTGTATGATTCACAATTTCAAAATTCGCGCTTTTGGGATTTCGGTATTTAAAGCTTTCGGCTTTATAGTCTCAAAATTCTGAGATTCGGTATTTCAGGATTTTGGGATTATAAAGTGAATCCATATCTATAAATATATATGTGTATGTACATGTAGACATATATCAACCAATTATATGTATATATTCATATTCCTGTCATATGTACGCCTTGGGTCTATATCAGAACATCAAAGCTTTAAAACTTTGAATGTTCTAATATCGACCCATTTTGAGCGAACGCTAATAATAGCTAATAATAGCGAAGCTGCAGAACACCGAATTCTTTCCTAGGGAAAGAATTTGGTTGGCCGGTTGTGTGGCTTCACTATTTTCAGTGCTGTGGTGGAAAGTTACGGGTCGGGTTTAGGTAAGTGTGCGATTGTGTGGTCATTAGGGTAGGGCGCAGGTTAGGTGAGTTAGGGTTAGGGCGCGGGTTAGGTGAATTAGGGTTAGAGGAGGGTTAAGTGAGTTAGGGTTAGTGTGCGGCTTAGGTGAGTGTGCGATAGTGACGGACCTTAGGGTTAGGGTTTGGGTTAAGGTAAGTGGCTAGATAGTGTATGTACAGTTTAGTGTAGGATTAGTTGTAGGATTATAAATGTATGTGTGTGGATTGATGTTTTTTAGGTGTGCTTGTGTTGTGTGTATGTGTTTCAAAATAGCAAATTTTTTTTCCAAGGAAAAAATTTGCTGTTCTGAATGTTCGATTTTATGTGGTTTAGATATTTTAGGTTTGATGAAATAGTGTTAACTATTTTCATCTTTTGATACCATGATATAAATGCGTAAGCCTCACGGTTGTGCCTACACTCCCAGATGTATCTCACTGTATGTGTACATTATTGTAAAACAACATATGTGATGCAACAGTCATATTAATAACAAGTACTACACAATTGTGGAAGTAAAGGCAATTGTTCAATACTAATCAGTTTTTATATTGAGATATATATTGGAAAAGCAGCAGCTGTCTTCACAGTGGTCATGGTGGTGGTCAAGTAAGTGTTTGTCTTCTATTTTGTTGCTGGGGGCCTCAAGGGCAACGGCAATAGAGTTGCTGGCAGTTTTGAAATGGGCTAACGCTAGGGTACAGAGGGCGCAGGCAGTTTGAGCAGCTTTAAGCACGTTTGCATGGCGTTTGCATAGCTAAGTGGTGCTAAGCTGTGGGTAAATGTCCTGAGGGCTTTACACAGGCTTCACTTTTCCAGTATTGTACAACCCAACTGTTATATATATAGCAAAGGTGTGTATGTGCTGACACCTGTAATGTGTAATGTCATGTACAATGCATATGCCTATATATATAAGCAGGCCTGCTGTGCACTGTGTGTGTGAGTGTCGTGGACACAGATATATATGAGGCCTGCACAGCACTGTCATCCATGTACACCTGCAGGCATAGCTGGACTCTAAGGCTTCCCTGTTGTATCCCTGGTGTGTGAACTGTGTGACAGTATATAACCCCTACTGGTTAATGATCCAACATGTGGAATGTAACTGTAGACTACCGTCTGTACAACACATGATAGCGAGGGCTCCTGACATGCAGGTATGGCATACATATTGTTGTCAAACATCTATCTGTCAACATATTCATCCTACTGCATAGCTACTTGCCAAGCTGATGACTGTCAGTCCCTGTACAGATGTGCAGATTGCAGGTATCCAGCTGGGATATGTACAAGCATCATAAGCTTGATTGACACTGACATGTCTGCCCAGCCATGTAAGAACTGGCACATATTGGAGATAGTACCCTGTATGCACCACATGTCATGGGTACCTCCTCTACACTACCACAGTCAACAGAACATGCTTGGGTACAGGTCTCCATCACAAACACTAACCATATGTTGTAATGCATGTTGCATACATGTCAACATGATCACCTCAGTGGCCATGTGCAGGAGGCACCTGGAAGAATGGCTAAATCATGTCACTCTCACCCTGAGGGTCATCACAGTAGTGTCTGTTGATAGATTGCCTGCTGCCACATGCCATAGCCAGTCGTGGCTGCTGCTGTATGGGACATTGCATGTACCCTGTTAAGCTCCTCCCCATACCGGCTACATGAGCCTTGCAGTACCATCACAACAGTGTTGTACAAATGGATTGATAGGCATGGGATACCCATTTTGTTCTGGCAAGTGTGGGTATGTGTGCATGTCCATTTATCTGTAGGGTACAGCATTCCGAGGCCACATACACCTATTACAATACCCATTGCCACATGGTAGTACAGATAGTGTTGTTGCTGCCCATCAGTGAGGCATGACAATGCAACACCCTGCTATGCATGTGGCATGTGCATCAGATGCATATCCCTGTAGTACCACTGTTGGGATCTACAATGGGTTGTATCGCAGCCATGACCAATGTGTGATGCTGGGTATATCAGAGTGTCATCATGGGTGTCAGGGAGTACAATATCAACTGGGGTATGTGGGTGTTGTTTACATTGTCATTACACCAAGGTACACCCAGTATATGTCCCATGTACCACATTATGGTTACCACTGTCACCATCAACCATACAGGTAACTGATACCACATTCCAGGCCAGTTATGCATGTGCTGTGTGCAGCCTACCTGTAACAAATTGGACACACAGTCAAGTTAGTTAGTAGCAATAGGCCCTGGTCTCTCAGATGAGTGTTTGTCTGTTATGTGTCTGATAATGTGTATATGAAGGTATGTCACACTATGTATTGTCCATATACACCCATTACATCCCCCATTAGCATACTGTACATGTCTGGGGATGTTCTGCATGTAACATGTAACCTGGGACACATCTCACCCTAAACACTGTGTGGTGTGTGCAATGTAAGCCACACACTTCAGTATCACTACATACCTTGGTAGGGGTCTGGTCCCAGTATTGCCAAGTAACAGTGTGCATGTATGTGGATGAGTCTACATCAGGTTGCAGGGTATACACACCCCAGCGGGTCACCTGTCCATGTGGCACAGGCAATAACTGTTACACTAACCTGTGACATGTGTTCAACTGTACCCCAGATATGTCACAGCCATGGTGTCACCACAGTGCCATACCCCGTTATGGAATATGACTGCAGACTATCCTTGTGTTGACACATGTACACCTACAACACAAATTGTTAACATTATAGAGACCACAATCAACCAGTGTACTAACAGCTATAATGCATCATTGCTGGATGGCTACACTAACTGACATATATGCATTACACTTTACTGCTTACAACATGCTATATTTCAGTACTGTGGTGCACTATAGTACAGTCACCATGTGCATCAGAACCATATTATCCTGTCCCTGCATTGATGGTATGGATGACAGGGATGTGGCACAGGTATCATCATATGCACAAGGCATCCTTATGCTGACACATGTACACCTACAACACAAATGGATAACATTATAGAGACCACAATCAACCAGTGTTACTAACAGCTATAATGCAACATTGCTGGATGGCTACACTAGCTGACATATATGCATTACACTTTACTCCTTACAACATGTTACACTGCAGTACTGTGGTACACTGTAGTACAGTCACCATGTGCATCAGAACCATAGTAGCCTGTCCCCTGCATAGATGGTATGGATGACAGGGATGTGGCATAGGTATCATCATATGCACAGGGTGTGTTGTTGGTTTGTCAGAGGCTGAGGGTGGGCTATACATTTGACACCATGTGAATGGGTGAGGGGTATACTGAGGTGAACTGGGCATGGTGATGTGGTGTGTGTAGGTATGGGGTTGCCCTAGGTGTGTTTATATAGTGTGTGGGTATGCATGCATACAGGTCTGCCATGTTGCTGCCCTATACAGGCATTTATAGACAGCTGCAGACCATACCTGGCAGAGTGTGCAGTTCACTGCCTCCTGCCATGGACACATGGACTGTGCCTGCCAGGAGTTCCATGGACACGTGCAGGTACAGGCCTCAATGTGCTACTCTCACCTGACGATGACAAATGTCCACTGGTACCAGGTCCCTCCTGGGACTGGCAATGGGCCACGTGCTCATGGTCTGCTGTGGTGTGGTGTGGGCAGTGCCTCCCCACAGTGCTGGGACTGGTACTGCCACTATGGGAGCCCCTTGGTGTCCTAGCATGTCCACGTTGACTGCCAGCTGTTGGCGTTGCTGGCCTATGTCCATGTGGCCATTGCCGCACTCCCACTACTTGTTCAAGCATGGACAGACCACATTCAATGAGGGCCATCATCTCACCAGACCATCTATCCATGAACTCAGTTAATGCATGGATTGCACCAGCCAGTTCATGGGCGTTGTAACTTGCAGATGTGAGAGCAGCCCTCTTCAGCCTCAGGCCTTGTCTGGTGTAACGTTCTATACGTGCCTGCACCTCCATAACAGCTTGAAACATGCACCTGCTGGTACCAACTGTGCTGCATCTGCCAGGGGCATGATGTCCAGTGGCCCTACCATGAGAACCCTGGGACATCTGCCTATGTGGTGCCCTGCCGGACATCTGGCTATGCCTGCTGTGACCAGACATAGTAGGCATGGTTACCACACTTTCTTGTGCACAGCCATCAAACTCCAGCTCTCCCTCCGCTATGGCCACTAGTGATGGGGTATGTATAGGCACTGAAACTGTGTGGGGAGTTAGGGTGGTTAAAAGGGGGATGTCAAATGATGGCACTGTTTTAGCCCCTGACAACCCCACCTGTGCCTCAACAGTACTATCTTCATCTTCTGTGTCTCTATGGACACCAACATCAGATTGCATGCAGGAGGGACCCTGACCCACCTCGCTACCTGTGGGAGAAAACAATAAACACACTTTAAGACCTGTACAGCATTGCCTAAAAGTACACACACACACACACACACACACACACACACACACACACACACACACACACACACACACACACACACACACACACACACACACACACACACACACACACACACACACACACACACATGTGACTTGTCCGTGACTTTACAGACAGTCCCACGTATATGTCCATGTGTACCCCATCCTGCATCACACTTGGTAACATACACACATTGATACCACTCATTAACATATCAGTCCTCTAAATGCCTACACAAGCGATCACAACACAAGACCTGTTACTATATTACCTGCCTGACCTGTGTGTAGTAGTTTTAGATGGCCTCACTGCTGTAATTCGGTATTCACCCTGTGTATGTCCAGACATCATGAGCATAGTCCCTATATGTGTGGGCTACTATGTTCACTCCATAATAACACGCACTGGTGTTCATGTGTATGCAGTTCGCAGTACATGCCAGATATGCTGCTCAATCAGCCTATCATGTGACAACTGTAGCATATGGATACACTCCCTGGTGTTAACTAGTACTTCCTCAATGCATCTCTTGTGCTGCACACGTGGGTTGTAGGTGACCTCCTGCTGAATGCGATATTAAGGGGGTACCTGGTGTCTGCCTTCCCTCTCAATGCCTGTTCCATGTTACAGACCATATTATTCTATCAGCTGTCCTGTGATTACATACATGACACGTATTCCTGGTGTGTATTGTGGCAGTCCATGTCCATGTACTGCATGATCATAAAGGGAGGTACTGCTGTATGAACACTCCACAATTACACATGTACATACATGGCCAGCCACACAAACACACGGACATGCACACATACATCCTACATGCATCAACCTCCCTCCACTTCACCAGAGTGACCCTACAGACAAACTAACTACCCACTAGGATGCACATACACACACACACATACACACATACAGGTGAGGTTACACAATGATAGTACACACGGTCCTCCTATTACCCATCTGTCAACATGCATAACATATGGTACCAAACAGCATGCAGTGCAACTATAGTCAATCCATGCTAGCAACAGTATACATGTGTGTGATGCATGTGCTGTGTCACTAGGTGATGTTCCTTCCCCTGGATACCACTGCACCCATGTACACAGTATTGCTGTGCACCTTTTCTGCACCCTGCCATGTACTGTGCACCACACCTCACAGGTGTACAGCCCATTGCTGAATGTGTACTACTGTGTCGGTTGTGTCAGTTTTAATGCTCACAGCCCCTATGCTTTCCAGCAAGCATACCTGGTTGATATGTGGACAGATGCCATTTGTGAATGCCTGATGTCTGATTTACAGCTCTCAACATCAGCGGACCATGTATGACGAATCCAATACTCTTACACTGACAACCATCAAAGCATACTATGGCTATTGGGGGTGTACACACCCTTATCAATATGACGCACCCATCCTTGATCTGCCATAGGACCACATCACCGCATATCTTAACAGTACATGAGCCCAATATGTGATATATGTCCTGTACTTTCACATGCAGTGTCTACGGAATGTGTTAGGTATGCAGATGCTGACCACGATGCATACACACCATGTGGGCTTATGTGTGCAAACCCTTATCATGACAGTTTATCGCACCTCTTGTTGTGTGTACTACAGCAGTCACTACTCCTGGCAGGGGTATACCAGAGTGGGCCATCTGCATTTGCCAGAGTATGTTCAGTCTGCCCAACACATGTCTCCCTAATCTGCATGATTGCAAGGTCTACTCATGTGCACATCCCTTGGGGTTCACACACTGCAGTCACTATTGCTGTGGGGTTAGGATTATGTGTGCCACAGATCCTGAACCTAACTATTCTTAGCATCCTTAGGATCCCTGCTGCAGTGCACTGGTGTGTCATGTTGACACCCCCCTCCTTCAGCCTTTTTGCAGATGCATGACAAGTAAGCCGTACACGTGTGTCACTTTGAAGTGTCCCATACACTGAATACTACATGTTACAGCTTAGTCCCAGCTGATAATGTGGACTACTGTAATGCCTTATGCCATAGTGTATCTCTGCAGCAGTTGTCAGTGTCCTACAGGTATATACACTGGTGTTGCACTGTATATGGGTGTGGTTCCATACATGTCCCTACTGTAGGCCATGTCTCCCACCATTATGTTACTCCCTGTGGACACATTTTGCAATGACAGAATGTTAGTTATTATGCAGGTGTCAGCCATACGCTTCCAATACCCCATCATGGTCACCCCTGTGATGCCATGCATTTCACAGCAACAATACCTGCACATGTACAGCATGCATTCTGGGTAGGTGTGTTAGATGTGTGTATGGAATATACCATCGCCATTACATGCCCGGTGTATTGGCAAGCATCTACATAAACCATACTCACCAGCTACAGGCTGCTGTCTTGGTGGTATCCAGGAGGGACCTACATAAGAGGGTGAGAGATGCAAAGTCAATGGCCACACCTGTGGCATTGCTACAGGGTGGGTACAGTATTACAATACATCAACAGTACATGTCCACAATACTACCACATATGGACATCTGTTTATCACTACTATGCAGCAACAAAATATATCTATGACATGTCAGATATGCATAATCTACCTGTACCGATTTTTAGATTAGATTAGATTAGTACTAGGCTAACTGCTCTTTTGGGCCACTTGACGCTTAGCCAGTTACCCCATGTCAGAATCAAACCCTGCACCTAGTGTCTTTAAGGTAAGCATCTTAACCATTATGTCATCCTCCCACCTGATGCGGATGTATACGTAACAGTGGTCTACTGATGTGCCCTGTGGCCTTACCTGCATGCTCCTTGGCCGTTGTGTGTGTGGCACCCACCTCCACAAAAGTGGCTTGCTGGACGGGCAGGTGCCATGAGGCTGGACAGGAGCTCCTCCACATGTGTCGGGGGAATGGATGGCGTGCCCCCCCCCTCTGGCGAGGTGATCCCCCCAGACTGCAGTAGCATGCCAAAGCGCATTGTGAAGCAGCTCAGAACAATGATGCCGGACCTGCTCATAACTGTGGTTGTCCAGTCTGACATTATTGACCCTGTGGACTAGGTCATTCCACAGGGCGGTCCAATCCTGCTGATCATGGGTGGCCTGGCCAAACAAGATCGCATAGTGCTGTATTAGTTCATTGAGCAGGATTTCATTTTCAGCTGCTGTGTAGGCTGGCAGCCTTCCATGGGACATTGTGCACTACACAATCACAGCCCTTAAGGCAAAATAACATACCCAACACACTAGTAATTCTGTATTACTGCCTCTTAAATCGTTTTTCAGTTGTGCACTTGCCTTGCTTCATTTAAAAAGTTTTAAATTGATAATTTTGTAGAGTTTTAATTGCATTTACTGTTTAGGACTACACACTCAAGTGTGTTAGCCTTTTCTGTGTTTATTTACTGTATTATTGCATTGTTTAGCCTGTTTCAACAAAAAAATACTATCTTGTTTGCTCATTTCCCACCTTTCCTAGCCAGTCCATATCCCAGGCTTTGCTTGTCTCAGGACTTTATTTTCTGTGTTCAGAGCTTTCCAGACCTTGCTGTGGTAGAGGGAAGTCCTACTGCTTACCAGTGGGACTGGTGAGCATTGTACTGCCTGTCTAACGCAAAAGGAGTGGTTTCCAGCTCTGAAATTGTAATTTTATTCACCTTTTTTGGCTGATTTCTATCCCTTTTAACTTTCTGGCTTAAAAACGCATGTGTTTGCACATTTTTCACATCGTGCAGCACTGCAAGGCTACAGTTAAACTATTCCAGGTGCCAGAAAGTCTGATCTTCAAAATTTCCCTTAGAACTAGCTGGTTTCTCAGTAGCAGCACTAAAATCTGAACCCCTGTGACTAGCACTTGCTCTAGAACCTGCTGGAAAACACTAGGAAGCCTGAAACTGATACAAGCACTCAGTTCTCCTTGTCAATAAGGAGAAATTAATCATAGGCACTAAACAACCTATAATTGCAAAGTACCTTCCAAAGGTAAGGGAAAACAGCTCTTAAACTTTACAAAAAAGCACCTAAACAGGCATGTCCAAGGGTCAGCTTCCGGTGATTTCTCCTGTCCACCTGGTGAATCTGGGCATACTGGGGCAATGCCACAACTGCCTCATGTACACAATCCTCTCCTCCTACCACCCAACACAACAACCTGCGCGAGATGCACTTACATAGCTAAACTGGAAGCAAAGCTCTCTCTGGCCAAGATTGTGCTAGACAGTCAAGAGGAGAAGGATAACACCTGCATTACGCCTCAAGCAACTCATAGTCCTTCAAAACCCATACCATCAACACCCACACATAGCAACACTAAACCCACATATGCGGAGGTCCTAAACATTAACCTGCCCAAGCAACAAGGACTTCCAAAGCTGAAACACAAACAAACACCAGTCACAACCAAAGTGACACATAGCTCACAACACCAGTGTGCCACCCAACAACAGCCCCTAAGGCAAGACAATGTATCCAACACTTTAGTCATAGGTAACTCTATAGTCAGGCACACTGATGTCCCACTCACCAGGCTAAACAAGGAGAAAATCACAGTCAGCTGCCTGTCGGGTGCCAGGATCCACCACATAATGCATGCTCTCAAGTCACTCCACAACAAGTGCAAATACAACTCTGTCATTGTCCATGCTGGAGTGAATGACTTGAGACATACCTCCCTGGACTACATGAAAAGAGACATGGAAGAGCTCTTGGATCATGTGACCCAGGCAGGTATGACCCTAGCTCTGAGTAGCATCCTGCCTTTGCCCAGAATGATACCACAGTATAAGGACAAAATGATTGACTTCAACAATTGGCTAAGCTTCTGGTGTCATTCAAAGGGGATCCAGTATTTGTCTGCCTGGGAAGACATGATCGACAAACCATGATACTTTTCCAGAGATGGTCTGCAACTGTCACCCCTGGGATTCAGGTTACTGGCTAAAGCTCTTGCCACCCCTATAGTGCCTTTTGTAGATACAAGCATGCAAAATCTGAAGGTAATGTTACTCAATGCTAGAAGTCTAAACCTCAAAATGCACTCTCTCAAGGCACTCCTAAAAATGGAGAATATCGATATCTGTGCAGTAACTGAGACCTGGTTCAAGGCTCCAGAGAGCACCCCTGCAATACCAGGCTACAATTCTTACCACACTTTTCAGCCACAAAACCAAGACGGAAACACTAAAGGTGGAGGAGTGTCCATATTCAACAAGGATATTCACACCTCCAGGCTAGTTGCCCAACACAATGCATCTGAAATTCTCCAGGTGCAACTAACACTAGGTAAGACTGCAATCCAAATTGTAGCTTGCTACAGATCCCCCATCATGCCCCAAGATTCTCACTACACCTTTCTAAACCTACTGGAAAATATTAAGATACAACCAAACACCCTAATACTGGGTGATTTCAACCACCCTGTCATTAACCGGGAAAACTACTCGGGTACCAACTCCTTTTCCCAACAGTTCTTGGAATTCATAAATTCCAATGCCCTGGGTCAACTAATCCATTGTCCCACCAGGGGCTCCAATATCCTAGACCTGATCATTACCAACATGGGAGAAATATGCTCCACACCAGTGGTCACCTCCTCATTGGTCAGGTCTAACCATAAGCAAATCACCCTTGACATCCACATCCCACCCCCACCCCCCAGTAAGGAAACCTCCTTAAAAAACTTCTCCAAAGCCTACTTCTTGCTACTGAAGTCAGAAGTGACAAACTTCTCAACACCCACGCAAACGGGATCTGGAAGTTCAACTGCAGAATCCTACACTAAGGCACTGTACAAGCACATCCACTCATGCATGAATCGTGCCATCCCAAATAGAATCAAGATGCTCTTCTCCAAACAAAGGAAGCCAGTCTGGTGGTCCCCTGCTATAAACAAACTATATAACAGAAGGAAGAAACTGTTGCAGAAAAGAGGAAAATCCCAGGA
Organism: Protopterus annectens; assembly: GCF_019279795.1. Taxonomy (NCBI): domain Eukaryota; kingdom Metazoa; phylum Chordata; order Ceratodontiformes; family Protopteridae; genus Protopterus; species Protopterus annectens. The sequence continues at coordinate 1,054,368,037 of NC_056733.1, forward strand.
TGCAAAAAACTCCCTCACCAGCCTCAGTAAGAAGCTGAGATCCCTCATAAAATCCTCAAAAGCTAGTTACAAAAATAAAATTGCCAAAGATTCCAAAGACAACCACAAGGCATTCTATAGTTATGTCAAGAACCTAAATGGCAATGCTCAGATCTGCTCTGAGCTAAAACAGAATGGCATTAAATATACTGATCCCAAGGATATTGCCAATATCCTGGCAGATCGATTTAGTGCCAGCTTCACCCTCCTCTCATCTCCTAAAGGGCCCATCTCAATACCAAAAGATTGCCAAATTCCAATAATCATGGCCACACAGCTAGAAACTGCACTCTCCAAAGCTAAGAATATAGCATCCGTGGGACCAGATGACATCCCAGGCTGTGTACTACATGAACTACAAAATGAACTGGCACCTCACCTAAGTGTCATGTTTAATCATAGCCTCACCTCAGGCTTCATGCCCACTGAGTGGCGCACAGCTACAATTATCCCACTCCACAAGGAAGGATCTGCCTTGGATCCTGGGAACTACCGTCCCATCAGTCTGACAAGCCTGATCTGCAAGGACATGGAACGCATTATCATGGAACTTTTAAACAACGACACTGGCAACCTTCAAACACTGGACCCCACCCAGTTTGGGTTTGTGAAGGGCCAATCTTGTCTCCTGAATCTGATTGACTTCTTCAAATCAGTCTCCAGAGCTGGGGACGAGGGTAAGGTGGTCCACACAGCCTATCTGGACCTCGCCAAGGCCTTCAACACCATCCCCCACTCTGGAATCATAGATAAACTTACTAAGCTGGGCATAAATCCCTACGTCACTCAATGGGTTGCCAACTGGCTTACTGACAGAACCCAGACTGTAAAAGTAGCCGACTCCAAATCCAGCTCCAGACAAGTGACAAGTGGAGTACCTCAGGGTTCAGTCCTGGGGCCACTCTTGTTTGGCATCTAGTTCTCTGAAGTACAGGCCAACACTAAGGGATTCTGGCTTACAAAGTTCGCAGATGACTGCAAACTGGGAGCCATTATTGAATCCCCAAATGATGTGGATATTCTTCAAAAGGGCCTTACAGAAACAGATGCCTGGTGCCAGAGCCATGGGCTCAAGCTTAATGCCAAGAAATGTAATTATCCCCTTTGGAAAAAAACATGTACCCATGAATTACCACATAGGTGGCAGCAGGACACGAAACATTGAAAGTGTGATGAGAGACTTAGGGACACAGGTGGACAGTGGTCTCACTTTCGATAACCACATCACCACAACAGTCAGGAAATCCTTCTATGTGGCACACCTCATCACTAAGGGCATTTCATCCAGAAAAAAGGAGGTCATTGTCCCACTGTACTCATCCCTCATTAGACCCATTATAGAGTATAATGCCCCATTTGGTATGTACCTCACAAAACATCTGCAACAGCTGGAAAGGCCACAGAAATACCTCACTAAAAGAATCACAGGCCTAAAGCAGATGCCATATGCTGACCATCTAAAAAAACTCCAGCTATACTCTGTAGCATATCATCTACTCAGAGGCGATCTCTGCTTAACATACAAGGCCATGTCAAACCTTAAGCTGTTGTACATGCTCCACTTAAAGAAATCCCAATCCCTCAGAGCCACACGCTCCAGGGATTTAAACATTGTCATCACAATGAACAAAACATGCTGGAGGGATAGGTTCCTGACCCAGAGACTCCCCATACTCTGGAATAGACTGCCCATACATGTCAAGCAGAACACCTCACTGGCCCTCTTCAAAAGGAACCTTGATGATTGGATGGGAGATAGGAAATTCACCCCGGGGATCATGTCAGTCACCCTGCAAGACAGGGGTCCAGAGAAGTAAATATTGTGGGAAGAAATATCCAGGGAATTGTTATGGCTAGGCTTGCATAGGCCCTAGGGCCAATAGCCTAGTACCAACCTATGAACCTATGTACCTATGAACTCTATAGTCAGGCACACTGATGTCCCACTCACTAGGCTGAATAAGAAGAAAGTTACTGTTAGCTGCCTGTTGGGTGCCAGGATCTGCCACATAACACAAGCACTCAGGTCACTCCAGAACAAGTACAAATGCGACTCTATCATTGTCCATGTTGGTGTAAATGACCACAGCCGTACCTCCCTGGACTACATGAAAAGAGACATGGAAGAGCTCTCTGGTCACATAGCCCAGGCCGGTATGACCCTGACCCGGAGTAGCATCCTGCTCTCACCAAGAATGATACCATGGTATAAAGAAAAAATGATCAATTTCAACAATTGGCTAAGCTTCTGGTGTCTGCCTGGGATGACATGCTCGACAAGCAATGCTGCTTCACTAGAGATGGCTTGCACCTGTCACCCTTAGGCTTTCGAATACTGGCCAAGGCTCTTTCCACCCCCATAGTGGCTATTTTAGGCAAGGCTCAAAAGACAAACCCACCACCATAAATAGCACAAGTAACAAAAAACTGAGGTTAATGCTGCTCAATGCCAGAAGTCTAAACCTCAAAATGCATGCACTCGAGGCACTCCTCAGTATGGATAAAATCAATATATGTGCAGTAACAGAAACCTGGTTTAAGGCTCCAGAGAGCACCCCAGAACTACCAAGCTACAACGCATACCATACATTTCGGCCACAGAACCCGGACCAAAATACAAAAAGTGGGGGCGTATTCATATTCACCAAGGATGCCCACACCTCCAGGTTAGTGACACAGCACAATGCTTCAGAGATCATCCACGTGCAACTAACAATGGGCAAAACTGCAATTCAAATTGTAGCTTGCTACAGATCACCCACCATGTCCCAGGACCCCCATTCCGCATTTCTGTAAACACTGGGAAACATAAAGGTCCTACCAAACACCCTAATATTGAGTGACTTCAATTACCCAAACATTAACTGGGAGAACTACTCAAGTACTAACTCCCTTGCCCAACATTTCCTAGAATTTATAAACTCAAACACCCTGGATCAACTGGTTAACACTCCCACCAGAGGTAACAGCATATTGGACTTGGTAATCACTTACATGGAGGTCAACCCCTCGCTGGTTAGATCTGACCATAAACAAATCACTCTGGATATCCACATTCTGCACTCACCCCTGGACAAGGAAACCACAATGAAAAACTTTTCAAGAGCAAACTTCACATTACTTAAGACCAAGGTGGAAAGTTTCAAAGCCCCCATGCTAAAGGATAATGCTCTCCAAGCTGCAAAATCCTTTACTAATGCATTCTACAGGCATCTATAAGAATGCATGGATCATGCTATCCCAACAAAACCAAGACTCACTCCAGCAAGAAAAGGAAACCAGTCTGGTGGACCCCTGCCATAAACAAGCTATACAATAGAAGGAGGAAACTAGTACAGAAAAGAGTAAAATCCCAAGAAGGGAAGACATCCCTGATCAGTATCGGCAAGAAACTACAATCCCTCATAAAATCATCCAAGGCAAGCTTCGAAATAAAAATTGTCAAGGACTCCAAAGATAACCACAAGGCATTCTTTAGCTATGTCAAGAATCTAAGTGGCAATGCTCAGATAAGCTTGGAGTTAGTGCAGAATGGCACAAACTACACTGAACTGACCAATATCACCAACATCCTGGCAAACCATACCAGAAGAATGTAGAGCCCCTGAAATCACAGACACTTAGGTTAAAACAGCTCTCTCCAAAGCCAAAAACACAGCATCAATGGCACCAGACGGTGTCCAGGCTGTGTCTTACATGAGCTGAAAGACAAACTAACCCCTCACCTAAACACACTGTTCAAACTCAGCCTCTCCACAGGCTACGTACCCATAGAGTGGCACACAGCAATGGTTATTCTGCTCCACAAAGTTGGAGCCACAACAGACCCCGGGTACTATCACCATATAAGCCTGACTAGCTTGATCTGCAAGGCTATGGAGCGCATCATCATGGAACTCATTAACAGAGACATTGGGAACCTCCAAACACTGGACCCTATCCAGTTTGGCTTTGTTAAGGGCAGATCATACCTCCTAAACCTGGTGGACTTTTTTGAGACAGTTACCAAGGCAATAGACAAGGGAAAGATGGTCCACACAGCCTACCTAGACCTCGCAAAGGCCTTCAACACCATTTCCCATTCTGGTATTATAGACAAGCTCACCAGCCTGAACATAAACCCCTATGTCACAAGATGGATTGCCAACTGGCTCATGGACAGAACCCACATGGTGACAGTTGCGGGAGCTAGGTCTGATTCTAAACCAGTCACAAGTGGCATTCCCCAGGGCTTAGTCCTAGGACCCCTCCTGTTCGGCATATACTTCTCAGAGGTACAGGCAAGCACAGAAGGACTATGGCTGACCAAGTTCACAGATGACTGTTAACTATGGGCTATAATCAACTCTCCAGCTGACACAGACATCCTCCAAAAGGGTCTTACTGAGATGGATACCTTGTGTCAAAATCATGGCCTCAAGCTAAATGCCAAAAAGTGCATAATCATCCCCTTTGGAAAAAACAAAGTACCCACAAACTACCACATAGGTGGTAGTCCCCTAAATATGGAAGACATAATAAGGGATCTGGGGACCCAAGTAGAATGTAATCTCTCCTTTGATAATCACATTGCCAAAGTGATTAGAAAATCCTTCTATGTGGCCCACCTAATGACAAAAGGGTTCACATCCAGATCAAAACAGGTCATTGTGCCCCTCTACTCATCACTCATCAGACCCATCACAGAGTACAAAGCCCCATTTGGGATGTACCTTACAAGACACCTGCAACAGCTGGAAAGACCACAGAAGTACCTCACCAAGAGGATCACTGGCCTCAAACAGATTCCCTATGCAGCTTGACTGAAGAAACTCCAGCTGTACTCGGTTGCATACCGCCTACTCAGAGGTGATTTCGGCCTGACATACATGGCCATGTCCAACCCAGAATTGATGGACATGCTCCACCTAAAGAAAACCTTATCCCCTCAAGCCACATGCTCTAGGGATCTAAACCTCACCACAACAATAAATAAGATGTGCTGGAGGGATAGATTCCTGTCCCAGAGACTTCCCATGATTTGGAACAAGATTCCAATCTACATTAGGCAGAGCTCCTTACTAACACTCTTCAAGAGAAACCTTGATGAGTGGATGGGAAACAGAAAGTTTACCCCGGGGATCACTTCAGTGGCTCTGCTGGACAGAGGCATAGGGAACTAATCTAAGGGGAAGGCAAAAGCCAACACATTCTGGCTAGGCTTATAAATGCCTCCGGGCAGATAGTCTAGTACCTACCTATGAACCTATGAACCTATAAGACATAAAGATGGACACAGGTGTGAGAAAATCATTCAGCAAGGTTACCACAGTTCTTAATACACATCAATGTCACCCCCCACCATATCAGCGACAACAAACTGTACACACAACTCAATAGGTATGGCTACAGCATACCTACCAGTGGGGCAGATATTGTACTGTACCACGCTTTGTGCAATGTGTTTGTAGCCATGTTTCCTGTGTGGACACTATAATTGCTGGCCTGTTACAGACTATTCACCTGCATGCCATTATCAGGGCCACAATGGTTCCATATATGCCTGTAGTATGCTTGCTATGTGTTTGCTGCACATCTGACATTCTGTGTTATTGCGGTTATCTATGTATGCTGTTGGACATGTTCTGGGATTGTGTAGACTATTACTATTGACATATATGTTCTATAACAGTGACACAATAGCATGTATATGTACTATTGGCCAGCAGAACCACCTCTCCAAACTCATCTGCCTATGTTACCAGGCCACATCACATGTGTGACCCACCCTGGGGCCTCCTCATGTACTGGTCCATCAATACCATCAGGTGGAACCAATCCAGGGGATGTTGTCACCCCCTGGGGGCACACACAGACATGTTCCTGTCCCCTGAGGACAGGTCCAGGGTCTGTTCCATAACGGGCTCCACAGACACATGTGGGATGTGCTACATAACCTTGAGGCACCCAGTACACATTCACAGGGCCCACATGCTCCTCCTGCTCAGCCTCCAGGCCAGGCACCTTTGAGATGTGGACTGCTGTTGTGAGTAGCAGTGGCTGGGAGGCTTGTTCCCATTGTGTCCATATTGGGGCCCATGGGCATCCACATCACAGACCACACACACCATCCAGGGTGTTTACCCACCACATGTGTCACATACCACCCCTGTAGGCTGTCCTCTATATCTACCAACCCTGACCACCTCCACAACTATAAACAAAAAGTCAAGATGTAGCTTTCAATGAAGGCTGTCCTCCTTTATACCAAAAATGAACTGGCCACGTAATAGGTAAACCACAAAAGCACTTTTAATTTTACACGCAGAACACAGCACGATAGAATTTGATTGAAGCTGTCTCATGAGACTTCTTCAGAATCAACTAATCCACACTTAATTACTATATATATATACACTCTATATAATGCAATAATTACTTAATTAATTAATAGTATTAAAATCACTTTTCCTCTGCTGTATGCACATAGTAAATAGTAAATAAATAGTAAAAAATGACATGGAAGCTACAATTCACTACTGTATTACATGTTAATGATAATTAATTAAAAAATATAATAATGTACATTTAAATAACCATAAATATAGTATATATATATACACAATCAATTAATATTTAGTTAAAATATATATACTATATGTACATATAAAACACCTGTTACAATACATACTATTAAGACCAATAAAAATTTTGTTAAACTACAATAGTTGATGTGAATGTACACAAATCAATATTAATATTAAAAAATCCTATAAAATGTATGATCAAATAACATACAATAAATATTATAAATATTTAAATAATGGAACTACTGTCCTATAAATTAAATATATATATATATATATATATATATATATATATATATATATATACACATATATATATATATATATATATATATATATATATATATATATAAAATCTATTCAATCTAGTTTTCATCACCTATAAAATCCACCATGTTTATATATTTATTATATATTATACATATAATGAGAAAATACTGGAATATATATAAAAAACTGTTGCTATATTTAACCACGTATGGTAATAGTGGAACTACAACCTAAAATATCCAAAAAAAAAAATATATATATATATATATAGTGTATTACTAGGTCAGGTCTATTTTCTACCATAATTAGATGCTATAGTTTTTAAGGCCGGTTTAATCGATTAAACCGGCCTTAAAAATGATAGCATCTAATTATGGTAGAAAATAGACCTGACCTAGTAATACACTATATATATATATATATTTTTGGATATTTTAGGTTGTAGTTCCACTATTACCATAAGTGGTTAAATATAACAACAGTTTTTTATATATATTCCAGTATTTTCTCATTATATGTATAATATATAATAAATATATAAACATGGTAGATTTTATAGGTGATGAAAACTAGATTGAATAGATTTTATATATATATATGTGTGTGTGTGTGTATATATATATGTATATATATATATATATATATATATATATATATATATATATATATATACATATATATATATATATATATATATATATATATATATATTTAATTTATAGGACAGTAGTTCCATTATTTAAATATTTATAATATTTATTGTATGTTATTTGATCATACATTTTATAGGATTTTTTTAATATTAATATTGATTTGTGCCCACATTCAATACACCATCAACTATTGTAGTTTAACAAAATTTTTATTGGTCTTAATAGTATGTATTGTAACAGGTGTTTTATATGTACATATAGTATATATATTTTAACTAAATATTAATTGATTGTGTATATATATACTATATTTATGGTTATTTAAATGTACATTATTATATTTTTTAATTAATTATCATTAACATGTAATACAGTAGTGAATTGTAGCTTCCATGTCATTTGTTACTATTTATTTACTATTTATTTATTATTTACTATGTGCATACAGCAGTTTACTGAGGAAAAAAGTGATTTTAATACTATTAATTAATTAAGTAATTATTGCATTATATAGAGTGTATATATATATATATATATATATATATATATATATATATATAGTAATTAAGTGTGGATTAGTTGATTCTGAAGAAGTCTCAAGCTACCAATCAAATTCTATCGTGTGCTGTGTTCTGTGTTCTGCGTGTAAAATTAAAAGTGCTTTTGTCGTTCACCTCCACAACTATACCTGCCATACTTCCCCGTATTCCCATTGCATACTTCACAGACAAGGGCAATGTAGTCCCAACAAGGGACTAACATGTGATATACCCGACCATATTGCACACACAGACAGTTGTAGATATCTGTGTGTTTTGCTGTGTGTGCTGTTGCCTCACACATAGTATGCAGCACTGTGGTAGCAATATAGGGGACATGTATTTAAATGCATATATGTTTGTGTGTGTTGGAATATATGTAGATGTGCATATAGGTATATATCTATACATGTGTAGATATATGTGATGTATATATGTGGTTATATATATGTCTACACATGGGTATCTGTATATTTGTGGACATACATGTATATATATATATATATATATATATATATATATGTGTGTGTGTGTGTGTGTGTGTGTGTGTGTGTGTGTGTGTGTACATATGCATACCTATATGTGGGTACATTCAGACATCAGGTCCACAATCTCAAAACACCTTCCTGCACAGCTGCACTGTTCTGCCTTGCTACAACACAGACAGGTGCCACATATGGACACAGCCTGACATTAGGGGGGCTATATGTAGGTCTGGATTGCAGGTAACCCTTTTGCACACCTATGGCATTTCTGCATGCTACAATACAGGTTAACTTGAGTATCCTGCAAGAGGTGGGCTGTGGAACCCACGTCTCCTTCATTATGGCATTACTTCCACCACCAGCTATTGGCCACGTAATATACATACTTCCCATTACACAACACACACTATGATGGCTTACATCTTATCAGTCAGTGCTGCTCTGCACGGTTAGTGGGTATGGCCCACTACCCACAGGGACGGACTCTATTGTCCTTAGCAGTTGTTCAGCTGAACATCATTACAACAATAACACCTGAAGGCACATATAAATCATTCCACATCATCTATGCCATTAATATGGACCAAGTACTATGGTCAATTACATACATATATACTTCACATACCTGTTCTGGGAATGCAGACTCTTCTGGATGGTTTGTTTTTTTTTGTTCTGTGCCTTATACGCACATACTCTCTCTCTCTCTCTCTCTCTCTCTCTCTCTCTCAATCTCTCACTCTCAGTCTCTCTCCAGTAAATGGAATGAGCTGCTTTGCATAGATTGCAGCATGGAATTTGTAGGTGATGCACATGATCAGGTGATGGCCTCTGCACCAATCAGTGTCCTCCACTTGCTACATGCATGCAGAATGCTGTGTAGTACTTCCAATTGCCACTGTCATGGCAACCAACTACTATAAATCCCTACATCATGTGGGTGTGGTCCCTTTACCTTTCAGTATGGTGGATATCCTTCCTGTGTGTGGGCATCTGTGTTACAGACAGCAGGCAGCAATACCTCTTACAGGAGAACCTACATACTCAGGCCATCTACCTATTTGTAGGAGGTTCCAGAACTAAAGACAGAGTGTGAGTAGTGTTGTTGTCTGCATTGTATAGCACCGGTGTTACAGGGTTTGTGTGTAAATACTAGTATAACTTGTAATGCAGTCTGTCTGCATAGCTCTCAGCTGTGGGCCTATCCTCTTGATGGCCAGAGGTGTGCTTATTATGTTTTGTCTGTCCACCACACAGGTCTTGTGTCAGATATATCACTGGCAGTGTGTGTGTTGAGTGCTATCAGTACATGGCTACATCCATTTCTGTTTCTAAATTCATATTCATGACTAAGGGTATGTTGCAAACTATCACGTAACACCAGTGACTTGCTTAGTGTATGACAACAGTTTTTGTTTTGTGTTCCAGCCTCTGTCCTCCACCTACATACCAGGCTTTGTACATATGACATGCTGTCAGGGGTTGTTCTGTAGTGGGCTGTGAGTATGCCATGCTGCCATTCCTGCCATCAGTCCACTGCTGTTGTGTCCCCCACACATACTGGTAGGTTGGATCCATATATGTGTGGGCTTCACCTACACAATATATGTGTGCTCTTATGCACTCCAGAGGCCAGTGTATGTTACAGTGGTATATGGCTCTGTATTATTGAGTCTGGGGGGTGCAAGATAACTAACCTAGGCTGTTGCAACATGTGTGGGTATCAGGAGTAAGCTGCCTTATGGTATTTGGATGTACATCACCATACAATTCACCTTGGGTAAATGTAGGCCTACTGCCCTCTGCCATACAGACTGTTCTGTTTGTCAGTGTGATTGTGATGGTGTCAGTTATGCCTTGTTATGTAACAGATAAATTCCATTGTGTCAACTGAGGTCTTTACCCCCTAGGGATTGTGTACAGAGTGTAGATAGAGGCTGCTGGACTATACATCTGCATTACTTACTGTTGATTGATTGGTATCCTGTGGTTCAGTCTGTCTTTACTATTGTACTACTTGAAGGCCTCGGCCTGGACAACAACATATGTAAACCTTTCCAGACTACTGAATTAATATAACTTTTTCACAGTTGCATTATTCTGTTTATATGTATGTCAGTGCCTAAACAGCCATATGACATGCCATATACAACTGTAATAGTACACAAATAAAGCTTTCCCATTGTATGCAAACCTGTGTGTGGTGTTATATCCTTTGACCTCTCTGTGGGTATATGTTGCAGGCAATGATTGTCATTTGTATGTGTGGCTCATACAGTGTCCAGTTGGTAAGGTGGTAACTGTAGGCATAGTGGCTTTTCTATAGTGTGTGCACCATCTACATATGTATCTTACTATACATATCTCTGTGTGTATATGTGTAGTTACATATATATATATATATATATATATATATATATATATATATATATATATATGTATATCTGTATCTGCATATATGTGTTTGTGTATATGTATGCTAGGGATGTTGGTTGCTTCCACACTGTACATTCCCTATGGGATATGTTACTGATACCAGCCTGTCATCATACAGGTGGGATGGAGTACTGTTAACATCTTGTGCCCATGTCGTGTCAGGTCCTGGTTATGGGATCTGCAACAGATGGTAGTGTATTGCAGGGCAAACATGTTTGGCTGTGGGAGGGGGGGGTACCTATTTGTACAAGATGTATGTTGTTTGGGGCCTCTCAACCCTAGAAACTGCATGTGGACATATATGTTTTTGTTATGTTCCCATGTATGTCTGTATATAAATTATATCTATACCTATATATATATATATATATATATATATATATATATATATATATATATATTATATATATATATATATATATATATATATATATATATATATATATATATATATATATATATATATATATATATATATATATATATATATAGATCGATAGGCGTATAGATGTAGACATAGATATCTATAGATGTATGCATATGTCTGTATACATGTTTATATTTATATACTATATATATATATATATATGTATATACACATATATATATATATATATATATATATATATATATATATATTTATACACATATATGGATATGTTTATATCTATTTAGCTATTGCTATATCTATCTATCTATCTATCTATGTATATATATATGTGTGTGTGTGTATATATATATATATATATATATATATATATATATATATATATATATATATATATATATATATATATATATATATATATATATATATATATATGTATACACACACACACACACACACACACACACACACACACACACACACACACACACATATACATCTACATGTTGAAATACATTCCCTGTACTGATGAATGACTGGGCTGGATGATATGCTTGTGAAAACAGTAGGGCTGTGTATATCTGACATGGGTTAGTGGTAAGTCACTTTGCTTATGGTGTGCAGGGCCCTGGGTTTGAGCCATGCAAAGGCTGTTTATTTTATTGCTGGGCAAAACAAGGGCCATTGGATACAGTCTGATTAAGGCACTTTTAAGCAGTTGTAAGTGGGTTTGGGCATAGCTAAACACTGTTAACTTCCGGTTACAGTTTCTTATACTCACCTTCTAAATTGCTTAACCTGTGTAGGCATTGCTTAACCCTGCGCAAACAGGCTTAAACCCACCTACTGCTGCTTAAAAGTCCTTACTCCCGCTTACCCCATGCTAATTTCTTTAAAAGAAAAAAAAAAGGGTTGATAGGAAAGTGGTAAAAAAAGGGGCACAAAGAGGGAAAGACAGTAGGGAAAATAGCTAGGAATGTGCAGAAAAGGTGTAGGGAAGGTCCATAGCTGCCCATTTATTCCACAGCAACAGCTGTGCATATGCACTGACTTTGGAGGTAGATTTGGACACTCAGACCCCTGGGAGAGGGGTGAGGACAACAATAATAAGTTGTGATGCCAATTAGACCAGATTACATGTGTCCAGTGGACATGTGTGCAAAACGGACAGCTACGTATGGGTGAGATTTTTTGGGGGAAACAGATTGCCCTTTTTTTTTTTCAGGTGAGAGCGGGATGTTGGGGAGGGATAGTAGGTATATTTGGGGAGATAGGTTGAGTAGGTTAACAGACAAGACAAACAAGATGCATACAGGTGCAGTATATGACATATGTGGGGGGGTAAACACCTTGATGGAGAAGGATGTTGGGAAATCGGAAGCCCATGAGCCCCCTAGTGGAAACAGTGGGACTGAGGTCCCCACCCATGGCCAGTCACCACTGCACCTTCACAGCCTAGAAGGTGGCTGTGCTGGGGGCTGAGTCGCAGAGCCAGGCTGACCCTCTAGTTGCGACACACGACCCTCGAGCTGGAGTAGCAGATCTCCAAACTGCTGGTTGAGCTCGCTATGCACCACGACCAGGACCTGGCGAAGGGTGACAGGTTCCTGTCCAAGCCCGCTCCCGGGGGGGTGGGGGTGGGCCCCATTCACTGAGGTGGTTCCTGATCAGTGATACCTTATTATTCGGAGCAACTGCAACACTCACAATTCCATACAATACCAGAGTAAACAGTACCAATACAGTGTATCAAGCTTTTTTTCTCGGCACAGTGTTCATATCCGACGTACCTGTGGGAGCAATGTTTGTTAGCACTACCTGAATGTTGCCACACAAAGTACCAGATTACACATTAGTATTATGCACATACAACTCACTCTGTTACTGTACACTCTCTGGTCACAGCCTGACAACATGGGGGTAAAGATAGGACATACTTGGCTTATTACTCTCATAACAGTTTCGGGAGTTGCTAGAGTGACAGGTTTGTTCTCATAGATGTGTGTCAGTCAGCTGTATTTCCTGTTTGCTGCCTATACATCTGGGATCATCCCACTGATTTCCCAGGGGGACAGGCTGACAGGCAGCAGATATGGGCCACTTTACTGAACATTCTGGACATATCTGTACAGTTGTGGGGTATGATTCTGTATGCAGACTCCTACCACTGCCAGGATTCGAACCATGGCTGTGTGTGCTAAATATACAGCAATTCACTTCTCAGTTGCATATGCTATTTGGATTTTATTGTGTGCTTTTTCACTGTTTCCTGTCTATGTGTCTCTCAGTTGTTCTAAATGGCCTCTGGGGATTATACCAGTCATATACAGGCATTTCTACACATTCTATTTATGGTGCATAGTGTGGGTAACAGTGCTTAATACAACAGCACTATTACGTGACTGCAAATCTACATTACCATATGATACCAGAGTATACACATGCAGTCCAGCAGTTATACCTTTATTGTCAGGCTATTACGCTTTTAGTTACATACAAACTATATGAGACTCTTCCTGCCATATTCTTCGGTGTATGCAGTACTTGCCTTAAACAATACAGGTTTTATACAGGCAATTAATTTACTAATACTTTTAGATTTATTTCCTATGACAGTACATGCAAGAGTATTACTCACCTGCCTCACATCGCAACATCTCCAGGCAACTTCCATTGGCCTGCTGGTTCATGGCCCACTCACTTGCAGCTGTGGAGGACATAAGAGGAATATTTAGCCATACCTATCCATGATATACATGAGCTGGCAATTATTGCACACATAGTGGAGTGATACTTACACACAGCTGGGACAGCCCCTGCCGTTCTAGCCTCTTGGATCCACTGCTCCAAGAGGTACCCCTTACTCCACTTCAGGTCGGCATAGTGATGCCTGACCTGCTCACCAGTTCAGGGTATGCCAGTGGCACTGGTGAGGTCATGGGCGAGATGGTCCCTGGCTTCCGCCTTATATTGGGAACCCTAGTACTGGCCCTGCAGCAGTCTCTGCTCATGTTCTTTGATAAGGAGTCCTGCCATGACCTTGGACTCCTGGATGCACCAGCACTGCACCCAGAAGTGCACACCTTCTCCCCTTACTGCCACAGTGCCTGCAAGGGGAAGCTGCAACCAGTTATGAGATGTTTTCCCACCTGTTGGGTTTAAGTAGGGTCGATTTCCCGCACTTTTCCATGATTGGCTGGTTTTGAAAAGGCTAGGCTATGGGCAAACCTGCTTACCTAAGGTTGGCATTGTTTAAAGGGGTATAACACTGGGCACATTGCGTTAGCTGGCCTACACATTGCTTACACCTCCTAAGCTGGCCTATGCAATGCTTAGCATTGCTTACATTAGACTTTGCACTATATTTTCTTTTTGGCATTGATTTATTATTCAATACATCTTATATATATGCCTGGTATCCATGATTCATGTGTACGTACACTGTATGGGGTCCTTGTGTTTTATTGGGGACTTCAGCACTCTATTACAATTACACCTCACTTCTGTGCTTACTGCTGTACTCCAGTTCACATATTTATGTTATGTAGTGGGTTATAGAATGTAGCAATGCTAACCTCTGATTGAATATGCTTACAGAGATTTAGCCGCAAAATTGCTTGACCTGTGTGCGCATTGCTTACCCCTGCGCAAATGAGCTTAAACCCGCTTACTAGTGCTTAAATATGCTTACTACTGCTTATTGGTGCTTACACTTGCTTACTAGTGCTTACTCCCACTTACAATTGCACTGATTAGACAATAATATCTAATGGTTCTTGGGAAGGTGGTGGATTTTGAAGCTGTATGGAGTTGTCATTCATTACACATTTTACCTTCCATTTGTATCCATGATTCCTGTGTACATATACCATATGGGATGCATGTGCTTATCTGGGGACTTTGCAACATTATGACACTGACACTTCACATGTGCATTTAATGCAGTACTCCATTTCACAAATATATGTTATTTAGTGGGTTATGCAACTAAAATATTGGTCATAATGTGATTTGCCATGGAAAATGAAATGTGCTGCAGTGGAACTCGAACCGGGAATGCCTGCTCATAAGACAAATGCTCTGCCCACTACACTATTGCTATACTGCTTCATTTGCATATATCTTCCTTGTTATCCTCTTCAGCCATTTAAGCTGCATTAACTGTAGCTAAGCGATGGGCACACCCACGCACCTACGGTTAGCTTTAATCGGATTCTTAAAAAAAAAAAAGGTTTGTTCATTTTATTTGTATGTACTATTGCTGTTCTACACATGGGGGAATGTTGCTGGGGATATGTGGACACCTATGAGCAGTCTCGCTCATTTCTTTGGCCTTTCTGCTGTTCTTCATTGCGGGGGCATGTATATTCTGAGATATCTGCTCTCGGACATGCCTCCTGCACTCTTACACCCTCATGTAAGATTAGAAGCTCAGGCAGCGCACCTTCATTAATATGCATGGTGCGCTGCTGTCCTTCTCCTAAATGGCCGCATCCATGCAGGACTAAGCTAGTCCTGCATGGAAGAATAGTAAATCCGTATGCTTGTGTCCACCAACCTAATTTCCTATATCCAAACTTGCTCCTCCCTCTTTTTTTGCTCCTCCTCCATGTCCACTTTTCTGCTTGTAACGTACACCTGAACATGGTGTAAACTTTGCACATAACAGCTTTCTTTTATTTGACTAGTTTGCACTACCTTTGGATTCCACTGTTGACTGTAATTGTTACATTTTAGCTGCTACTATTTTTACTATAATGTGGGCTGAACCTTCAGCTGGTCATGCTGTGATCTGTGCTGTACTCTGGCAACCAAAATGTAAATAAAGAATAAATAAATCAATGAATCATATGAATGAGCTTCTTGATGGTCTCCTTTGGCTGTAAGTTTAGTAAAAACCTTTGAACTTATGAACCTAAGAAAAATCTCAAGAAATCATAGCAAACGTTTTTGTTTTGCTTTCTTTCAAAAATTCCCCTAGACAAGAACAAATCTGCAGCAACATCTGATTCCTTCTTCTTCTCCTCCTCCCTGTCCTAGGAGTAAAGGTCAACATTGTCTTTCCCACCCTCTTTCCACCTGAGTTGCCCCATTTAAGTTTGTGACTGGCTTTTAAAACAAGAGTTCTGTGTAGACAATCAGACGTAATACATGAATGCATGGTATTTCATCAGTTAAGTTCATGCAAATGTCAATCCTTGCTCATCATAAGCATTTTGTATGGTCCGCATAAAAGCTATACATTTTTGAGTTTTATAGTTCACAGTTTATGTGTCTAAGAATTGAAAGCAAAGGATAAATAGCCCAATTTAAATTTCATAACCTGTGTTTGCTGCAAACCTGATCACAAATTGATGAGGAATAATGCAGACCAGATTAAAAATGGATAATGTTATACTGTTAAGCCTGTTGTAATAAGTGAACCATTCGTATTTTCCTCACGATTGGATGCTCTTATTTTGTGATCTCTAGCTTTTTTAGCAGGTCAAAGTGCAAAGTGCATCTGGCAGAGCAATATTTATAAAGATGATTTGTGCTCACAAAGTTAAGCTTTCTCTTTTGTTGAATAATTTTACACATTCCTTTTAAGGGACATATTTTTGTTATCATAATTTTTCCTGCACTGGCTGTAAAACTGGTAGGAGGAAAATAGAGTGAGGCAATTGATTTTCTGGAACATAACAGCGTACTGAGCTGAGCTAGATCAACTTTTAGCAAAGTGTTTATAGACTGTGCTGTAAATGCATTGAGCATAAATACCAAAATCATGCATTATCGGTCATAAAAACAGTTAATCAAGAAGGGAATTATATAATGCAAACACAGAAAAAGGATAACAGGTCAATGTTGGCAGGTCCAACTTTATAGGGCGGCCACGGTGGTGCAGTGGTTAGCATTGCCGCCTCACAGCAAGAGGTTCTCCGGTTCGATCCTCGGCTGGGGTGCCTTCTGTGCGGAGTCTGCATGTCCTCCCTGTGGTCGCATGGGTTTCCTCCGGGTGCTCCGGTTTCCTCCCACATCCCAAAGACATGCTGCAGGTGGATTGGACACTCTAAATTGGCCCTAGGTGTGCGTGTGAGTGTGCCTTCTGTGGAAGGTTGGGCGCCGGGCTGGCAACTCGACACTGTAAAACTCCACTGCCATTCAATGTGCGGACAAGGCGATCCGCTGTGGCGACCCCTAACCGGGAAAAAGCCGAAAGAAGAAGAAGAAGAAGAAGTTGGCAGGTCCAACTTTATATTCTATATTGGACTGCTTGGGTAAATAATGCAAAACACTAAACGCCCTGTTTTATATTCTTAAGTAAGCTTAAGATGGCATATCCCAGATTCACTAAATCTAATGTACCTTGCCCTTCAATCTCATACAAAAAGAGGATTTATAATTACTGTGTCACAGAATCCATAATATAGGACATGATTTTATTATGCCTATCCCCTGAAACAGTTAGCATAATTTAAGATATCTATCCCAAAAAAGCAGATGATGTAACTAAGAAAGTTAATCATCACTGTAACCATATTATAACACTGTATTTCCTTTCACTATCATTTATAAGGGAAGCTTATACCCAGCTTAAGCACATCCCCATTCATACCTAGCTAGGTGGTGTTAAAGGGATACCATACACTCTACCTACAAATACTGTTAAAAGAAAAGAGTTTTCAGATCTTATTGTTTATAGATATACATTCTGAGGCATGATCATTTAAATCTGATAGTCACACAACTGGTGTGATCTTCCTTTTCTCAAAATAATACATTCAAGTGGGCCAATATTATAAAATTATGCTAGATATGCTGTGGGAGCTGAAGATGCTGCTACCTTTTATCATAGGCTAATGGCAGTGATCCAACCCTGCTGTAATTTACACTCATGAATTATGAGTAATCCCAAAAATTATATAACTTAAAGTTATTCAGCTGGTGAATAAACCGTTGGTAGTTCATCAGGGGGTGCCAGTGAACCACTGTCCTTGTAAGCCTAGTAGGATGGTGGATGTGCTAGAATCAAGAAATGAAAAAAAAAACTTTTACTCTTCAGATCATACGTAATTTAGTAGTGTCGAGAGAACTGGCAGTATAATTAGCTAGCAGTATCAAACAGTACTGCTTCCTTAACCCTCCAGGCAGGTTGTGTTCTAGGGGTGCACTGCAGCTTTGTACAAGTCTGGCAGTCAAACAGCAAAACTCATAGGAGCAGTAGTGATCACATTAATACCCATAATACCCTTACCAGGTGATATTATAGGAGCAGTAGTGATGACACTAATACCCATAATACCCTTACCAGGTGATATTACAGGAGCAGTAGTGATTACATTAATACCGTTACCAGGTGATATTATAGGAGCAGTAGTAACGATTTTAAGGATAAGGGTGATGTGCAGAGCTGTAGTAACTACAGAGGGATTAAATTGATCAGTCACAGCATGAAGTTATGGGAAAGAGTAGTGGAAGCTAGGTTAAGAAGGGAGGTGATGATTAGTGATCAGCAGTATGGTTTCATGCCAGGAAAGAGCACTACAGATGTGATGTTTGCTCTGAGAGTGTTGATGGAGAAGTACAGAGAAGGTCAGAAGGAGTTGCATTGTGTTTTTATAGACTTAGAGAAAGCATATGACAGGGTGCCTAGAGAGGAGTTGTGGTATTGTATGAAGAAGTCGGGAGTGTCAGAGAAGTATGTAAGAGTGGTACAGGATATGTACGAGGGTAGTGTGACAGCGGTGAGGTCTGTGGTGGGAGTGATGGATGCATTTAATGTGGAGGTGGGATTACATCAAGGATCAGCTCTGAGCCCTTTCTTATTTGCAATGGTGATGGACATGTTGACAGACGAGATCAGACAGGAGTCCCCATGGACTATGACGTTTTCAGATGACATTGTGATCTGTAGTGAGAGTAGGGAACAGGTGGAGGAGACCCTGGAGAGGAGGAGATATGTTCTAGGGAGAAGAGGAATGAAGGTCAGCAGGACTAAGACAGAATATATGTGTGTGAATGAGAGGGAGGATAGAGGAATGGTGAGGATGCAGGGATTAGAGGTGGCGAAGGTGAATGAGTTTAAGTACCTGGGATCAACAGTTCAGAGTAATGGTGAGTGTGGAAGAGAGGGGAAGAAGAGAGTACAGGCAGGATGGAGTGGGTGGAAATGAGTGTCAGGAGTGATTTGTGACAGGTGAGTACCAGTAAGAGTGAAAGGGAAGGTCTATAAGAGTGTAGTGAGACCAGCTATGTTATATGGGTTGGGGACAGTGGCACTGACAAAAAGGCAGGAGTCAGAGCTGGATGTGGCAGTGTTAAAGATGTTAAGATTTGCTCTAGGTATGACGAGGATGGACAGGATTAGGAATAAGTATATTAGAGGGTCAGCCAGGTTGGAAGGTTTGGAGACAAAGCCAGAGAGGCAAGATTACGTTGGTTTGGACATGTGCTGAGGAGGGATGCTGGGTATATTGGGAAAAAGATGCTAAGGATGAAGATGCTAGGTAATAGGAAAAGAGGAAGGCCTAAGATAAGGTTTATGGATGTGGTGAGTGAGAACATGCAGGTGGTTGGTGTGACAGAGCAAGATGCAGAGGACAGGACGAAATGGAACAGATGATCCACTGTGGCAACCCCTAACAGGAGCAGCCGAAAGAATAGGAAGAATAGTGATGACATTAATACCCTTACGAGATGATATTATAGGAGCAGAATTAATAACATTAATACCCCTACCAGGTGATATTATAGAAGCAGTAGTGATGACATTAATACCCATAATACCCTTACCAGGTGATATTATAGGAGCAGTAGTGATGACATTGATACCGTTACCAGGTGATACTATAGGAGCAGTTGTTTTGACATTAATACCCATAATACCCTTACCAGGTGATATTATAGGAGCAGTAGTGATGACATTAATACCCTTACCAGGTGATACTATAGAAGCAGTAGTGATGACATTAATACCCTTACCAGATGATACTATAGGAGCAGGAGTGATGACATTAATCCCCATAACACCTATACCAGGTGATATTATAGGAGCAGTAGTGATGACACTAATACCCATAATACCCTTACCAGGTGATATTATAGGAGCAGTAGTGATGACATTAATACCCTTACCAGGTGATACTATAGGAGCAGGAGTGATGACATTAATACCCATAACACCTATACCAGGTAATATTATAGGTGCAGTAGTGATGACATTAATACCCATTTTACCCTTACCAGGTGATATTATAGGTGCAGTAGTGATGACATTAATACCCATTTTACCCTGACCAGGTGATAATATAGGAGCAGAAGTGATGCCATTAATACACTTACCCGGTGATATTATAGAAGCAGTAATGATATCATTAATACCCATTTTAGCCTTACCAGGTGATATTATAGGAGCAGTAGTGATGACAGTAATACCCATATGACATTAATACCCATAATACCCTTACAAGGTGATATTACAGGAGATGTAGTGATGACATTAATACCCATACAAGGTGATTTTAAAGGAGCAGTAGTGATGACCGTTACCAGGTGATATTATAGGAGCTGTGGTGAAGACATTAATACTCTTACCAGCTGATATTATAGGAGAAGAAGTGATGACATTAATACCCATAATACTCTTAACAGGTGATATTACAGGAGCAGTAGTGATGACATTAATACCCTTACCAGGTGATATTATAGGAGAAGAAGTAAGGACATTATTATCATTATCAGGTGATATTATAAGAGCAGTAGTGATGACATTAATACCCATAATACCCTTACCAGGTGATATTTTAGGAGCAGTAGTGATGACATTAATACCCATACCAGGTGATACAGGAGTAGTAGTAGTGTAGACATTAATATCCATAATATCCTTATGAGGTGATATTATAGGAGCAGTAGTGATGACATTAATACCCATATCAGGTGATATTATAGGAGCAGTAGTGTAGACAAAAATATCCATAATACCCTTACCATCTGATATTATAGGAGCAGCAGTTATGACATTAATACCCTAACCAATTGATATTATAGGAGCAGTAGAGATGACATTAGTACCCATAATACCCTTAACAGGTATTATTATTATCATAGGAGTAGTAGTGATGACATTGATACCCATAATACCCTTACCAGGTGATATTATAGGAGCAGTAGTGATGACATTATTACCAATAATACCCTTTCCAGGTGATATTATAAGAGCAGTAGTGATGACATTAAAACCCATAATACTCTTATCAGGTGATATTTAAGGAGCAGAAGTGATCACATTAATACCCAAAATACCCTTACCAGGTATATTATAGGAGCAGTAGTGATAACATTAATACCCAACATACCAGCTGATGTTATAGGAGCAGTAATAATGACATTAATGCCCATAATACCCTTACCACGTGATATTATATGAGCAGTAGTGATGTCATTAATACCCTTACCAGGTGATATTGTATGAGCAGTGGTGATGACATTATTACCCATAATACCCTTAGCAGGTTATAGTATAGAAGCAGTAGTGATGACATTAATACCCATTATATCCTTACCAGGTGATATTATAGGAGTAGTAGTAGTCATGACATTAATACCCTTACCAGGTGATATCATAGGAGCAGTAGTGATGACATTAATACCCTTACCAAGTGATATTATAGGAGCAGTAGTGATGATATTAATACCCATTTTACCCATACCAGGTGATATTATAGGAGCAGTAGTGATGACATTAATACCCATTATACCCTTACCAGGTGATATTATAAGAGCAGTAGTGATAACATTAATACCCTTAACAGGTGATATTATAGGAGCAGTAGTGATGACATTAATACCCATAATACCCTTACCAGGTGACATTATAGGAGCAGGAAAGATGACATTAATACCCAAAATACCCTTACCAGCTGAGAATATAGGAGCAGTACTGATGACATTAATACCCTTACCAGGTGATAATATAGTACCAGTAGTGAAGACATTAATACCCATAATATCCTTACCAGATGATATTATAGGAACAGTGGTGATGACATTATTACCCTTATCAGGTGATATTATAGGAGCGGTATTGATGACATTAATATCCATAAGACCCAAATGAGGTGATATTATTGGAGCAGTAGTAATGACATTAATTCCCTTACCAGTTAATATCATAGGAGCAGTAGTTATGACATTATTATACATACCAGGTGATATTATAGGAGCAGTAGTGATGACATTAATACCCATAATACCCTTACCAGGTGATATTATAGGAGCAGTAGTGATGACATTAATACCCATAATACCCATACCAGGTGATTTTATAGGAGCAGTAGTGATGACATTAATACCCTTCCATGTGATATTATAGGAGCTATAGTGATGACATTAATACCCTTACCAGGTGATATTATAGGAGCAGAAGTGATGACATTAATACCCTTACCAGGTGATATAATAGGAGCAGTAGTGATGACATTAATACCCATATTACCCTTACCAGGTGATATTATAGGAGCAGTAGTGATGACATTAATACCCTTACCAGGTGATATTATAGGAGCAGTAGTGATGACATTAATACCCATTATACCCTTATATTGTGATATTATAGGAGCAGTAGTGATTACATTAATACCCATAACACCCTTACCAGGTTATATTATATGAGCAGTAGTGATGACATTAACACCCAAAATACCCCTACCAGGTGATATTATAGGAGCAGTATTAAAGACTATATCCATAATACCCTTACATGGTGACATTATAGGAGCAGTAGTGATGACATTAGTATCCATACCAGATAATATTATAGGAGCAGTAGTGATGACATTAATACTCATAATATCCTTTCCAGGTGATATCATAGGAGCGGTAGGGATGACATTAATTCCCTTACCAGATGATATTGTAGGAGCAGTAATGATGACATTAATATCCATACCAGGTGATATTGTAGGAGCAGTAGTGATGACATTAATACCCATAATACCCTTACCAGGTGATATTATAGGAGCTGCAGTGATGATATTAATACCCTTAGCAGGTGATATTATATGAGCACTAGTGATGACATTAATACCAATTTTACCCTTATCAGGTGATATTATAGGAGCTGTAGTGATGACATTAATACCCATAACAGGTGATATTAGAGGAGCAGTGATGATGACTTAATACCCTTACCACGTGATATTATAGGAGCAGAAAAAAAGACATTAATACCCTTACCAGGTGATATAATAGGAGCAGTAGTGATGCCATTAATACCCATAATACCCTTACCAGGTGATATTATAAAAGCAGTAGTGAAGACATTCATACCCATTATACCCTTACCAGGTGATATTATAGGAGCAGGAGTGATGACATTAATACCCATTTTACCCTTACCAGGTGATTTTATAGGAGCTGTAGTGATGACATTAATACCCTTATCAGGTGATATTATAGTAGTAGTAGTGATGACATTAATACCCATTTTACCCTTACCAGGTGATATTATAGGAGCTGTAATGATGACATTAATACCCATACCAGGTGATATTAGAAGAGCAGTGATAATGACATTTTTACCCATAATACCCTTATCAGGTTATACTATAGTAGCAGTAGTGATGACAATAATACCCATAATACCCTTACCAGGTGATATTATAGGACCAGTAGTGATGACATTAATACCCATAACACCCTTACCATGTGATATTTTAGGAGCAGTAGTGATGACATTAATACCCATACCAGATGATAATATAGGAGCAGTAGTGATGAAATTAATACCTTTACCAGGTGATATTGTAGGAGCTGTAGTGATGACATTAATACCATACCAGTTGATATTATAGGAGTAGTAGTGATGACATTAATACTCTTAAATGGTGATATTATAGGAGCAGTAATGATCACAATAATACACATAATACCCTTACCAGGTGATATTATAGGAGCAGTAGTGATGACATTAATACCCATAATACCCTTACCAGGTGATATTATAGGAGCAGGAAAGATGACATTAATACCCAAAATACCCTTACCAGCTGAGAATATAGGAGCAGTACTGATGACATTAATACCCTTACCAGGTGATAATATAGTACCAGTAGTGAAGACATTAATACCCATAATATCCTTACCAGATGATATTATAGGAACAGTGGTGATGACATTATTACCCTTATTAGGTGATATTATAGGAGCAGTAGTGATGACATTAATACCCATAACACACTTACCAGGTTATACTATACAAGCATAAATGATGACATTAATACCCATAATACCCTTACCTGGTGATATTATAGGAGCGGTATTGATGACATTAATATCCATAATACCCAAACATGGTGATATTATTGGAGCAGTAGTAATGACATTAATTCCCTTACCAGTTAATATCATAGGAGCAGTAGTGATGACATTATTATCCATACCAGGTGATATTATAGGAGTAGTAGTGATGACATTAATACCCATAATATCCTTACCAGGTGATATTATAGGAGCAGTAGTGATGACATTAATACCCATAATACCCATACCAGGTGATTTTATAGGAGCAGTAGTGATGACATTAATACCCTTCCATGTGATATTATAGGAGCTATAGTGATGACATTAATACCCTTACCAGGTGATATTATAGGAGCAGAGGTGATGGCATTAGTACCCTTACCAGGTGATATAACAGGAGCAGTAGTGATGACATTAATACCCATATTACCCTTACCAGGTGATATTATAGGAACAGTAGTGATGACATGAATTCCCTTACCAGGTGATATTATAGGAGCAGTAGTGATGACATTAATACCCATTATACCCTTATATTGTGATATTATAGGAGCAGTAGTGATGACATTAATACCCTTAACAGGTGATATTATAGGAGCTGAAGTGATGACATTAATATCACCTTACCCGGTGATATTATATGAGAAGTAAAGATGACATTAATACCCATTTTACCCTTACCAGGTGATATTATAGGAGCAGTAGTGATGACATTAATACCTTTAGCAGGTGATATTATAGGAGCAGAAGTGATGACATTAATACCCATAATAGCCTTACCAGGGGATTTTATAGGAGCAGTAGTGATGACTTTAATACTTCTACCAGGTGATATTATAGGAGTAGTAGTGATGACTTTAATACCCTTACCAGGTGATATTATATGAGCAGTAGTGATGATATTAATACCCGTACCAGGTGATATTATAGAAGCTGTAGTCTGATATAAAAAGCATTCCCAGGTGTTATTATAGGAGCAGAAGTGCTGACATTAATACCCTTACAGGTGATATAACAGGAGCAGTAGTGATGACATTCATACCCATATAACCATTAGTAGGTGATATTATAGGAGCAGTAGTGATGACATTAATACCCATAATACATTTACCAGGTGATATTATAGTAGCAGTTGTCATGACATTAATACCCATAATTCCCTTACCAGGTGATAATATAGGAGCAGTTGTGATGACATTAATACCCTTACCAGCTGATATTATATTTGCAGTAGTGATGATATTAATACCCATACCAGGTGATATTATAGAAGCTGTAGTCTGATATAAAAAGCATTACCAGGTGATATTATAGGAGCAGAAGTGCTGACATTAATACCTTTACAGGTAATATAAAAGGAGCAGTAGTGATGACATTAATACCCATATAACCATTAGCAGGTGATATTATAGGAGCAGTAGTGATGACATTAATACCCATACTACATTTACCAGGTGATATTATAGTAGCAGTAGTGATGACATTTATACCCATAATACCCAAACCAGATGATTTTATAGTAGCAGTAGTGATGATATTAATACACTTCCATGTGACCTTATAGGAGCTGTAGTGATGACATTAATACCCTTACCAGGTGATATTATAGGAGCAGAAGTGATGACATTAGTACCCTTACCAGGTGATATAACAGGAGCAGTAGTGATGACATTAATACCCATATTACCCTTTCCAGGTGATATTATAGGAACAGTAGTGATGGCATAAATACCCTTACCAAGTGATATTATAGGAGCAGTAGTGATGACATTATTACCCATTATACCCTTACCATCTGATATTATAGGAGCAGTAGTGATGACATTAATACCCTTAACATGTGATATTATAGGAGCAGTAGTGATGACATTATTACCCATTATACCCTTTACTATCTGATATTATAGGAGCAGTAGTGATGACATTAATACCCTTACCAGGTGATATTATAGGAGCAGTAGTGATGACATTAATACCAATTATACCCTTACCTGGTGATATTATAGGAGTAGTAGTGATGACATTAATACCCATTATACCCTTACCAGATGATATTATTGGAGCAGTAGTGATGACATTAATACCCTTACCAGGTGATATTATAGGAACAGTACTGATGACATTAAAACCCATTTTACCCTTACCAGGTGATATTATAGGAGCCATAGTGATGACATTATTACCTATAATATCCTAAGCAGGTTATGCTATAGTAGCAGTAGTGATGACATTAATACCCATAAAACCCTTACCAGGTGATATTATAGGAGCAGTAGAGATGACATTAATACCGTTACCAGGTGATATTATAGAAGCAGTAGTGATGACATTAATACTCTTACCAGGTGATATTATAGGAGCAGTAGTGATGACATTAATGCCCTTAATACCCTTACCAGGTTTTATTATAGGAGCAGTAGTGATGACATTAATACCCTTACCAGATGATATTATAGGAGCAGTAGTGATGAAATTAATACCCATACCAGGTGATATTTTAGGAGCAGTAGTGATGACATTAATACTCTTAAATGGTGATATTATAGGAGCAGTAGTGATCACATTAATACACATAAAACCCTTACCAGATGATATTATAGGAGCAGTAGTGATGACATTAATACCTATAATACCCTTAACAGGAGTTATTATAGAAGCAGGAGTGATGAAATTAATACCCAAAATACCCTTACCAGGTCATATTATAGGAGCAGTATTGATAACATATATACCCTTACCAGGTGATATTATAGGGGCAGTAGTGATGACATTAATACTAATACTAGGTGATATTAGAGGAGCAGTAGTGATGACATTAATACCCATACCAGTGATACATTAGGAGCAGTAGTGTAGACATTAATACCCATAATACCCTTGTCAGGTGGTATTATAGCAGCAGTAGTGTTGACATTATTACCCTTACCAGGTGATTATATAGGAGCAGTAGTGATTACATTAATACCCATAACACCCTTACCAGGTTATATTATACGAGCAGTAGTGATGACATTAATACCCATAATACCCTTACCAGGTGATATTATATGAGCAGAAGTGATGACATTAATACCCAAAATACCCCTACCAGGTGATATTATAGGAGCAGTATTAAAGACTATATCCATAATACCCTTACATGGTGACATTATAGGAGCAGTAGTGATGACATTAATATGATGACATTAGTATCCATACCAGATGATATTGTAGGAGCAGTAATGATGACAATAATACACGTAATACCCTTACCAGGTGATATTATAGGAGCAGTAGTGATGATAATAATACCCATAATACCCTTACCTGGTGATATTATAAAATCAGTAGAGATGATATTAATACCCATAATACCCTTACCAGGTGACATTATAGGAGCAGTAGTGATGACAATAATACCCATAATACCCATACCAGGTGATTTTATAAAAGCAGTAGTGATTACATTAATTCCCTTACCAGGTGATATTATAGGAGCAGTAGTGATGACTTAATACCCTTACAAGGTGATATTAAAGGAGCAGAAGTGATGATATTAATACCCTTACCAGGTGATATAATAGGAGCAATAGTGATGACATTTATATCCATAATACCCTTACCAGGTGATATTATAAGAGTAATAGTGATGACATTAAAATCCATTACACCCTTACCAGGTGATATTATAGGAGCACTTGTGATGACTTTAATACCCATTTTACCCTTATCAGGGGATATTGTAGGACCTGTAGTGATGAAATTAATACCCATGCCAGATGATATTATAGGAGCAGTGATGATGACTTAATACCTTTACCACGTGATATTATAGGAGCAGAAATAAAGACATTAATACCCTTACCAGGTGATATAATAGGAGCAGTAGTGATGACATTAACACCCATAATACCCTTACTAGGTGATATTATACAAGCAGAAGTGAAGACATTAATACCCATTATACCCTTACCAGTTGATATTATAGGAGCAGGAGTGATGACATTAATACCCATTTTACCTGTACCAGGTGATATTATAGGAGCTGTAGTGATGACATTAATACCCTTATCAGATGATATTATAGTACCAGTAGTAATGACATTAATACCCATTGTACCCTTACCAGGTGATATTATAGGAGCAGTGATAATGACATTTTTACCCATAATACCCTTAGCAGGTTATACTATAGTAGCAGTAGTGATAACAATAATACCCATAATACCCTTACCAGGTGATATTATAGGAGCAGTAATGATGACATTAATACCCATAACACCCTTACCATGTGATATTTTAGGAGCAGTAGTGATGACATTAATACCTTACCAGATGATAATATAGGAGCAGTAGTGATGACATTAATACCTTACCAGATGATAATATAGGAGCAGTAGAGATGACATTAATACTCTTAAACGGTGATATTATAGGAGCAGTAATGATCACAATAATACACATAATACCCTTACCAGGTGATATTATAGGAGCAGTAGTGATGACATTAATACCCAAAATACCCTTACCAGATGATATTATAGGAGCAGGAAAGATGACATTAATACCCAAAATACACTTACCAGCTGATAATATAGGAGCAATACTGATGACATTAATACCCTTACCAGGTGATAATATAGTACCAGTAGTGAAGACATTAATACCCATAATATCCTTACCAGGTGATATTATAGGAACAGTGGTAATGACATTATTACCCTTATCAGGTGATATTATAGGAGCAGTAGTGATGACATTAATACCCATAACACACTTACCAGGTTATATTATATGAGCAGTAGTGATGACATTAATACCCATAATACCCTTACCAGGTGATATTATATGAGCATAAGTGATGACATTAATACCCATAATACCCTTACCAGGTGATATTATAGGAGCAGTATTGATGACATTAATATCCATAATACCCATACGAGGTGATATTATTGGAGCAGTAGTAATGACATTAATTCCCTTACCAGTTAATATCGTAGGAGCAGTAGTGATGACATTATTATCCATACCAGGTGATATTATAGGAGTAGTGGTGATGACATTAATAAACATAATACCCTTACCAGGTGATTTCATAGAAACAGTAGTGATAACATTAATACCTTAACCGGGTGATATTGTAGGAGCAGTAGTGATGACATTAATATCCATACCATGTGATATTATAGGAGCAGACGAGATGACATTTAATAGCTAAAATACCCTTACCAGGTGATATTATAGGAGCAGTAGTTATGATATTAATGCCCTTAATACCTTTAGCGGGTGATATTATAGGAGCTGTAGTGATGACATTAATATTCTTAAACGGTGATAATATAGGAGCAGTAATGATCACAATAATACACATAATACCCTTACCATGTGATATTATAGGAGCAGTAGTGATGACATTAATACCCATAATACCCTTACCAGGTGATATTATAGGAGCAGGAAAGATGACATTAATACCCAAAATACCCTTACCAGCTGATAATATAGGAGTAGTACTGATGATATTAATACCCTTACCGGGTGATAATATAGTACCAGTAGTGAAGACATTAATATCCATAATATCCTTACCAGGTGATATTATAGGAACAGTGGTGATGACATTATTACCCTTATCAGGTGATATTATAGGAGCAGTAGTGATGACATTAATACCCATAACACACTTACCAGGTTATATTATACGAGCAGTAGTGATGACATTAATACCCATAATACCCTTACCAGGTGATATTATACGAGCATAAGTGATGATATTAATACCCATAATACCCTTACCAGGTGATATTATAGGAGCAGTATTGATGACATTAATATCCATACCAGGTGATATTATAGGAGTAGTAGTAATGACATTAATAAGCATAATACCCTTACCAGGTGATTTCATAGAAAAAGTAGTGATAACATTAATACCTTAACTGGGTGATATTGTAGGAGCAGTAGTGATGACATTAATATCCATACCATGTGATATTATAGGAGCAGACGTGATGACATTTAATAGCTAAAATACCCTTACCAGATGATATTATAGGAGCAGTAGTGATGATATTAATACCCATAATACCCTTACCAGGTGATATTATAGGAGC
This sequence comes from Protopterus annectens, assembly GCF_019279795.1. Classification (NCBI taxonomy): domain Eukaryota; kingdom Metazoa; phylum Chordata; order Ceratodontiformes; family Protopteridae; genus Protopterus; species Protopterus annectens. The sequence continues at coordinate 1,054,398,789 of NC_056733.1, forward strand.
AGTAGTGATGACATTAATACCCATAATACCCATACCAGGTGATTTATAGGAGCAGTAGTGATGACATTAATACCCTTCCATGTGATATTATAGGAGCTATAGTGATGACATTAATACCCTTACCAGGTGATATTATAGGAGCAGAGGTGATTGCATTAGTACCCTTACCAGGTGATATAACAGGAGCAGTAGTGATGACATTAATACCTTTACCAGGTGATATTATAGGAGCTGTAGTGATGACATTAATACCATACCAGTTGATATTATAGGAGCAGTAGTGATGACATTAATACTCTTAAATGGTGATATTATAGGAGCAGTAATGATCACAATAATACACATAATACCCTTACCAGGTGATATTATAGGAGCAGTAGTGATGACATTAATACCCATAATACCCTTACCAGGTGATATTATAGGAGCAGGAAAGATGACATCAATACCTAAAATACCCTTACCAGCTGAGAATATAGGAGGAGTACTGATGACCTTAATACCCTTACCTGGTGATAATATAGTATCAGTAGTGAAGACATTAATACCCATAATATCCTTACCAGATGATATTATAGGAACAGTGGTGATGACATTATTACCCTTATCAGGTGATATTATAGGAGCAGTAGTGATGACATTAATACCCTTACCAGGTGATATTATACGAGCAGTAGTGATGACATTAATACCCATAATACCCTTACCAGGTGATATTATACAAGCATAAGTGATGACATTAATACCCATAATACCCTTACCTGGTGATATTATAGGAGCAGTATTGATGACATTAATATCCATAATACCCATATGAGGTGATATTATTGGAGCAGTAGTAATGACATTAATTCCCTTACCAGTTAATATCGTAGGAGCAGCAGTGATGACATTATTATCAATACCAGGTGATATTATAGGAGTAGTAGTGATGACATTAATACCCATAATATCCTTACCAGGTGATATTATAGGAGCAGTAGTGATGACATTAATACCCATAATACCCATACCAGGTGATTTTATAGGAGCAGTAGTGATGACATTAATACCCTTCCATGTGATATTATAGGAGCAGTAGTGATGACATTAATACCCTTACCAGGTGATATTATAGGAGCAGAGGTGATTGCATTAGTACCCTTACCAGGTGATATAACAGGAGCAGTAGTGATGACATTAATACCTATATTACCCTTACCAGGTGATATTATAGGAACAGTAGTGATGACATGCATACCCTTACCAGGTGATATTATAGGAGCAGTAGTGATGACATTAATACCCATTATACCCTTATATTGTGATATTATATGAGAAGTAATGATGACATTAATACCCTTACCAGGTGATATTATAGGAGCTGAAGTGATGACATTAATATCACCTTACCCGGTGATATTATATGAGAAGTAATGATGACATTAATACCCATTATACCCTTACCAGGTGATATTATAGGAGCAGTAGTGATGACATTAATACCTTTAGCAGGTGATATTATAGGAGCAGTAGTGATGACATTAATACCCATAATAGTCTTACCAGGTGATTTTATAGGAGCAGTAGTGATGACTTTAATACGTCAGGTGATATTATAAGAGTGGTAGTAATGACTTTAATACCCTTACCAGGTGATATTATAGGAGCAGTAGTAATGACATTAATACCCTTATCAGGTGATTTTGTAGGAGCAGTTGTGATGACATTAATACCCTTACCAGCTGATATTATATGAGCAGTAGTGATGATATTAATACCCATACCAGGTGATATTATAGAAGCTGTAGTCTGATATAAAAAGCATTCCCAGGTGATATTATAGGAGCAGAAGTGCTGACATTAATACCCTTACAGGTGATATAACAGGAGCAGTAGTAATGACCATTAGCATGTGATATTATAGGAGCAGTAGTGATGACATTAATACCCATAATACATTTACCAGGTGATATTATAGTAGCAGTAGTGATGACATTAATACCCATAATACCCAAACCAGGTGATTTTATAGTAGCAGTAGTGATGATATTAATACACTTCCATGTGACCTTATAGGAGCTGTAGTGATGACATTAATACCCTTACCAGGTGATATTATAGGAGCAGAAGTGATGACATTAATACCTTTAGCAGGTGATATTATAGGAGCAGTAGTGATGACATTAATACCCATATTACCCTTTCCAGGTGATATTATAAGAACAGTAGTGATGACATGAATATCCTTACCAGGTGATATTATAGGAGCAGTAGTGATGACATTATTACCCATTATACCCTTACCATCTGATATTATAGGAGCAGTAGTGATGACATTAATACCCTTAACATGTGATATTATAGGAGCAGTAGTGATGACATTAATACCCTTACCTGGTGATATTATAGGAGTAGTAGTGATGACATTAATACCTATTATACCCTTACCAGATGATATTATTGAGCAGTAGTGATGACATTAATACACTTACCAGGTGATATTATAGGAGCAGTAGTGATGACATTAATACCCTTACCAGGTGATATTATAGGAGCAGTAGTGATGACATTAATACCCTTACAAGGTGATATTATAGGAGCAGTAGTGATGACATTAATACCCGTAATACCCTTACCAGGTCTTATTATAGGAGCAGTAGTGATGACATTAATACCCTTGCCAGATGATATTATAGGAGCATTAGTGATGAAATTAATACCCTTACCATGTAATATTATAGGAGCAGTAGTGATGACATTAATACCCATACCAGGTGATATTTTAGGAGCAGTAGTGATGACATTAATACTCTTAAACAGTGATATTATAGGAGCAGTAGTGATCACATTAATACACATAAAACCCTTACCAGATGATATTATAGGAGCAGTAGTGATGACATTAATACCTATAATACCCTTAAAAGGTGTTATTATAGAAGCAGGAGTGATGAAATTAATACCAAAAATACCCTTACAAGGTCATACTATAGGAGCAGTATTGATAACATATATACCCTTACCAGGTGATCTTATAGGAGCAGTAGTGATGACAGTAATACTATTACTAGGTGATATTAGAGGAGCAGTAGTGATGACATTAATACCCATACCAGTGATACATTAGGAGCAGTAGTGTAGAAATTAATACCCATAATACCCTTGCCAGGTAGTATTATAGCAGCTGTGGTGTTGACATTATTAACCTTACCAGGTGATTATATAGGAGCAGTAGTGATTACATTAATACCCATAACACCCTTACCAGGTTATATTATATGAGCAGTAGTTATGATAGTAATACCCATAATACCCTTATCGGGTGATATTATATGAGCAGAAGTGATGACATTAATACCCAAAATACCCCTATCAGGTGATATTATAGGAGCAGTATTAAAGACTATATCCATAATACCCTTACATGTTGATATTATAGGAGCAGTAGTGATGACATTAATATCCATACCAGATGATATTGTAGGAGCAGTAATGATGACAATAATACCAGTAATACCCTTACCAGGTGATATTATAGGAGCAGTAGTGATGATAATAATACCCATAATACCCTTACCTGGTGATATTATAAGACCAGTAGAGATGATATTAATACCCATAATACCCTTACCAGGTGACATTATAGGAGCAGTAGTGATGACAATAATACCCATAATACCAATACCAGGTGATTTTATAAAAGGAGTAGTGATTACATTAATTCCCTTACCAGGTGATATTATAGGAGCAGTAGTGATGACTTAATACCCTTACAAGGTGATATTAAAGGAGCAGAAGTGATGATATTAATACCCTTACCAGGTGATATAATAGGAGCAATAGTGATGACATTTATATCCATAATACCCTTACCAGGTGATATTATAAGAGTAATAGTGATGACATTAAAATCCATTACACCCATTTTACCCTTATCAGGGGATATTGTAGGACCTGTAGTGATGAAATTAATACCCATGCCAGATGATATTATAGGAGCAGTGATGATGACTTAATACCTTTACCACGTGATATTATAGGAGCAGAAATAAAGACATTAATACCCTTACCAGGTGATATAATAGGAGCAGTAGTGATGACATTAACACCCATAATACCCTTACTAGGTGATATTATACAAGCAGAAGTGAAGACATTAATACCCATTATACCCTTACCAGTTGATATTATAGGAGCAGGAGTGATGACATTAATACCCATTGTACCCTTACCAGGTGATATTATAGGAGCTGAAATGATGACATTAATACCCATACCAGGTGAATTTATAGGAATAGTGATAATGATATTTTTACCCATAATACCCTTAGCAGGTTATACTATAGTAGCAGTAGTGATAACAATAATACCCATAATACCCTTACCAGGTGATATTATAGGAGCAGTAATGATGACATTAATACCCATAACACCCTTACCATGTGATATTTTAGGAGCAGTAGTGATGACATTAATACCTTACCAGATGATAATATAGTAAAAAGTCAAAAGCAGAATATAAGCAACAGAACGCCAGTAGCAGGTTAACGTATTTTAATAACAACGTTTTCGCTACTGTTGAACAGTAGCTTCCTCAGACAATAAAAATAGGGCGCCAAAGCACTTTATAACAGGTAAGACATACCCAAATGACATCATATCCTGTACAGGTGAAACTCGTGCTCATCTATTTGTTTAAGCAAACACCAGGAATCTAAAAAAACATTATACCTGGCGTTACCATACTTAAAATACTAAAACATATCTAATGCACGAGCCAGTATACACACCCGACCCAGCAAGTCCCTATGTACACTAGGTATAGCCAATTTTTAATATGTTTTATATAAAAATTCTAAAATGAAAAATAACAAATAAAAAATATGTGTATAAAAATACCCAAGGTTTACCCAATAAAACATCAATGCCATCGCTAGCAAGCAACAGTATGATTATCAATTCACCCCAAGTCTCCAAAGGAGTTTTTGTTATAATACAGTTACAGTCTTGTGTAGTTTTTACAAAAGCTCATATTTTGAATTCAAGTTTAATAATACACCACAATAAGACCCTAAAGTCCAATATATCAAGCAACTTAATATGACCTTTAAAATCAAGATCTAAGGTAACTTTTGTATTTTAGTATAACAGATATGTTACATGCTTCATTTAACCCTGGTGGGGCAAAAGCATTAAGAAGTAATTGCCATTCCAACTCTTTTATTTCCAACAGTAAAGGTTGGGGCCCCCCTCTTATACCTAAAGTTACCATGTCAATCCCCATAAAGCAGAAGCTATGCCCAGGGTTTTCAATGATATGCTTTGAAAGAGCATTGTCCGTTTTTGCTTTTTTATAGCATAATTATGTTGGTAAATTCTGTCCCGTAATCTACGGTCAGTTTTACCAACATAAAATGCCCTGCAACAATTGCATAGGGCAATGTACACCACAGACCTAGTATCACAGGAAATCCTATGTTTGATGAAATACTTTTCATCTTTGATGGTAAAAGAGTTCCCTGCCTTTATTAATCTGCACCAGTTGCACATGCCACAGGCAAAGGTGCCAGTTTGCCTAAATCCTGTATTTTGTGTGTCCCAAGTTTGCAGTAAGTCCTTGAGGTTTTTACCCCTTTTAAAAACAAATAGGGGATAAGCCCCCAAGGCTTCAAGCAAGTATGTGTTGTTTAAAATAAACTGCCAGTTTTTCCTGATAATGGAACACATTGTGTTAGCATGATTACTGTATGTAACAATGAACCTAGACACATAGTCACTAGAATTTTGTGTAGGCTCATCTAAATTACAGGAAGAAACTCCAGTTGATGTAATTATGCTGTTGCTTGCTAGCGATGGCATTGATGTTTTATTGGGTACACTTTGGGTATTTTTATACACATATTTTTTATTTTTTATTTTTTATTCTAGAATTTTATACAAAATACATTAAAAATTGTTTATACCTAGTGTATATAGGGATTTGCTGGGTCGGGTGCATGTACTGGCTCATGCATTAGATATGTTTTAGTATTTTAAGTATGGTAACGCCAGGTATAATGTTACTTTAGACCCATGGTGTTTGTTTAAATAAATAGATGAGCACGAGTTCCACCTGTACAGGATATGATGTCATTTGGGTATGTCTTACCTGTTATAAAGTGCTTTGGTGCCCTATTTTTATTGTCTGAGGAAGCTACTGTTCAACAGTAAGCAGCGTTGTTATTAAAATACGTTAACCTGCTACTGGCGTTCTGTTGCTTACATTCTGCTTTTGACTTTTTACTTGTGTGAATATTTTCTTCGCTGTACAGATGATAATATAGGAGCAGTAGAGATGACATTAATACTCTTAAACAGTGATATTATAGGAGCAGTAGTGATGACATTAATACCCAAAATACACTTACCAGATGATATTATAGGAGCAGGAAAGATGACATTAATACCCAAAATACACTTACCAGCTGATAATATAGGAGCAATACTGATGACATTAATACCCTTACCAGGTGATAATATAGTACCAGTAGTGAAGACATTAATACCCATAATATCCTTACCAGGTGATATTATAGGAACAGTGGTAATGACATTATTACCCTTATCAGGTGATATTATAGGAGCAGTAGTGATGACATTAATGCCCATAACACACTTACCAGGTTACATTATATGAGCAGTAGTGATGACATTAATACCCATAATACCCTTACCAGGTGATATTATATGAGCATTACTGATGACATTAATACCCATAATACCCTTACCAGGTGATTTTATAGTAGCAGTATTGATGACATTAATATCTATAATACCCATACGAGGTGATATTATTGGAGCAGTAGTTATGACATTAATTCATAGGTTCATAGGTTCATAGGTTCATACTAGGCTATCTGCCCGAGGGCATTTATAAACCCTGTTTTGTTCTATACCCTAGGCCTCTGTCGAGCAGTGACACTGGGAA